>NW_024573934.1:1183214-1313778 GCF_900044065.1 Fusarium mangiferae
GCGGTCAACATGATATATAGCTGCGGCCTTTCTAAGACTTAATTTTGGGTCATTCTGGAGGGCCTGAAGGGCAAGAATAATCTTAGCTTCATTTGGAGACTCTGGCATATTGGATTGTTGAGAAATATCTGATTGAAAAGTGATAGTGTAGGTTGAGGGATTTTTGGAGCACTCGCTTGTCTGGAGCACTCGCTTATCATGCACGTTATTTGTGTGTTCATGAAGGTACGTGAATGGGCCGGACTTTGTGAAGACAAAAAGGAAGTACCCAAGTGCAAGTTCTTCGGGAGGACTTGAGATTCGGAGACAGTCTACCTCCAGGTCGTTGTGTCTCATTGACTGGTCCGGAGAGTTACAATCGCTGAATGAGCTGTGGGACTCGGGGCTTGCTTTTGCGTTGACACATCTCTGGCGTTGTACTTTCCGTATGACGGCTGAGGTTTGGTCTTTGATCTTGACTGAGTGAACGTCTCGATATCCAAAACAGGAAATTTTCATCCGCATGCATGTTGAACAGGAGGGCTTTTTGAGATCACACTGTAGAGGGTTAGATGTTTAAGAAGAGAACATGCATACGGACCATACCTTTCTGCGCTTCTCTCGACAGGGTTCGCATGCTCGCGAAGGTTTGCCGGAGAAGACCATGATCAGATGACCGGTCTCTTATTGGCTCTTGAAAGCTCTTCGGGTTAGTCCACTCGGTAATTATGTCACTTGCTGTCAGGCCCTAGAGCTGTATGACGGATTCAATGGAGGGTGGATGGGATAGAAAAGGCGAATGTTTCGACGAAATATCGAAGTATTTGGTGATTCCTGGATCTGCTTGCTAGCGTCGAAATGCCCACCAGATTAGGATAAGCTCGTTGTTTGGCATAACATTAGGCCGTTCAGCGATAAGCACGGCTAGTCGGCACCTATCAGAGGCCAAATGCGCTGGAGGCCTTTCGCTAAGGCATTTGATCCTTGCGTCATCTCACCCCAAGGCTCTGCCGAGTGCCGGCAATTCTCTGTCGTTCAACCAAACAACGTCTACCATCTCCGTTTTATTCAAAGTCGAAGCAGCTTCATTCCATTGTCAATGCGTAGAAAGCGAAACCGGAGTCAATTATCTAAGCTAATGGGTCAAGTTCTTCAAAGTGGCGATGCACAATGGGCGGAGTATCAGTTAGTCCATTGCTGATCAGACACTCAGTTGTCAGTTGTGCCTGGTCTGATTCGCAAACACATCCTCGAGCCAATCAAGCGAAACCTGGTTCATCAGCACGTAACCACCGACCTGACAATGAAGTCCAGCTCCCGAAGTCGTCTCAAAGAGATGATACGTCGCCCGACTTCCAAGCTGCTCCGTCAACTCTTTCGCCTGCCCAGGGAAGAACATATCATTCTGACCGTCTCCTACAAAAACAGGCGCCTTGATCTTGTCCACGATGCCCTTCAAGGTGAACCCCTGGGATTTCTCCAGCAACGTGTAGGCCGAGTGAGTCTTGAATGACCACTCTCCCTGATCGATGCCCCATCGAAGAGTCGAAGGCATGCTCGCGTTGTTCTGAACCAGGGCGACCTCTTCGTCAACCTCCTTTTTCTTGCCAGCTTTAAATAGCTCAGTGATGTCCGGTCCAAATTGCTTGAACATTACTTGGCCGAAATCGAAGATCCCGTCGAGGGCGATCACTGCTGCTAGACGATGCTCAAAGGCTGCGGCACGAGGCGCAAGAATCCCGCCAAACGAGAATCCCATTAGCGCAAGCTTGCTGCCATCGACATCATTTCGAGAAAGCGCATAATCAACAATCGGTGTGACGACCCTTTCCCACTCAGGGATGAAGCCAAGGCTTTGGTACCGACGGACGGTTGGCTGTCCTGGTCCCTCATAGACGATAGCATTCATGCCTCGCTGTGTCAACGCCTCGCCCATGGTATGATACAGGTCTTCCATGGAGCCATCATATCCGTTGCCCAGGATGACAGTAGGGCGACGACCAGGCTTGTCCGTCTTGAAGAAGATAGCAGGGACAGTAAAGTTGTCAGCCTGTAGCTCAACGCGCTCGCCGGGAATGGGCAGGAGCTGCATTGCTTTGTCAAAGGCATCGGCCTGCTGCTTCCAAAGCGACATGATCCTAGGATCACTCCAGTTCCCATGCAGGAATGCATCAGCAGAGCGATAGTATGTCGCGGCCCTGAAGAACGCATTTCGCGCAGAAACAGGATGCTTCTTGCAGTCGATTGCTTTTGCTTGGTCGTGAACACGAGTCGCAAGGTCGTAGTACGCTTGATAGTAGCTTTCGAAGTCGCCCGTCTTGATCTGACTCGCCGCGACGAGGATCTCCCCGATATCCGCCCCTTGGTAGGGAGCTGTGGCCAAGGTGGCCATGACGTTGAAGTTGAGGTCAACGTCCGGGATTATTTGTAACATGGTGTCATTCTTGGAGCCGTGACTGCGGCGTAAGTTTATCTCTGATGGAAGGGCATTTGCAACAGCCTGTTGAACAGTAACATTAGTATATGTTGCATCTCCAATAAATACGGGACTTACCGATTGGAGAGATGTCAGAAAGACGAGGAGGGCGGCGTTACTCAACTTCATGTTGATAGTTTTCTGTGCTAGAATAGTGTAGAGGTGTTTGAATAACTCGTTTTGATGCAGCATGAAGGAAATCCGATTGTGCAGTGTCTCGGCCATTTTATACACATTCTTGATCCTTAAATATGAGCATTCACTTGGGGTACTTCAAGAGCTTTCTCTTCCCGTCACTATACGGGCATAGCGGCGTGGGGTGATCGACGACTGCGGACCGTCAGCTTACTAGCCGAAAGTCCCGCCATCTGAAAGCCTACCGTATCCGGCGCGTGTTTCGACGTAATATTCGGATTACCTAGCTCAGGTTGGCACTCGTTACGTCGATTCAGCACTGTGAACGGCTGAGATACCCGGTAAACATCATCGCCTCAGCACAGCCGTATGCTGAATACGCTGGGACAAATCAAACGAGTGACAGGATGCATCTCATGTAGGTCCTGCCTGGCAAGTGGGCTTCTCATCCAGGCACTTGATGTCGCCCGAATCATCAGCTATACAACAACACGCTCGGCAGCAGCCTGCCGCAATGTAACACCCTGTTGGCCATTGGTATTAGCTTATGCTGCATTGACAAGTCAAACTGTTGCTCACCCACGGGACGTCCAATGGGGTCTCCAGCCTTCTGGTACCTACAGTCCCAACATTCATGATAGAGCCAACACAATCAGGAACACGGGGGAAAGGGCATATTCCTCGATTTAGCAGCTGGAATCAGAAACAAGCTGTTTGCCGGTTTAGGGCGTGCTGGACGAGATTTGAATGACAAGAATAAGCTCACCATCAGGATGTTCTGAACAGACAGACCAACACAGCAAATAGCCTAGCGACACCATGATGTTTTGGAATGATTCTGCTAAGTTCGAAACAAGCTCTAATTGATGACTCTCTCGAGTCCAAAAGTGAAAAGACTCGCTAGAAAAGGTTTGTTACACAAGAGTGGTTCGCCTTGAATTCTTACTTCCATTATCTTGCTAAGTCTATTCTATTCAAACGTGCAATACACTTCAAAAAAACAACCTATAATGATTTCAACCTGATGCCCTTTGTTTCATTAACTTAATGCAATTGTCCAGTGCTTATAGGAGGCGCTGGCTTCACCACAAGCTAAAAGAATAGATCAGTAATCCCTTCGACATATCGTAGCCGCAATGGTTACTCACCCACTCAATGTCATTATATGACTTAAAGAGTCGTCCTATTCCTTTTCCCTTCCTTTCGCCTTTGTCTAACTTCTCCTGTGCGTCTTGGGCCTTCCTCTTGTTTGACCTTTTGTTAAGTGCTCGACCAGCCATGGCAAGAGGGTCTTGTCGTCCCATGTCTGATCTTTCTGGTAGGATATCATTCACAAAGGCAATTCGAGGTCCATAAGTGCTCAGTCTATCAACTGGTGACGAGGTGTATGGCACATCTCGTATTCCATGGGAGGAGATGCACAGTTCCGTATCAAGGTCTTGGGTCTTGATGATACTAGAGCTTCGTTAGCATGAGCTCCTTGACTGCAAGAAATACGTACCATATCTCGAGTCCATTGGGGGCAAATAGCTCCATATTGGCCTTTGATAAGGCCTTTGAAACTATCGATGCATGGCCGAACGCCGTAGCAAGACCAATGCCGGCTTGACCTGCCATGAGTCCGATACTGGCAACACCAGGCCTGGCGGATAGATTTGTCAATTTAAGAAGCCGTACCGATTGAACTAGGTAACTTACAGAAACCACCCGGCAATGTTGGCACCCTTTTGGAACAATTGTACCTCTGGGTTGGGTGTACGGGCGAGATTGATCTCATCCACGACTTGAAGGAATTGATCGCGTGAGATACCGTACCTACTGATTTCGGAGCTGTAACCACGTAGGAAGGGCTCTCCTGCTCCGAATGCAATCTGCGGGAGAATCAGAGGTCGGAACTCAGTGTTTTGGAAGGACGGTTGGCCGGAGAATCGTGTATCCGTAGACATGGTCTCAGGGGAAGAGAAACTATATGATGGATGTTGATAGACATTGCTTTGTGAAGGCATCTGGCTGCTTCTAGGTCGACTGCTCAAGGGTGCATCGTAAGCGTGCACTGAATATGAGGGCGGTTCGTCGTTATAGCGACATCCAGGCTGTTGCTGGCTGCTGAAGCCATCTCGAGTAGAGAAATTCTCTATCTCAGGCGATCGATCCTTCGACTTCTGGTTATGATTTTGTCTTGTGCGTGGCTGACCTCCTTGAGACGAGGATGGAAATGCATCATAAGGCGACAGATCTCGTCGTGTTGATGGCATTTGCCTTGAATTATAAGGAGACCTCTTTTTCTGACTACTCTCTGTTGCAGCGTCTACGGCTGAACCGATCGTGTCTCTTAGAATGCCCATGATGCGTTTGTGTTTGTAAGTGGTCTGGGAATTAGGAGTAAAATGAAGTATTCTGGTATCGCTGAGAAGATAGCCAAGACCAAGACTTAAATATACGTAAATGACGACTGAATATCATCAACATCTGTTGAAGTGCCAAAATCAGTAAGTCTATCGACATATTTTTGGTCGACTCATACACGCTTTCAACATTAGGGCTGAGCATTCAGAGGGTAAGCGTTGGACCAATGATCGGATTTGCCGATTACCGTGATGCTTATCTAGTAGCGTCGAAATGGCCACCGAATCGAGTAAGTCAGACGACGATTCGCAGCAGTCGACAGGCAACACAAAGGTAAAACGACTTTTATTCGCAAATAAGTTCCATAAAGTCTCAGGCCGACTCTAAATTTTGTCACTCGGCATTTGATCGTCAATCGAGGATGCACAGCCCTACGACAACCCTGGTAAGTAATGCTATTCACTTGAATGACTACATATCACCTCTTGCGCTTTCTGACTGTCGAACAAGTGGCGGCAGAGGCCTCTACTAAGTGGCCTGCTGCTTGTCCTGGGGGTTTGTCCAACTCTAGCCATATCTTGTGCCATTTCGGGGACATGCATGGAATTGGGTCCCTTCAAGAGGACGCGTTCGTTTCAACCAATAATGGACAGCATTGCAACTAGTGAACAACTCGTGAAGCGTGACGCGACCTTTTCGCGCCGCTACTTATCTTATCTTATCTTATCTTTCGAGGTCGCCCGGTTTACTAAGGAAGAAAAGTGCACACAAATATTTAACTTCACCAGTCGAACAAAGAATGGTCAAAGTGCTTTTGGCAGGGCATTCAGCCAATAGGTCGGAAGGCGGGAAGTGAATTTGCTTGAGGACTTGGCTGTCATCAGGATCCCCGTCAATCAATCTCTACATGTTCTGCTTCTGAGGCTATCGTTATCTTATCGTCTTATCGTGGTGTTGGACTTTGCAAGCAATAACTTACCCTGAACAACATTTGACATTTAATAATTCCCAACAAACCTTGCAATATAATGGTAAGTACGAAGAGGAAATTGTGATATTTACTCATATTGACTTTGAGTATCCGACGTGAAAAATGCTGACAGTTACCCAAGTCGTGCTTGTCCCTTAACAGATAATGCTAGTTACTGCGTCAAATTGAATCTTATCTGTTAGTGTCATAACACTTCCAGAACTCTGATTGACACAACCAACTTCGGTAAAAAAGAGTCGTTGCATGGCAACTAGAATGATGTGCGCCCATTTGGGTGACATATGCAAAAAGATCCGATATGTGATGCCCTGGCTCTTATAGAGTCTTTTTGATCTTTAAGTATAATCGTGTATTGCTGATGTTCTAGTTTCTCTTCAAAAGTTGTTACTCTATTCCACCGAATGGTCATTATAGCTACTTCAACTGTACAACGGACGGCTTTCAGAAGTCGGAACGATGAAGATGAAACTTTCACACTAGCCTTGTCATACTGTACCACAGATGTTTGGCTGCCGAATACTAAAACACTCTGATAGACGGCTTGGCACTACGCAGAGTAGCATGGTGAACGAGTCTACTGAGCAGCTCATGTGACAAACCTTCCGTTAACGGGACCTTTTTGGCCACAAAATTAAAGCCAGTACAAAGGTTTCAGTCTGGACCCTTGACCGAGCAAACGGTCTCACGGTCAAGCCACCAGTCATCAAAGTTCGAGTCCCAGGATCACCGCCCCGTGCATCCAGCCAAAGACGAGGGCATCGTCTCGGGAATACCTCTCAGGTCATTGACTCCTGTTGATTGGAAATCCAAAGTAGCGGAAAGCCGGCCTACCCAGACTCTGGGCGCCAAGGTCTTACCCCAGAGAGGCCCAGTGCATGCTTGCATGTTCCCAAGTCCTGCAAGCTCTTCCACACCATTACGAGAATAGGTCGTTGTATTTATACTCATTTGAGAAAAGCCACTTGGAGATCTACGCGGCTATGTCGGCAAGCCTTCGCTTGGCTGTAGCTAAGCTACTGCCGAGTAGCTGATGTTCTTGACATTGCTACGCTGCTGTTTAATGAGCTGGATGCTGCCTTTCACCAAAGCGCTTGATCATCAGAAGCATCACGAGACTTGCAATCACTAAAATGCCCATTGCCGTTTGAAGGTCTTTTGTTTGAAGTCCAAGACGCTGAGAAATGATAGTTAGACTGGAGACTGATACGAGATGAACGTGACTCTGAGTCAAGTCTCGAATGCTTCGGCAAGCACCGAGATTGTATAAATTTCGCTATTCCTGGCAAGTTCGAGATCAACCTGAGGCACAGTCGGACCAGAACTTTAACCCCAGGACCCAAGAGCCCAGTCACATCATGGAATGATAAGATAAGGTGCGGAATGGTAGCATGGCCGCCCAATAGAGATCTCCATGAGCCCCCAAAGACACAAATATGATGCTTAGGAATAGTCTATTCATACTCTAGAATCGGCCAAGTAGGCCAAGAGAGGCATCCTTGACGGGATATCGGCCCAGCCTCTGGGCGGCCTGGGCAGCCGTTGTTCTGGGTCAGTCATCAACCCTAACCCACGAAATGACCTCTTTTCGGTGCGGACCAGCCGCTGTCAGTCACGTTGTACGAAAAGCAGTATCCTCAGGTGAAAATTCGGAATGTCATCCCATCAAGCCGATCAACAGCGCGCAGTGGAAAACCGTTACCGCTGCTCGTCAAAGGCGCTGCCGCCTTGATCTGTCAAACGATTTCGGAGGCTAGCCTTGTTGAGCCCGGCAAGTTGGTCTTCGACTTCCGTCGATTTATTCGTTCATTGGTAAACATGCGGACCCATTCGGCACCTGTGACTGGAGAAGAAAAAAGCTTACCCCAGGATCATTGCGGAGGGTTACAATCCCGCTTTTTCCGCGTGTGTCTTTTCTTATTTGGGGATCAAAGTGCCATGGGGTCGGAGGAGTCGGGCCGTATAAGAGACTATTATTCGTGGAGAATTGGTCGTTTGGAATGCGGGGGAGTAAGCTTGTCTTGACCATGAACGCTCGTGAAATAAGCACCTCTTTGACCAACTTTATCGTGAGATCGAATGTCACGAAGATCAAGTCGATAAAGTTGTGGAGAAAGAGTTATCATCATCTGGGGCATGAGCCTTTGAGAATATTCGTAAATCTCGAAGGTAAACTCTAATGGCAATAAAGGACATGGCAGATTCCCCTAATCTCATCCTATTCATGGCAGTCTCGCGGTCTGGAACTTTTGTCCACCTTCAGCGGCAAGGATCTCGACCAATCACCCAACGGGAACCCGGGCCGGCCAACACAAAGAGTTCCTCCTTACCTTAAACAGAATAAGCACGAGGGGACAGTAATTTTGGCCTCCACGTCTAACCCGCATCCCTCTCCACGGGGAATCGTAAGAGCCACCTCGGCTGCCCGCAAAGTGAGCCGACTAGATTCCAGGGAAGACAGAGCTTGTTAAATGCAAGACGGACCATGGAGCCGACAGAAGCACGATCACTACTCATCGAGCGAGCGAGTGTTAAGCGCCGCTGGCACACCCGAATCGGGGCCCAGCGCACATGACTGCATTATCGGATAACGAATCAGACTCTTGGTGCGTCAATACCGAATTCTCGCTTCCCCATTCCACGTGAATTTCGCGTCCAGGGATAGGACTTGGCCGTTCTGGTCAGATCAGTCTAGGCCGTAAGAGTGTAGCACTCGATTCAGCTCTCGGAAGATTGACCGTCGATCCGTGGCCCTGGACGGACAGACTTACCAGCCCTTTCAGATCTTTGTGGGTTGTATCGGATCTGCAGACCGTGTTCCATTGTGTAGCAGTTGGTAGGCACACGGACGGACTGAATTTGCGATGCAGACGAACACCACCATCCCCAGCATCTCCAAATTTAATATATATTCCCTTGACCCATCTTGGATCCCAGAGACTTGTTTCCTGCTCAGACCCATCTCAATCATCAATCAACAAAACACCCAGAAAGATAATTCGCAGCGTCGGCGCTGAAACATCAACATGGGATCCGAATCCATCCACAGCGATAGGCATGATGAGAAGAACGTGCGTTTCTCTCCACTCAGCGACGCAATTGAGCAAGTACTGACTTCTTTTGGTAGCCGAAGCACGAGGTCGCCATCGTCAAGACGGCCATTGGTGACGAGGCCTTCCAACAGGCCTTGATCAAGGAGCCCCCGCCCAAGATCGCCGCTCCTATCCTCATCTTCGCCAGCATGGTCGCTTTCTGCTGTTCCACCGCCAACGGTTACGACGGTTCGCTTTTCGGAACTCTTCTCTCCAACGATGACTTTAAGACATTCTTCGATGTTGATAACAAGGGCATTGGTGCCGGTATGTCTCATAAAAGTCAATCTGCCCCATGACGCTTCGAAACTGACACAGTCTTTCTCCAGGTATCGTCACTTCCATGTACCAGATTGGTTCCGTCGTTGCTATCCCTGCCGTTGGCCCTGCTATTGATACCTGGGGACGTCGTGTCGGTATGACCATTGGTTCTTTCATCATCATCATCGGTGTCGTTATCCAGATCGCCTGTATCAAGACCGCTAGTGTCGATCAGTTCATGGCTGGCCGTTTCTTCCTCGGTTTCGGTGTCTCAATCGCCGCTGCTGCTGGCCCAACTTACGTCGTCGAGGTCTCTCACCCTGCCCACCGTGGTATCATCACCGGTCTTTACAACGTCATGTGGCCCGTTGGTGCTCTTGTTGCTAGCAGTGCTGCTCTCGGAGGTTGGACTTACAAGGGAACTAACACCTCTTGGATGATCTCTGTCTGTCTCCAGCTCATGTTCCCTTGCACCATCTTTTTCTGCGCCATGCTGCTCCCTGAGTCGCCTCGATGGCTGTACACCCGTGGACAGAAGGAACTTGCGACATCGAACCTTATCAAACTCCACGGCCATGGAAACCCCGACAGCGAATGGGTCAAGCTCCAGCTTCATGAGTACGAAGAACACCTTGAGATGGACGGTAGCGACAAGCGATGGTGGGACTACCGTGCTCTGTTCCGCAACAAGGCTTCCATCTACCGTCTCACCTGCAACTGTCTCGTCTCTCTCTTTGGCCAGTGGGCTGGCAACAGCATCGTCTCCTATTACCTCAGTGCTTTCCTCGACACTGCCGGTATCAAGGAGGGAAGGACACAGACTAAGGTTGCCCTAGGCATGAACGCCGTCCAGATTGTCTTCGCCGCTATCGGTGCTGGTTTTACTGACACTGTCGGTCGCCGCCCCATGCTTATCGTTGTCAACCTTGTTTGCGCTCTTTGCTGGGTCGGCGTCACTGTCCCTGCCTCTATCGCCAACATTACCGATCTCGACGACAAGGCCCAAACCGACGCTGTCACTCCCCCTGTCAGCAAGGCTATTCTGGCCTGGGTCTACCTCTTCCAGATCTTCTACTCTGTTGGCTGGACTCCTCTCCAGGCCCTCTACCCCGTCGAGGTCCTCAGCTACGAGATCCGAGCCAAGGGTATGGCTTTCAGCTCTCTCTTCACCAACGCCGCCATGCTTGTCATGCAGTTCGGTATTCCCGTCGCTCTGAAGAACATCGCGTGGAAGACTTACATTGTTTTCTGCATCTGGTGTGTTTGCCAGTCCATCATCCTCTACTTCCTCGTCCCTGAGACCAAGAACCGCACCCTGGAGGAGCTTGACCACATCTTCTCCTCTGACAGCCCCGTCAAGACCTCCACCCAGAAGAAGCTCTTCGAGGCTGATTCCCATGCCAACATTGTTCACATCGAGCCTGCCGTTGCGGATCCCAGCAAGGTTTAGATGTTAGACAATCATTCTTTTCGACAACCAATGTTGTCATTTGCAAGCGATCGCAGTCCTTTTGCAGCAGTTGAAGTTCAGATTGATGGAGTAGGATATGAGTAGGGTTGTCAATCAGATGTATGCTCCGATTAATTAGTTCTAATAAATTCGATTGGAGCAGTATGTTTTGGGCTTCGGATACACTCGGAATGCCTTCCTTATTGTTTTGTGATCAAGACAGCCTTAACAGTGATGTCGGTAGCGGCCTAGTGAGAAGATCCTCAAGGTGGCTAGTGAAGTGCTAGAGTATATGGACTGCCACTGGAAAGGATTAATTACAGAATGTCAAGCCGGGAGCAGGCGTCCGTTCCATATGAGGTAAAAAGTGTTTGCGAATAATGTGCTCGTGATTTCACAATACGTGTCTTGTCAGATTCGACATTGCGATAGCTTCGAGTAGTCAACGTAGATACTTGTGGCTGAGTGCTTAGACCAGCAGCGAGAACTTAGCAAGGGAGGTATGGTACAGTGTCGGAAGAAAGGAATTTGAAATAGACCTCAGAGTGACAGTTGAGGGCATAGGAAAGATCAAGAAGGGGACAATGGCGAAGGGTGCAGAATGCAGGACAAGGCAACTGTCATAATCATGTTATTATAACCGAGCATCAGGGTTCTGCTCAGCTATGGCAGCCCCACCGGATAATTACAGGATAAATGCGCTGTGTGTGTCAAAGTCCAGATGCAGGTTTAGGCAATACCTTAGCCTAGAGCTTTAGCTGAACCAACATGCATTTATCTTTACACGCATGGTCAGATGACCTGATATCAGAACCAACAACCAACAACCAACAAAAAAACATCAGGTCATAGAAAGTCTTCGAGCTCACGTTTGTTCAAATCCGATTTCGTCGCCTAGCGCCAATATTCCACTTGCTTCGTAAGCATAAAAAGCTCAATTTGCAAGGGGAAAGGACAGACCCTGATCATATTTTGAGCACCTAGTTACTCCCCCTACATTAACATCGACTAGTAAATGGACTTCCACCCCTTTTTGGAGCCAGTCATGACACTGCCTTGAGGCTTCCCTCTTTATTGCAGAGGATAGAGACTGGAATTTGGTGAAGAGTGGGCATATGGGAAGAAAATTTATTTTGAATCCGTCACATTGACCAGAGCAGTGTAATAATGTATGGATACCTGCACATCATGTTCAATGTCACCGCAGTGGTTACTCATCTGGCCTATGACCTGATACCGTGCCGCAAAGACTGGGTCGAGAACAAGGAATTTGTTCGGGTTTGTGCCGATATTCCGAGTAATCCAGTCAGGACTCCTAAGTGTGCTCACATTTTATGGCGTGCACCAGGGCCAACATCATGAGATGTATGATTTGTATCCTATCAAGGAGGTTGCCGATATCCCAAAAGGATACAGTACATGTGAGGGATTTACTCGACAAACATGATTTCGGGCTGTTCTTGAATGCTTAGTTAGCTCAAGCACAGAGAGGCTTTTCATATAAAGTCAGTGATTCCTCCGTGTATTCTTCATGGATCCTAAGCTACCTACACAATTCTCTGAGATCTATATACTCTTACAACGTTCTGAAACATTTTAAACCTATCTGTAAGCAAACTCATACTACGTTCTGTATACTACTAATCATTTTCGACAGTGTCTTATAGCCACAATGAAGATCACTCTCCCAACTGCAGCATTCGCACTCTCCTTGCTAGGCGCCGCTGATGGAGCTCGCATTGAGACCTACGTTACAACTGGGGCGTCGCCTATTCGTGTTTATTCGTCTGTCTACATTGGCGATGACGGCCAGCATTACAGCCTCGGTGCTTTCGATGACGGTTGTAGGAAGACTAAGTATGATTGGATCAAGCAAATTTGTATCGACTCGGACAGAGAAAGGGCGCATGTTGTTTACTCTGGTGGCACAAGGAAATGCTTCAAACTGACAAAGCAGTCATCTAAGTCCTGCGGTGGCCCTTCGGGCTGTTGGCAGAATGTCTGTCAGACGTGTTGGACGTATGTCTACACTTCAACCAAGTGTACTTGGTGAAATAGAAGCGCAGCTTTTGGAGGATCAGTATATGTTCTCCATGACCTTTTGGGGTAAACTAAGGGTTACAACTTCTCGTTCGACTGATAATACTCGTTATCCATCTTCTTCATTATATCAATGCAAACAGTATCCGATATAGTAAAATTTCAGTATGCCTTTCTTTTTCCACAGCCTTTGAACCTTGCAAACCGTTCATAGACCAGACCGCCATTCTCATGACGAATATGTGACCAGGTTCTGTGTGATGGTAATAGACTCTCAACCACTAGTCTTGACTATAGATAGCAAATCACATATTATGCTGTCTCTCCAGTTTTCCTGCAACAAGACAAAGGAGATTACGGAGACTGTTCCAGGTATCTCTAGGCTCAAGAAGTGACACATGAGTCCGAATTATGATATAGTAATAGAAATGGCAGGTATATTTGTCTATCAGTAGTATTGACCCAACTACTCAAATATGTGCTTTGAATGATAGATGGCCTCGAGTCAAACGCATTTGGACTCAACCACGACCGCTTAGTTTTAGGTTTCCCCCCTGATCTACATGTAGGAAGCATCATAGAAGCCCTTGGAAGCGTAGTTTCCAGAGAGGACGGTGGAGATAGAAACCGCGGAGGAGAGCTTCGTGGCGAAAGAGGCACGCTGACCTTGAGAACCAGCACCGGTGTTTCCATACTCTCCAAACAGTACATGGGCAGTGTTCTCCTCACCAGTGTTCCAGATAGACCAGCCCTTGGAGTTGATGACAGAGCTCATGTTAGTCTTCTGAAAGACAACACGCGCATACTGGCGCCAAGGTCGACCAAGGTAGTATGTGCCGTTGGCGACGGCGTTGCCGGCAGCTGCGGCAACGTTGCAGTTGTTGAAGACGTAGTAAGACATGTTGGAGTCAGAGTCACGGCCATTGGCTGTTTGGAGTTAGTAATTGTGCTTGATACTTGATAAGGATTAGCATACCAGTGATGTAGCCAACTGAGGCGGCGACAACTCGAAGGTCAATCTTCTCGAACCAGGCAGAAGCAGTTTGGCCAAAAATGAAGTCGGTAGCGCCCTGAATAAGGCATTTGGAGTACAGCTGGTAGCCCTGCTGGGCAAGAAGGGTATCCTGAAATCCAGTGAGAGCGACACCGCTACGGCTAGTTAGTAATGATCATGATCGAGTTGTCAGTTGACTGACTAGTATCCGCTGTCGGCATAGGCGCTCAAAGCAACAGCTTGGCTACCCTTTCCATAAGTGTTGGCAACATTGACGTTGTAGAGCTTGAAATTGGCAGCCTTGACACGGAGGGTAGCAGTGCCGTCGTTGTTCAGACCATCAGCCTGGCTCTTCTTGGCTGTGATGGTGACCTTGTTGCCGCTATATCCGCTAGTGTCGGTAGTGTAGCCGTAGATAGACAGTTGAGCGCTGCGACTAGGAACAAGGACCTGCTCGTTGTAGGTACCCTGGTCAATGAAGATGCACTGCTTTCCGGATGCCGTGGTCGAGAGAGAGTCGACTGCAGCCTGAACAGTACCGAATTGTCCGCTTCCAGGTGACTTCTTGACAGTTATACATCCGGAGGGGGCAGTTGTTCGACTAGCAGCGAATGCCGCTGTGACGAAACTCAATGTTGTAAGGAACTTCATGGTGATGTATGTAGATCAGGATAACCGAAACAAGCCAATGATGAGAAACAGAACCGCCGGGAAAATGTCAGTGTCAAGAGTCTGAGTATTTATGTAGCATTTTTAAACTTCATCTCTTTGTAAATCATCATATAACTCCAACTCTATACTCCAGACACAGCTCAAGGGAGTTTCTTGTGATTGGTGGAGAATAGTTTGTTCATTAAAAATACGAGGCCCCTGCTCCAGAATCATCCGGTTTGTCCGGAGCGTAAGCTTCCGATATTGGTTTCAGCCGTTTCAAGTCGATTGCCATGCCCCCAAAGTGACTAACTCTAATGAGTGTAGCAGCCCATTTCGATCGGATTGTGGCCAGATCTAGATGCAGTTTGAGCTGCTTCGTTTGGTGGATTAATCGTTTGCCATGTTTTCATCCCGCAGATGAGAAAATCCGGGGTACACGCGTTTCACGCACTTGCAAAGCCCTTCATTTCCTCCACTAGCTAGCTAGTGGACACTTGCAAATGAAGGCCAGGGTCCACGCTCAAAGTCAAAATCAAGTGCCGTTTATGTTGCATTGAACACAATTGATGACCAAGGATAATGAGACGAAACTCAAATAAAAACGTAACACAAAGCATGCACGCCCGCGGGCCGAAGTGAAATGTTGACAGAGAAGTAAGTGAATTGATCTCTGGACACAGAGTCTCAAGTAGACTATGGATACATGTAATCGCTCCCAACAGCCCAGGACCGCCATCCAGTCGTCGATATTACATACGTGTCTATCGTGCACTATTTTAGGCCGAGTATGCGGCAACACCCATAAAACCATAAGATCATCAAAAGATAAGAATGTTAAGCATCCACTGCACAGAAACAGACATCCCACTGAGAAAGTAAGAAGGTAAGGCGCGGGTGCCCCAGAGCAACGGAGTGGAAATAGAAGAACGAAGCGAAGATCATGCGGCTACATAGTCGCTAATCGTTTCTGTGGGAATGTCAGTGGGGGTTGATGCGGATAGGACGGGAGTACTAACAGAGGAGAGCAATAGCACCCATGGCAAGGAGAGCCAGGACGGGGCGGACACGCTCACCGCCGGAAACGATGACAACATCATCACCAGAAGGCTTGCCACCCTTCTTGCAAACGGTGGGCTCAACATAGGGAGTGACGTCCCAAGGGTTGAAGCCGAGGCAGGTGGTGTAGGCAGTCTTGCAGGTCTCAATGATGGCACCGGAAGCGTCGCAGCAGGCCTTGTAGACAGTGGTGCACTCAACAGCGCACTCCTCATCGGAGCCAGACTTGCTGGAGCTGTCGGACTTAGAGCCAGAGGTCTTGGAGGAGTCATCGGACTTGCTGGAGCTGGAGCTGGAGCCACCGTTGTTGTTTCCCTTGGAGCCGGAGTCCTCTCCGTGCTTGCAGACAGTAGGCTTGACGAAGGGGGTAACGTCCCAGGGGTTGTAGCCAAGGCAGACGACGTACTCCTTCTTGCAGACCTCGATGTCGTGACCGTCAATGGAGCAGCACTCATCGTAGACAGTGGTGCACTGGACACAGCACTCCTCCTCGGAGCTGGAGCTGGAGCTAGAGCTGGAACCGCCGTTGTTGTTTCCCTTGGAACCAGAGTCCTCGCCGTGCTTGCAGACAGTAGGCTTGACGAAGGGGGTAACATCCCAAGGGTTGTAGCCGAGGCAGACGGTGTACTTCTCCTTGCAGATAGCAATATCGGCACCAGGGACGGCACAGCACTCATCATAGACAGTAGTGCACTGGACGCAGCACTCCTCAACGGTAACCTCAACCTCCTTGTGGCCGTAGTCGGTCTTGCCAGAGTCTCCGTGCTTGCAGACAGTAGGCTTCTCCCAAGGGACAACAATGAAGGGGTTGTATCCAAGGCAGATGGTGTACTCCTTCTTGCAAACCTCAATATCAGAGCCGGGGATCTTGCAGCACTCGTCATAGACAGTAGTGCACTCAATGCAGCATTGCTCAACATCGACCTCGACATCGGAGTGCTCGTAGGACTTGTCGTACTTGGAGTTGTAGTAAGATTCGCCGTGCTTGGACTCATACTCCTTATAGTAAGACTCCTCGTGCTTGCAGACAGAAGGCACCTCCCAGGGGACGACGATGAAGGGGTTGTATCCGAGGCAGACAGTGTACTTCTCCTTGCAGATAGCGATATCAGCACCGGGAACAGCGCAGCACTCATCGTAGATGGTGGTGCACTCAAGGCAGCAGTATTCGGGAGTGTAGTAACCAGAGTGGTAGCCAGAGTGGTAAGAAGAGGTGGAGTAAGAAGAAGAAGAGTAATAGTAGCCGTACTTCTCCTCGAAGTAAGAGCTGGTGTACTTGGACTCGTACTCAATGTAGTAGCTCTTGTCGTGCTTGCAGCTGGTGGGCTTGACGAAGACAGACTCGTAGGGGTTGTAGCCGAGACAGATGGTGTACTGGTTCTTACAGACCTGGATGTCGGAGCCCTCAATGCTGCAACAGTCCTCATACACGGTGGTACACTCGATGCTGCAGATCTCGGGGGTGAAGCAGGTTCCAGTGCCGCACTCACACTTGCCAGGGACGGGAGACTTGGTGGGTCTGGCCATGGTGGTCATGGTGGTGGTGAAAGTGACGGGCAGCTGGGAGGTGACCGAGGTAGGGACGTTCATGCCACCAGAGGTGGAGAAGTCGGTGGTAGAAGGTCCAGGAGTAGTCGTCTGGGCGAGGCCAGTCGAGCTCAAGGCCACGGTCAAAAGACCAGACAAGCCGAGGGAGTATCTCATCTTGGGCGATGTATATCAGAAGAAAAGAGAGTGATTAAGTTGGATGTAAAACAGAAAACAAAAAGAGTGAATGTGAAAATGGGTTAGTAAAGAGTGGCAGACGCAACCGGCTGTGAACGAGTGATGCTGGCTGAGCTGAAGAAGTTGATTTGGAGAGATGTCTACAGCCTTCTTATACTCAAAAGTTCACGCGAGAGCTTCCCTCGGAAACAATCAGATTAGTTTCGTTTAGGGCCACGATGGATCAGTCCGGAATCTGGGGTAGAGCCGCTGGAATTGGGGAAATTCGATATTTCCCCAGATTAGAGTGCCAGCCTGCCAAAGGCATCAAAGTTCAAGGTTCAAGGGGTCAAAGATTTACCTCACGCAAGACATGTCCCTTGAGAATGTTTCAGATGCATATTTGATAGGTTTCATCAGATGACCTCGTATTTGAGCGAAGAATGCTGCAATGCCAAGAAGGTATTGAAGGGGGTCATGTTATTGCCGGCTTGGCAAATAGAAGTTTTGGTGTTGGCCTGAACCACATATTCCATACACAATATCATGCCCAGACTTTCTCCTTCAACTCTTTCTTGGCCCAAAAATCTCCGAAAAGGTTCCGTCGTTACAACTGATTTACAGTCGGGGACAAATGTCGGCTCATGAGCTGAAGGGATAGTGAACACAATGTCTCGGACCATCGGTTTAGTCACAGCCGTCCCTCCACAATTGCCCAATCACGGCTTTTGAACCATTAAAACCTCATTTCTGGGGTGGAATCTGACTTGCCGACGGCCGATGCCCAGCCTGCTTGGCTCGCCGGCTGAAGCAATCCAGCGTATAAGCTTTCTTTAAGCTTGAACCAAGATTCCTGGACCCCCTTTCATATAGGCAAGGACCACGATAGGGCGGAGTGAGACCCAGCCATCTAATTCCAATATCAGTCGACTTTGAGATTTCTGTTTCTTTGCGAGAACGGGGTCGTCAAAGCGTGTTTAATTTTTGGGAGAAATCGACTGAACCAGAAGCTCAAGACCTTGGAAAACTGAAAGACAACGCGCCCAAATTCATCAAAGGTACCATATTAATCATAATATCAGGTTTCTAGACTGTCGACTGCCAGCCGACGTCCGGAACTCGCGGGGAAATTTGTGGCACTAGATTCATATCAAAAGGTCTCAGGTGATCCTTGAGAATGTCTCACCACCGCCCGAGTCTCGTAAATAAACAACTATGCATTTTTTTAACCTTGTATACCTTATCCGTCTAGCTTTGCATGCCAGCCTTAACGCAGAAATAACACGTCGCGCCACTGGTTAGACGAGACGACAGATGCACCGGACCGGGTCGGAGAAATGAGCATGAGTCGGAACATCGCGATCGGGACCATCGGGTGACCAATTAATAGGGGGAGCGGAATGAACGCTATTGTTTCGGTTTGTGTTTTGGTATGATTAGGGTAGTATTGAGTCTGGGGTCATGAGTGTTGAGGCCAGTTGTAGATCCACATCCCATTCTGATAATCGCTTGCCGAACATGAGGTTGTAGAGGACATAGCGAACAAGATGGTTCAGCTCAAGTCGTTCAAGTCCGCCAGCGTCTTCAACCATCTTCATGGCGCCCAATACATGCTTTGCAGCGACAAGATGATCTCCACAAGTAATCTACATGGTCAGCATGTCAAGTTAACTATCTCTGCCCTATCGATGAACTCACCTCATCAAGGGCGAGAACTGTGGTCATTGCAACTGCATTCCGACGCGACGGAAGACTCCGCGACCAAAGCCCCTTCCGAAGGCTCTGTAAGTAGTATTGCTTGTACTGAATGGCCAACAATGTGTACTCATCGCGGAGCTCAACTTCAGCCAAGTATCGACATGCTGCAAGCAGACAGCCTCGTAGAAGAACCGGATCAGTAGAAACGAAGAAGATCCAGTTGCTTCTGATCTCGGCTGCTTGTTCTGCAATGTCCAAGATTATAGGGCAATGTGCAATTTGGGAGGGCAAGACAGTTTGAAGATCTACGCGGGGCTGGTTAGAAGAAGCTACCCTACACCAATTATGCCAAACTCACATTGACTAAAGATGGAGTGCTCAAATGTCGAGAGCGATTTAATAAAATAAATTATGTTACTTGGCTGGAAATCGCCAGGTAACGTGAAAGGCACAGATGATAATTTTTGTAGTTTGCTGGTCGATGGGAGGGTGAGTCCCATGAGCAGATTGTTTGGTTCATCATGGTTTTTTGTACTTTGTTGTCCCTTTTGGTCATTGTACTCAGCTATTTTCTGTTTCCGTGTCCGTGCATGGGCGACGCGAGCTGCGTGAGAGTGAGCCTTCCGCGTCGTCTTGGCTGAAGCACGCTGCCCAGGATTGGTCACAGTAATGAATTGCATGCTGAGAGAGATTGACGCATGTAGTTAAAAAATCGATATCTAATATCACTGTCTGCCACGATTAGAGATGCTTTTGAGCAATGTATTTGATGACGATGCTTAATAATTCACAATTTCATGCCAAGAAGTGCTCCTACTCTATTGAGCCTAGTCTAATCAAACTAACTACATATGGTAAGAGACCTCATCACCAGCCTCTTCGTACACGGCGTTAAGAGCAGCAGCAACTTCTTCAGGCAGCGGCCCCTCCTCAACCGTATCAACATTACTCTCCAGCTGTTGGGGACTAGATGCACCGATGATTAGTCCGTCCCCATATTTCTTGTTGAGAATGCTATGATGCGCTGTCCATCTGAGGGCTGCAGCATGCCCTGCAATGTTATGCTTGGCGAACACTTGAATGGCCTTGTCGACAGCCCCAAGAACCGATGGCTTGATGTAGAGCGAATTAGTGATACTTCCTGATTTATGCTACCGTATGTCAGTCATGTATTTGGAAGAAAAACTGTCCAGAAGTTCTGCTCACTGCCGGGTCAAATCGTCCATTTGGAACAGGATTTTTGTGACTTCCCGAAAAGAGGCCCCCAGCAGCAGGACTATAGGCATAAAATGCCATGCCATTCTTTCGAAGAATAGGAAACAGCTCTTTCTCGCCGGCGCGAACAAGTGCGTTATAGTGACCCTGATAGATAACAGGCTTGACAAAACCTCTCTTTTCACAAATATTGATCACCTCTTGAACTTCATCGGCTCGGAAGTTGGAGATACCCCAAGTTTTGATCTTGCCATCTTTATGGGCCGTGTTGAGAGCTTCAAGAGCTGGCTCAATCGGGTTACTGCGATCAGGTACGTGAAGATAATAGACATTGATCTGGTTGATCTTCAGAAGCTTGAGTGAGTTGCCGATATCATGAGTAATGTTCTCCTTGGTATGGCCCTTCATGAAATCTGCTTTGGTGTCGATACTGAACCGCTCGCCTGCGTTGACGGCACCGAGGCGAGGCTCAGAGCTATAAGGAGCCTGGGGCGAATAGACTGCAGCTGTGTCGAGCTGAGTATAGCCTCGTCTGGCGAAGGCGTTGATGAAGGCATTTACTTCATCTGGAGTATCATAGCGAGCCCAAGGGTCAGCTTCTTTGTCTCCGACCTGCATGAGTATCTGATCAGTTTTGATTCAAGCAAATACGTCTAACTACTCACGTTTGCAGCTCCAAGAATCAACTTGAGAGGTGATTTTCTAGCGGAAGTCATGATGTTGTGCTTTAGCAGTGAAGGTGAGTATAAGTGATAAGATGTGAATGACTGAATGAAGAACTCAGACTATCATGGTAAACACGTTGGATTTATATACTGCTCGAAAGCAAATATGTTGTACAAGACTTCATTTTCGTAAATCTGCCAAGGAGTGCTGTTGCCAATTACGGAAAGCGTCAGAGCGATCTTCTGGAGGCTTGATTCGTCCGAGTTGACTACGCCAAGACATGCAGTTTCCTATTGGGGAATGTGCTGAAGCCTCATGTCTAACACTTAGCTTCCATATGACGGAGGAAACCCTTTAAGATGCATTTGTAATGCGGAATTTGAGCAGATTGCATTACAAATCACCCTGTGAGCGCAGATATACTGGACTTAAGGTTGTAAAATGCATTTGTTGTGTCACTATCTAGCACTCGGGTCTGAAATGACACTAAGCTACATAGTTGGCCTCCATCCAGCCACCATCAACGTATATCTCCTGCTTTGTCATGAACCTACTCTCATCTCCCAGTAAGAAAGCAATGGAGGCAGCAATCTCCTCCGGCTTGGAGTAGCGCTTGATGATTGACGTCAAGTGATCTCCCTCCGTCATCGTCCATGTACCTGCACCGTTGGGCAAGTGTAGAGGCTGACGGATCATATCGGTATCAATACATCCTCTGCCATATATGTCAGTGCGGTTAGAGTCTCATGGGAGATTACTCACGGGCATAGAAGGTTGACTCTGATGGGGTTCTTGGGGTACTTGGCACCACCTTCATATGCAGCTGATTGACTCAAACCGCGGGTGGCGTTCTTTGACGCCGCGTATGCTCCCATATTTCCAGAAGCATACTTGACCTGTTGACTGCCGCAGTTGACGATGCTGCCTCCGGGTTTCATGTTCTTCATCTCGTACTTGATACTGTTGAAGGTGCCGATGACATTCACATCCAGAACTTCCTTCAACTCCTCGAGATCAAGGTCTTCAATAGGATGAATACTTTTGTTCATCTTGGCTACCAACTGAGTAAGCATGAGTTCCTCACAAGGTATCAGGAGCTAATCATCCCACCTGCAACATTTGCAGCACCGTCCAGCTCTCCCCACTTGGCAACAGTCCCTTCAATCCATGCTTTGACATCATCAGGGTTCCTGACATCTGTGGGAAAATAGATGACCCGACCCTTGACATCAGGGATATCCTGCTCGATACCAGCAACAGCTTTCTTCAGATTTTCCTCCGAAGTAGCAGCCATGGAAACCTTAGCTCCACGTACCAAAAGGTAGCGCGAGAGGGCCAGGCCTGTCCCGCGACTAGCGCCAGAGACAACGATGACCTTGTCTTGGAAAGGGTACGGGTTTGCCATTCTTAGAATCGTAAAAAGAAAAACTGATATTAGAAATGCAACATGTGAGAGAATGGAGTATCGGCTGCCGCTGTTTACTGGGTAGACTATATAGGGGACTCCATATGCTTCTCAAGCAAGCCAAGTGCCAAGCTTTGAGTCGTCCTGGAGGGGGATTGAGTGATAATTACACAACGACCAGGAGCAGAAGAAGCTGCCAATATCTTGGTATGGAGCACTTAAAATGGAGCTTTTTGAGTCGTGGGAGATGGTCAACAGGGAAGATACTGAGTCGTTGCGTTATCTCTTTCCCCGAGGGAATATCGCGCCCAATAGGACGGAAGCGATCATCACGTAGTGTTGCATCGTCTAACGATCCCATAACAAAACCGTTTCGAAAATGAGGGCTGCCTTGGTACTGGCTGACTGGGCCTTGATCCCTACAACAGGACCGGTTGAGTTACATTGTGTAGGCGAGAAATCTGAGCATTACAGGGAATGGCTCGAAGGATTGAACAGCTCATGCACCCTGACCAATCCCAGTTCTGCATGACGTGGGTCTGCAAGAGGGGAAAACAAAGCTGTTAACCTCTCATTTCTTTTTCCTCTTAGGTTGTATTAAAGGCGCCAAACGAAACCTGTACGAGAATTTTGTGACCGTCAGCGTTGACGGGAGGGAACAGTCTGCCTAGCCTCCAGCGGTCCGGTCCGTGGCTCTCATTTCTAGTGCTGCCTCTGAGGACTTTAGCAACGGATTGAAAATAAGATTTGTGGGCTGACGTGGATCTCCTGACAAGGATCAGATCCTTATTCCAGGACGTGGAGACTGTTGTTTTGTCTTTTCACATGATTTCATAGGGAAGATATAGGGGCTAAGAGAGGTCCTCCCCGTCAAATGAGGGAAGAGGAAGAAGGTCAGACCACTAAACGGTGAATGCGACAAAAGAAAGCAAAAGTGACATATCGCCAAACACTGTGGGACTGCAGAAGCTGAGTATTTGAGACGAGAGGTCGCTTATGAGAAGGAGGGGGAAGTAAAAAATCCCAGCGGAGCTTTGTAATTGAAGATCGTTATAGTACTCCGTATGTTGCGATTCTGTGTCGGATGAATATTGCTGAGTATGATGCCACAGGCCCCTTTACAGATCAAGATGTTCTGTCCCAGCCCGGTGGCCTGGACACGCAAGGGATTTCAGCCCTGTTGTTCCTGAAGCAAGCCCCATATATAATAACGGATAACAGGCACGCTACAGAAGTGATCTGCAGCCATTGGATCATGTTTGCGAAAATCATGGGTCAGCATTGTCTCAACGCTGGCCAGCGGCCTTGGCCCGGGGCAAGGAACGTATCATGATGGTTTACGGCTCATTGCCCGGAATCCTACCAATAAAGGGGTCCAGCATATTGTTCGGATAGATATTCGTAGGTCATACGTTTGCTGTCAATATGGATCTCGCATCAGACAAAGCAAAACCATTAGGTCGGAAACCGCCAATGCCGAGCTGGTTCCCCTGAAGACGGTTGCAATTAGCCCACTTTCCTTTCTTTATCAAGCGAATCGCATCTTTAGCTATGGAGAACTTGACGAAAAAAAAGGAATAACTTGTTGGCTGGACGTTCCTCGGGGCAAAAGTGCCAAAGCTGAAGTGCGGAGGGTCTTACCTCACTCTTCGCTGGCCTTGAACTGTAGGTCATAATGGCAAGTGAGGCGTCCGAGATTTCAACAAGTCCCTAAGGCCTGGCATAGGATCCTTCGCCAGGCCCCCAGAGCGGACATCGGTCTTGTCGCCTCGGGTGCGTAACGGGAAGATCATCCTTGACGAAGAGTAGTGGAGCCGTTGCAGACGAAAAAGAAAGCTCCTGACAACGTCCGCCGTTGAAACAGAATAAGGAATAAGCTTGCAGATCTCAAGATTTCCAGATAGATTAACATTAACGTACCTCCCAGCTGCAAATTGTTGATTTGCTACTGGATTCTTGGCCCTACCCAAACTTGACCTTTCACTCCACGATCAACCGATACTGTTGCGGTCGAGTCGCAAATCGCCATGGCTGAGGAGGTGTATATGATGGAGCCGCCCAAGGGGCAGGACAGGTGGGAAGCTGGAAGTGCTGCGACTATACAGATCATTTTGGGTGCTTGTCTGTTCACACTTGGGACGGTCATTTATGGACTCCGGATCTTGACCAGAGTGCGGCTGCTCAAGAACCCTCTTCGTCTTGACGATTGTATGTTTCTTCTTTCAGATCTAGGGTTTAGCATAGCTAATCTCATACGCAGTCCTCACTGGCGCCTCGCTTTTAGCATGCTGGGTCTTTTATGCATGCACTATGGGTAGTAAGTCGTCCCATTCCTATCAACACATACATACTCACAAAGACAGTGGTTGCCCAGGGAGGCTGTGCTACCAACTTCTGGCAAGTGACTCAATCTCAATACGAGTCATTGCTCAAAGTACGTTTTCAAATTCACATATTCGTGTTCGAGATGACTGACGTCTTGTAGTGGACTATCCCCGTCAACATCTTCTACATGCTGTCCTCCGATCTCGCCAAAATTTCTCTTCTTTTCTTCTATCTCCGCCTCTCACCCGAACGAACCTTTCGAATCGTCATCTATGTCCTAATCAGCCTCTTTGGTCTTTATGCCCTCATCTACGCTATGATTAGTCTTTTTGGCTGCCAGCCCATCAAGGCCTCGTGGGACCTTGCCGCCCAAGCGACGGGCAAATGTGTGGACAAGTTCGGCTTCTTCTTGGCTGCGTCGGTTGCCAACGTAGTCATGGATCTGGTAATTTTGCTGCTGCCGTTGCGGATTGTCATCCCGCTACAAATTCCTCGTCGACAGAAGATGTCACTTCTGTTTCTGTTCACTACAGGTGGCTTGTGAGTACTTTTCCCTGAACCACTTGATTGACGTACTGACATCTCCAGTGTTATCATCGTTGCCATCTACAATTGTGTTCTCACTGTAAAGCTATTCAGTAGCCCCAACTACACCTGGGGCCTTGCATACGAACTCTGCTGGATGTACGCTGAGTTGACTGGCTGTGTCATATGTGCATCTGCCAGCTCTCTCAAACCATTCTTCAAGCGCATCCTACCCACCATCTTCACCAGCCATGGCGCCAGCTACGGCGGGCCCTCGGGAGCAACAGGCGGATCTAATGCCATCAAGAGCCGAAGACAGTTGAGCCGCAAGCAAGCTGATGCCATCGAACTCCAATCTGGAGATGACTCCGAGTCAGGCAGAAAGGTTACCGATGACGATGAAGCTACACTCTGGCCAAAGCCACAGCAAAGTTTCGACAATGGCAATCACCAGGTCTTGGTGACTGCGCCTGGAGTAGGTTCTGGTGTTGCTGGTTCACGCAGAAGCAACTCCCATTACCACAGAAACGGTAAAGCTGACGGCATCGAGATTATTTCAACGACGGAGGTTATGTACAGTCCTAGGTAGAAGAGGTTCCTTTGGTCATAAATAGAGTCTTATCGAGCAACGTCACTAAAAAAGAACAACATGGAGACTGAGCGATCAATAACGGTCTACTAACCATGACAGGCTATCGCACGGGTGTGTACCCAGAATATCTAAAGACCCTTCCAGAAGAAAGTCTTGGGTAAGATAAAGTCCGCCCGTGTAATTTCATCTTTCGGATTTGAGCTGGAAGCAAGTATCACGGTGTACTTTCCAGCTTCAGCCTTCCACTTCGATGCCTCCTGGCACCAAAATGACAGTGAATACTTATCAAGAGTAAGTTCAGCGGTCTTGGCCTCGTCGACATCCACAGTGACCTTGGTAAATGCCTTCAACTCTCTGATTGGCCGTTGAAGAGAACTGTCTGCGTGGTGGATGTAGAGCTGAACAACTTCGGCACCTGCAAATGCACCCTTGTTGGTGATATCGACCGTAACACGCATTTGGTGATCAGCCGCTGGTGTAAACTCCTTGGGGACAGTGAGATTTGAGTACTCGAACTTCGAGTATGAAAGACCGTGACCAAAGTAGAAGAGCGGCTCTCGATCAACCATCTCGTAGTATCGATGACCGATAAAGACACCTTCGCCATACACAATGTCGTAGTCCGCCTTGGAGAAGGTGAGATACGCTGGTGTATGCTTGACGGATTTGGGGAATGTTAGTGAGAGCCTTCCAGAGGGATTGACCTTGCCGAAAAGAACATCAGCCATGCCATGGCCTGTCTCTTGGCCGCCAAACCAGGCGTGAAGAAGAGTCGGGGCTTGAGACTCCCAAGGCATCTCGATGGGCAGCCCTGATTGCGTAATGATAATCTGGAACGCGTCAGTCTAAGCATTCGGCTAAACAAAGGTCAGCTTACAGCGTCGGGGTTGGCCTCCAAAACAGCCGATATCAATTCGTCCACGCGACCCGGAAGTCTCAAATGTTTCCTGTCGCTGCCCTCATACTCGAAATCCGACGATAAGCCAGTGATAACTATGGGGACATCAACCTTCTTGGCGAGTTCCACGGCATCCTTGATACCCTGGTCTTCGTCGTAGAGCTCAAAAATCCCAACGCGACCAGCGAGGGTTTGTGCTGTACCAACGCCGCCCGAGAGGCTCTCATTTACTTGAAGCACCTCGAGGTCAAGTACCTGGCCCTTTGTGAATTCGCCCTCATAGAACCTCTCCATGGACAGACGGTTGAAGCAAGGTGTTGAGTCAGTTTTTGGAGGCTGGCTTGTCCACAGATCGATAGCCTCCTTGCCGTTAATGATGAGCTTTCCCTTTCCAGAAGTGCTAAAGCCAAACTTGAGTTTTCCCGACTCGTGAATAGTGTACTTGGCTTTCGCTCTGGCATAAAATTTGGTTGGGAGTGTCGCGTGGTAGCTCTCTGGAACATCGACCAGCTGCTTCTCGGCTGTAGTTGAGACAAGAACCTTGGTATTGGGGTTCTCTTGCGGGTCATCTCCAAAGATCTCGACAGACCAGCCCTCGGAATCTGAATCTGGGGGTGTATGACCCTTAATGAGGGGACTAAATCGGAAAGCTGTTTGTAGTGTTAGCACGGATGTAGCGACGGTGGCATAATGCGTGACTTGCAATTGCAACCTGGAGTATATGTGATATTCTCCTCTCCTACAACTTCCTTGATCGCGTCGTATGGGGTAATGCCATAGTAAGGCTCAACCTCGGCACTTCCACCGCCGCAGAGAGCAGGGTTCTTGACATGATCTCCAATCAGTCCGAACTTGAGGTCCTTCGGGTTCTTGATCGGTAGTCTTTGCTTGTCGTTCTTCAACAGCACTACTGACTCAGCCACTAGCTGTCGGATCAGGGCGCGCTGTTCTGGTGTATCCGATTGAGGGGCCTTTCCTGATTTCTCGCCCGCCTTGCACTTATTTACAAGATTCAGGACATTCTCGACGGCCGTATCGACTGTTGCTTTGGACACCTTTCGAGAGTTGACAGCAATGCTGAGGCGCTTTCCTCTCCAATCTGTTGGTCCAGGCATTTCGAGGTCCAAGCCAGCATTGATCGCTTCGGATGTGCTGTATGTGCCGAACCAATCACTCATAACAAGTCCCTTGAACCCCCATTCTTCGCGCAGGATCTCCTTCATCAGTAGAGGATCCTCGCTTACATGAATTCCGTTGATCTTGTTATAGGACGTCATGATCGTCCAGGGGTCTGATCCTCGAAGGGCCAGCTGGAAGGGTAGCATGTGAACTTCTCGGAGGGTGCGCTCGGTCATGACCACGTTGTCCTCGATACTGTTGTCGGACTGGTCGTGAGCTGCATAGTGCTTGACGCTTGTTGCGACGCCCTGCTCTTGAACACCGTTGATGTAATGCGCTCCCAAGGTTCCGCTGAGAAAAGGGTCTTCGCCAAAAGCTTCGAAGCCACGACCGATCAAGGGTGAGCGTTGCAGGCAAAGTGTCGGTGCTAGCAAGACATGAACACCGCGAACCTTGGCTTCTTCACCAAGTAGGCTCCCGATCTTGTGGATGAGTTCAGTGTTGAAGGTAGCGCCCATTCCTGTAGCCGATGGTAGCATTGGACTCGGCATCTAGCGGTCTGTTAGTTCATGCTACCCAGACAGTGAGAGGGTACTCACACGAGTGAACGACCGCCGTCCTCGAATTCCATGAGGGCCATCTGAAGTCTGGCCTGTCAGCTTGGTCGTTTTTTCCATGCTCTACATCTCAGACTTACAATAAGCGCAGGAATTCCATGCTTGTCAAGACCCGTCATACGAAACGATCCCTGGCCCGCCAGAAGCTCCACCTTCTCATCCAGCGTCAAGTTGCTCAACAGAGCTTCAACATCTACAAAATTTGATTCGGGCATTTTGTCTGAGGTTTCCAACAAGTGTATAATAATAATAATAGAAGAGATTCTTCATGGAATTGGGTCGAATGCTGAGTTTTGTTGAATTGGCACTGCTCAGCAGGATTTAGCCGTCGGCTGTTCGGGCCGCTAAAATTACAGGTCCCCTCACGTTGGATTGAGGTATTTGGTCTTTGGTAACATCTTGGCAACACGATCGTCGGGGTGACTGTCAACCTTTATTTTGCTTGGTGGAGACTCCGCTCTGCCTTAACAACCATGACAAAGTCTTTGTAATTGACACTAGTTGCAAAGCTGGGGTAGCTGCATGCTGACAGCTCAGCAGCTGGATCCATGCTTTGAGAATACCAAGTCGAGGGACCATAGATAATCCTAGGAATATTTTCACCTAGTATAACTCACACTGGCTTTTGCCCAATAGTGACCAACGCTCGAAACATGGCACCCTCTTCCTTGACTTCTTTCTCAAACCTCTCAGCCAAGTTCTCATGCATAGAGTCAGGTAGCTGGACACCAAGGGCTTATGCCGTCAGTCAAATTCTCATACACTTTAGAAGCTGAGACTCACCCTTTGCACCTTCAAGGAGACTCGGGATGGTAATCACGAAAGGCTGCCACGATAACTCGGCTGCCTCATCGTCACCCAGCAGCTTGCCCATGGGCAGGTCTACTGAATGGACAGCCACGTTCTCGAGTCCTGCTGCCTCGAATGCGCTCGGCAGTTTGCGAATACAATCGGATCCCATACCCATACCATCGAACATGGCTGCGATGAGGTTGCTCACATCTCTCCACGCTGGACCTACGTTGGGCCGATCTGTTAGATCAAAGTCAAGCTCGTGAACCTGAAGCCAACCTCCGGGGGCAACCGTCGCTGTCTGGAGTCAGTAAGGTGGCCAAGAAAGGCAGAGAGGTGGATATGAACTCTTGCTTACTTACAGGCAAGATGATCAATGGCTTTCTGGTAGCCCACCTTGGCAGCTCCAAGGATGCTGTACCTCATGTGTGTCAAGTCAAATGCTCCGACAAGTTGGTCTCTAGGAAATTCACAAAGGTCATAAACCTCAAAATGAACCCCCCTTTCGGAATCGGGTAGAAAGGCCTCGACAATATCAGCGCCAACGAGCTGAGCAGATGGAGAAACCTGCTTCTTCAGGTCTCGAAGCAAAATTCCTAATATTCCTGTTAGTTAAGTTAATACCTTCGACAGACTTGATGGTACCATCGGCGCACCCGACGTCAAGAATCTTGAGTCCTTCTTCATCTAGGGGAATAGGTGCAAAGACAATCTTGCTGTTAAGGCATCTCTGAACCCAGGCATGCTGTTTCTGAAGCCGCTCTACCTCTCGGTTTATCTCCCAGGGATAGTCAGCTTTATTCTCGGGGCCCATTATGCAAGGGAGATCGAATGATTTGTCGTCTGTGATCGTAGTAGATTGAGCGATACTGAGTGCAGCAGCTTCTGTGAGGAATGAGCTAAATTGCAGGTCTTATATGCGCATGGAACTTGACGTACTACACATTCCCATAGGGCTCTGTCCACTTCTCACCTAGCCAAGCCTCCCTACATATCTCTCCGGACATCAAGAAAGTCTCCGGGTTTCTGGAAAGTCTCCATGAAGCTTTAAAGCGATAACCATGACTAGTGCTTACTGCTGACAACTCTCATAAGCTGGAATTAACCAAGAAGCAGCCAGGGTCCTTTCTTTGATGACTTGATAGAGCTACAGAATCCCTTCCTCTCTCATTTTGGACCTGGGATTCGTCTTGATACGAATCTTGCACAGGTAGGAGCTGAGAATCAAGTGTTGTCAGTGAGTGGCTAATCTCACGTAATTTCAGCGTGTCGTTCGGGGTTTCTGGAGATTTCCGTTGGGGCTCAACCTTGCAACTGCTTACCCTCCCCTTAGAGGACCGGGTGCTAGACTTGAAATACATGCCTGACACGTAAACAGTCAGGGTCTTTCCCAGCGATTGAATTCCCCAGGCTGGGGCTGATCTCATGGATGACGTCTACCGTTAAAGGCTAGAAAGAAATTCATTGATAGCATTTTAGATCAAGGCCAGCGCGTCCAAGTCAGCATCACAAGGTGCATAATACCACGAAAGGATCAAATTCTCGCACTTCCTTGGAAGTAAATCTCAGCGAGAATAGCAACATCACTACGAAGGCTTTACCTGTTTAGTTGACAATATCCTTTCTCACAAAACCATCGCATGATAATTCAACGTTAAATATAGTGGATTTAAGTGGTCATAGCCAAAAGGCAGTTATAAGATATGTTGACATCGCTATATACACTTAAAACAGAACATGCCACACGCGTTTCCAAGCAGGGCCGTTGGCAAGCTGCTCGCGATAAGCATTGATGGTATCCCAATCATGCTCGCGACGACCGGTATCAAGATCAATCTCGCTGACCTTTCTCCATCCCTCTCGCTTCCAGATGTATCCGATGACATAGAAGAGAATGACAACGGGCAGAGCCAGGTATGACTCGAAGAAGCCCTCAGCAGTACCGAGTGATCCATCAAGATTGGTGATGGCAGTGTAGAACTGCGCAATAAGAACGATGACGATGAGGATGAGTCCGAGCCAAGAGCCCCAGACTCCGAAGACGTGCTGGAAGGGGATTTCATCCAAAGTGTGACCGTGGTACTTCCAAGCCTGTCGGAATCGGATATGGCAAAGGCAGATAGAGCCCCAGGTAAACAAAGCAGCCAGACCAGACAAAGCCTGAAGCCAAACGAAGACGGTATTTCCATCACCACTAACACTGATGTATCCAAGAGCACCGATGGCGATAATGGACACAACAGCAGGAAGAGGACGACCAGACTTATCAATGAAAGAGAAGAATCTGGGAGCATAGCCCTGTTGCGCGAGTGCGACAAGAGTTCGGCTACCGCCGTAGACGCAGGAGACACCGATAGACAAGACGGAAACAAGGATGATGACGTTCATGAACGAATCGTATCCCTTCAGATGAGCGTTAGCGGCAGCGATGACGAAAGGAGAGGCACTAGGGTCGTCGTTGCCGGCGTTCAGAAGTCTGGGGTCCTTAGAGCTGACGAGGAAACCGACAAGGAGAAGTCCAACTACGTAGAAGAGAGTGATTCGCCAGAAGACCTGCTTGATGGCACCAGGGAGAGACTTGGCGGGGTTCTTGGCTTCGGCAGCAGCGAGACCGACAAGTTCAGTTCCACTGAAGGAGAAGGCCGCAGTGACGAACACACCTGGTATCCATTAGTTACTGAAGAATTTCGCGGAAAGGGGGGCTTATATCGTACCGCAGAAGCCTCGGAAACCGTGCTGGAAAGCACCTGGGTCATACCAAAGCTTGGCGCCCTGGTAGGTGCTGTACTCTCCATCAGAAGGACCTCCACCGCAAACGAGGACGACAGCGACGATCATGAAGATGACGGTGGCAGAGAGCTTGAGCAATGCAGCCCAGAACTCTTCCTCAGCGTAACCAAGAGTACCAAAGATGTTGACGAGGATAATAACAGCAAGGAATACCTGTAGTATGTCAGTCAACAGGCTCACGATAGCTTCATGGGGGCTTAACTTACGCTGACCCAAATAGCTACGCTAGTATGCGGAGCCCAGTATTGAATGACTGTGCCGCAAACTGTCAATTCGAGAGGAAGAACGAAAGCCCATTGCATGACATAGTTCCAACCCATTGCGAAACCCCAAGAAGGATCAACAAATCGGTTGGCATAGCTGGTGATTTGTTAGCCCACGTCTTGATTGGGGATTGGCAGAACTCACGTATAGAAACCACCAGAGACGGGATACATGACAGCAAGTTCACCGAGAGCATAGACGACGTTGAAGATCATGACACCCATGATCAAGAAACCAATGGTCAATGAACCAGGGCCACCAGTCTGCAGAGCAGAACCGCTACCGACGAAGAAACCAGCACCAATACTGCAAATGAATTAGTACACCGAGTCAATATTAGCGCGCGTTATCATTTAGCAGGGCGGCAATAAGCCGGTGTTGCACGGTGACGACAGAACGAAAATGACTGACCTGCCACCAATAGCGATCATGTTAAGATGACGAGGCTTCATCTCACGCTGTAACTCAGCAGTCCCCTTTGCGTAATCATCATGGGGAGCGAATGAGCCGGGAGTAAGCCCATTGCGCAGCGCCCACGACTGCTTGGGGCCATCTTCGATGGGCTCAGTGGTGCCCTGCTTCTCATCATATCGTGGCGAAGTATCCTGAGCCTCGAGGGCTTCTTGTTTAGGATGGATTTCCGACATGGCGAGATGCTTAGATAAACTTGAATGTCTTGAGAGTCAAAGGACCAGAGGGAATTAGAGACAGCGCGGGCTAATGGCAGATATATACGACTGCTACTGGAGCCAAAAGTGGCAACTCGGGGGGACCATCCCTCACACGGACCTAAATGAAAAGCGGAAGGTGGTTTTTTGGAAGGATGCAGAGAGAGATAGGTACCTAGGAAGGGTACGTAACATGGAGCATTGATTTGATTGTTGGTTTCACTGTTCGAATTGCTGTGGTGATCCGTTTATGGAGACTGGGGGTTGCTCCTCAATCTCACGGATAAAGCGGCACTTTGCTCAGCTGGGGCAAAAGAAGTGGACACTCGAATGAACCAAATCTCAAGCCACCAAAAAAAGGAGCTGGGGGAGAGCAAGGGAAGAGAGGGAAGCTAGCCTATCAACCGTTTGGTCGCGTGCTGACGTAGGGGAAAAGAGTGCTACTGAGCGGAAATTTTAGAGCTGAAGGTTAGGCTGTGGCTTAATCCTGTGCATCCTCGGATCCGAAGATATTGTCGTCGATTGTTCTACAACTACAGGTCCGACGAGGCATGTTTTATCTGGTGTTACATGCGATGCTCTGCAATCTGGATAAGGTGCGCGCAAAGGCTCCTCCCAAGTCTGGGGAAAGTGGCATCTTTTGAGGAATCTATTTGTCATAGATTCAACTTTCTACCCCGGAATATCTCTGCTGGATCTGCGTGCGTGTGAAATTGAGCAGTTGGCAGCAAATGGCGTAGCACCTGTATCATTGGGGCGCGCCCGGAGCCGGGCTAGCCGGAAGGGGCCTCTTATCAAGCCGCCGATCCCGAGGCTAACATACGATGAGCAGTGGCTGTAGGTGGTCTAATTGGGCAGAGACAGTTGGGTTCTATCTGACTGGAGTCTGGAGACTGGAGAAGGGGGATATAAACGGGTCTCGCAGTGGTAGGACCGACTTTGAGTCGTGTCATGGGAGGAGGGATGGGATGCAGTCACTGATAGAGTTTGAGTACTGATCCTCGTTCAAATCTTAGGTGAGAAATACGCACGGTTGGCCCAAGCAAGACAAAAGGACATGCCGGGGTTTAGTTGTGGTGGTGAGTATTTCCAGCACATGAGTTCAATTGTCGTCAATATCAATGAAGTTGAAGAAATTGGAGATATTCCCAATTAAAACCGTGCTTGATCTCTTGGCAGGGCGATAGACGCCTCTGACAGCTTGGCACCCGCCATGTCCATCTTGGCATCTGACCGCGATATTCGAGACAAACACAGGACAGGCATTATCTGGGGAAATCCACCTCGCGCGAGGTATCTACGATCAATGAGGAAGCTGTTACATAAAAACAACGTCTTTAACCTTTGGCATTTGATTTGGCCTCCCGTTTTAAGGGTTCCAAAGCTAATTCCCGTTAAACTCGTCGCAAGCATCTCCACGCGACCGTCTCGTGTCGCAAGCTACCCTAAGTTGGCGGTTTGGAGAGCGCCAATCTTGCTGCACTCAGCGCCCTGCCCCAGTGAACAAACTCCACTGTCTTGTTTTGCTGATCCTCATCACCAAAACGATCAGCGTACTTCATCGCACATCGAATCTTAATGACGATAAGAATTTCTTTAAGCAAGCTCCATCAAACGGCAGAATGACGCAACTGACAAGCTTTATTTTTTGTTAGCTTGCATTAGTTGCAACCCATTCCCTGCCATCGCCTTCACGCTCTGGAATTGGCGGAACAAGTTTCCAGAGAATGACGTCGGTGATCCAACAGTCACGTTCTGTTAGTACACTAACATGTAGCGTCTTATCGACCCGCTAATAGTCTGCCATCTGCTATAGCGCAAACAGCGGGGTAGGCGAGTGTTCCGCGCTCGCGGAATCCGCATTCATTGCATTATCGATATCTCGGCCAGCGGAACAACATCGATCAAAGGCTGTTGGAAATTTCCGTTGGCATCGGACAGTCATCAATCTCTTAATAACAGTGTTTATCTGGACGTGTTGGCAGTATCGTCACTCCGTCCTCGTTGTGTTAACTCTACGCATCCCTTTCGACTTCCGCGTTCACCCTCAGAACGGCCTTCTGAGCCGACAGCTGCCCTTTTCTGCTCAACCGAAAGGCTTCACCAACATCTTCCAGAGTTCCAACTTCTATAACCGGGTTCGCCTCAAGGTCGCCCCTCTCTAGCATCACCGTTACTAGTCGTAGGTACTTCTCCCAGGCACTTCTCTCGTCTGGTGTCTCGAGACCTGTATTGTCAAACACTGTGTATTCCTCACCCAATGCCCTGCCAAAGACAGTAAAGGCCAGCATAGACTCGGCTTTGACATATGGATTGGCTGCGCGAATAGACTCTTTGTCGAGTGGCGAGAGAGCAATCAGCTGAGATCCTGTGCTGTGAGCCAGGCAGCGGGCTACTTTGTCTGGAGAACCTCCATCAACAATGTTATCGAGGGCATATCTCAGTTTCCCCCCAGTAATCTCTTTGACACGTTCAACCCAATCTTCATTGTGGTAGTCGACCGTGACCTCGGCTCCCAGCCGTTTGAGGAGATCATGGTTCCTGGATGAGGCCACTGCAATGACACGAAGACCGCTGAGCTTGCCAAGTTGAATAGCGTACAGGCCAACACTCGTGGAAGCACCATACACCAAAAAGTCCACTCTGTCTTCTTTAGACTGGTAGGGTTCAGGTAGCGACAGGTGCCGATACATGGCTTGCGTGGCAGTCGCAAAAGCAAGTGAGATAGTCGATGCCTGCTGCAAGCTGATGTTGTCGGGTACGGCAAACACGAGTGATGCTTCGATGTTCATGTACTCTGCAAAAGATCCAATGCCTTCGAAGGTTGCGCCATGGACCCAGGCGCCAACTTTCTGGCCGTTCTTCCAGTCAGAACCGTTGGGGTCCTCGACGGTGCCGGCGAAGTCACACCCTGCAATGAGACCCGGTTGTGCTGGTCCATCCAACACATCGCCCTCAACGAGTTTCCAATCACCAGGGTTCAGAGCCGCGTAGTGAATCTTGACAAGAATTTCTCCTTCTCGCGGGCTTGGACGAGGAACTGACTGGACAGACCCGCTTCCTCTGCCATCGGTCACGAAAGCTCGCATTCTAGTCATCTCGTTCACTGTCGAAGGATTCTCTCGCGAATCTCAGATCCCGTTGAGTGGGTGAACGAATGATGTCCTGGTACGACTTATTAAGACCATTGCTATTTGAGCCTCGGTTGGAACAAATTGATAAGCAATCCTGAGACGCAACGTTATGAATCGAACTATGCCTCTTTCCTTTCTGCTAGCCCTTGTATCGCGACCTATCATGTCCGCTGGGATGTTCCAGAAACGGCATCTGGGATCACTATCCTTGTCAGCCAAGACAGCTCACGGAGAGACTCAATGCCGACTTACAAATAACACAAACTAACAGCAGATTCACCGACAGCTTCACCAACAGCAAAACGATATAGCCTTATAACATGGTTCATTAACATCTAGTAGAAATCATCGCTCATTATGCAAGTGTAAGCTGCCTATTAAGACTTTTCCCATAATATGACTTCTCCGCCATCTAGGAATTCCAGCATCACAAAACCCTCGTCCTAATTGCAGAAAGACAGATGAGACACCCAAGATAAAGGAAATCGTAAAGTTCATAATCTACAGACGAGCAGAGAAGCTGGCCTGTGAGGTCTGGCCATATGCGCTCTTCTCGGGCTGGTAAAAGGGTAGAGATGTAACGGTAGCCTTGATGCGCTTGCCGAAGTACTCGATCTCTACCTTGTCGCCCTCGAGAACTTCCTTGGGTAGGTATGCGTAGGCGATGGGCTTGCGGACGCTATACCCGAATGCTGTGCTTGTCACGTAGCCAACGGCACGGCCCTTGACGAACACTGGCTCCTTGCCGAGAATGACAGAGCGGCCATCGTCAATGGTGAGACCGCGAATGCGGCGAGACACCTTCTCACTCGAACGGCCCTTGAGAGCGTTGTAGCCAACGTAGCCATCCTTGCCTGGTTGGAGAGCAAACTCGAGTCCAGCCTCATAGGGGTCGTACTCTGTGGTCATATCGGTACCCCAAGATCGGAAGCCCTTCTCGATACGGAGAGCGTTGAAGGTGCTTCGTCCAGCAGCAATGACTCCGTAAGGCTGACCACCCTGCCAGAGAGCATCCCAGAGTCGCAGACCATTGTCGGCAGTTGTGTAGATCTCCCAGCCTTCTTCACCGATGTATGAGAAGTTGGTAGCAATGACGGGAATGCCAGAGATCTCTGCCTTCTTGACGCTCAGGTAAGGAAGGGCTTGGTCTGAGAAGTCGTCTTTGCTGACAAGCTTGATGAGATCCTTTGCACGGGGACCCCAGACGCCGACGGCGGCAAGGCCACCGGTAATATCACGGACCTGCACTGCTCGGTGAGGGCTGGCCTTGGTTTGAACCTTGGCCTCGCGAGTAAAGTAGTGAAGGTCGACGGGCCCGTTGACTCCAAGATGGAAAAGATCCTCTCCGAGTCGAGCGACGAAGATGTCACTCTTGATACCGCCATGGGTATCCAGGAGTAGGGTGAATGTCACCTTGCCGACCTTCCCAGCAACGTTACCAGTCGTCAAGCGCTGAAGTAGCTCAGCAGCACCAGGACCAGTGATCTCCAGTCGTCGAATAGGTGTCTGATCGTACAAAGCAACAGCAGTTCTCGTCTTCCAGGCCTCAGCCGCCGAAACAGCAGAGTAGTATCGAGAAGACCAAGCATCTCGCTCGACAGGCTTCCAAGCCTCAGGCAAGTCCTTGAGCAGCTTCTCGTTGGCCTCGAAGTGATGAGGGCGTTCCCAGCCACCAGCCTCAAGGAAGTAGGCACCGAGCTCCTGCTGGCGTTGGTGGAAGGGGCTGACGCGGAGGTTGCGGGGTGACTCCTTGGGCTGGAGAGGGTGAAGGATATCGTAGACTTCGACAAACTGTGTAGATGTTGTTTCGGCGACGTAGGCAGGTGAAAGTTGAACTTGCTCGAAGCGGGAGATGTCACATTCAGAGAGGTCGATCTCAGATCGGCCCGTAGTGAGAAGCTCAGCGAGGGCCTTGCCGACACCAGCAGATTGTGTGACCCAGACAGCCTCAGCGACGTAGAAGTTGTCAAAGTTGGGGGCCTGGCCGACGAGAGGGCCACCGTCAGGGGTGAAAGACATGATACCGTTGAAACCGTGGTCAATCTCGGTTTCTCGGAGTGCAGGAAGGATTTCCTTGGACAACTCCCAACCTGGTGCGAAGTCCTTGGGAGTGAACTGGAGGCTGGATGGCATGTTTCTGGAATCGACGTTCTTGGGTGTCTCGCCAAGCGAGGCTGCAACGACGGGCATTGGGCGATGGCCGTAGAATCCAATGCCGATGTGATCACCGTGCTCACGGTAGTAAAGATCTTGATCCTGGTGACGGAGGATAGGTAGTTTGGCACCATTAGGCTCCTCATTCTTACCCTTCTGGCAAGGAACTGACTTTGTGTGCACATATTGGTGAGCCATAGGTGTCAGAGGAACAGGCAGGCCAACCATGGCTCCAATCTCAACTCCCCAGAATCCAGCGCATGAGATGACGATATCAGCCTCGAAAGTTCCATTCTTGGTGTTGACAGCTGAGACATGGCCATCGTGGTGGTCGATTGATGTGACCACTGTAGACCCGTGATACTTGACACCAGCTGCTCGTGTTCGCTCAATAAGCTTCGCTTGAGCAGGACGAGCCAGTGCAAGGCCATCAGTAGGAATGTGAAGACCACCAAGTACCTTGCTCTTATCCAGCAAGGGGTACAGCTCAAGGCACTTCTCAGGGCTGATGAGATTCGCCTCTATGCCCCAAGAGTAAGCGTATCCCCTTTTTCTCTTGAGCTCCTCTAGTCGTGCAGGAGTAGTAGCGATTTCTAAACCACCGACTTGGTTGAAACAGCCGAGTGATAGTAGCTTCTCAACTGTGTATGTAGCCATCTTGCTGAGAGTCTTTGATGTGTTTGTCTGGAATACAAGACCAGGGGCGTGAGAAGTTGAGCCACCAGGCATGTCCAGAGGTCCCTGATCAAGGACCGTGATGTCGGTCCAGCCGCGAGAGACCAGCTCATCAGCAACGTTGACGCCGACGATGCCAGCGCCAATAATGAGTACCCGCGGTGAGGGTGCCATTTCTGCTATTATGTGATGTAGGTAGAGGATGAAATGGAAAAGGAGAATGAGATGAGAATGGTTTCCAACACAGAAGCTTCTATTGGCAAAGTTCAAAGGTTCTAGTCGAAATATATCTTTCTATCAGCAATCCACGACTCCGCACTCCTCCTCACCAAGATCATCCTCAAAAGTATCTTGTCACTATGTCATGGTTACGATAAGAGCAACTAACATGAGAACCTCCGGTTGCGGGAGCGCTCACGTGATCGGCATGGAGAGGCGGCGCCGTTCAAAGTTGGAGGGCGTGTGTTTATGGTGTTGTGTTTTCCGGGCCTGGCATGCGGGGGAGCAGAGATAACGGGACGAGTCTAGATCTATTTTGGTCTTGGACCGGGCATCAAGTGCCGGTCGACCCCGTGCTAAGGATGATAGGACCTGTGATAACGAAACGAGATAGAGAATTGAACGCGCGATGTCGGATCTTGCAGGCGAGGAACGGCCGCTATCGAAGCGTCAGAGACCCATGCTCAATGGAAAAGGTTAAACAGTCAGGACAGCCTGACGCCGCTCGGTTGGGGTTGCATGAGGTTCTGCCATGGGGAGGGAGAATGGCAATCAGCTGGACTGCCACGGACTTGTCATAGCGACGAGGAAAGGCTATTTTTACCCTTGCAAGTACGGTACGGTAAGACCAAAGCAAAAACACCCCGAGAAATTTGGTCATGGGACCTTTTGCGGGAGAGTCACATTTCACGATGCCTTCATCTCGCGAGGGGCGTTGGTGCTTCGCTTGCAATCTCGTGGCATTGAGACCCCCTCCCTGCTATGTTTCTACACCAATTGAGAGCGACACGAAGCGCATTCGTTATCGTCGAGCTGTCATCGGTAGTCCATCTTACCGCTCATTTCAGTGAATGGCATTAAGGTGTTGTTCACTTCGTGACTCTCCCCCTCCCTCGATAGGCTCTTCGTGCCGTGTTTCCTCAGAATTAACCCAATTGAGGTGACACCAATTGAGTTCACGATGGTCAAGGACAGGGAAATAACCGGTAATAATAACAAGAAAACAGTCAGAAAAGCTTGGCTTTTTTGGTTGCCAGGCACGTTGAATCGCATGATGCCCCATTGGCCTACCAACTTTCCCATTCCAGAGATGGATGGTGTCGACCCTGGAATTCCGGCCTCCCTCTGCAGCCGATGGAACCGAGTAGACAACTCGGCCTATGAATGAAGACCACATTTGCCAAGAGGATACGAATATCCAACCGCCATGTCGTGGCATGCCTGAGTGGAGCGGTGAAACGAAACCCGACTCAGGTGAGGGTTTCTGATGTGCATTGCGCCATGAAGCTAAACTCAACACCAAAAACTGTGCATCATCAGATGAAAATCTAGACTGTCCTGCTGACCCGCCTCGCCTCTCCCAATATCGCCAAATTAGCCTCTCAGTCCCTCCCCCGCGTCGGAGCCCTGAACTATACCCCGACTTCCCCGGTTTACCCCAGGTTGAGTAGACGCCCGGTTTCATCGTATGGAGACGTGTTGACACATAGAAATACTGAACCCGCGGGAGGAGACTTTTTGCTTCTCTCTAAACAAAAAGCACGGTCCCCACCCTCGACACTTTCTCATCCACTCAGTCTCTCTCTCACCTTGGCTAGGGAGGGACACACTGTGCATATCTAGCGTCTTCTCCATCTCCGGCAACCTTCTCTCCCCCGCATTTTCAACTTTTTTGCTTCGGTGTCTTCCCCAGGAAATCTGCCCGGTTTCGGCTACCCCGGACCCCCAAATCGAGACGCTCATCGGAGAGCAGGGGAAGACTCGCCCAGGAGTCTTAGCTCCCCAGTCAACACTGACGAGGCTTGGAGATGGATGATGCGCGGCTTCTGTCATTGTGGAGAGGAGACCTGCAGCGTCGCCCTGTTTTTGTTTGCCTGTTCTGTATGTAACTAGAGATTTGGAGAGAAGGATTCGGGAGACAATACACCGTTGATCTCAAACAGGGAATGCATGGAATGACGGGAGAAGGTAATACGCCCAGTCTTCTAGACGTCTAAATTAAGCAAGAGAATATTCTACTGTATGTATCTCTGCTGCACATATCCACTACCCTACCCTAGCCTTTTTGTCCATACCCGAGATCCATTTACCATACTCCTAAAAGTGATTAAACATGATATTACTAAAATTTTCACCTTCCCACCATGCAGGCCCTCTGCTCTCGCTCAGGGCAGGTTGGGGGTCATCGCAGCCCATGTCGGCAATGTTGACGAACTGCGACGAGTCCGCGTAGAGCCATGGCGTGGTGCATAGCGTCAAGTTGTCGTCCACTGGCACCTCATCGTAGACAGTGTCGCGCGCAGAGTCTGGACCCTGCGACGAGAGCGGGGCCTTGTAAGATGCCGTTGGCGCTTCTTGGCCGCCGTCTGCAGTGTTGATTGTGATGTCCGGTGCGCTGGCGACGATGATCTCCAGCGTGATGTTCTCATTTGCATCCTCGTTTGTGTGGTTTGGGACGAGGGATTGGTTGAGGAGACCAGCCGTTGGGAGCTCGTGGGAGTCTGCAAAGGTGTTGAACTGGAGAATCTTCCACATGAGAGGGACGCTGAGGTAGATCTTTGAGGGCATCCAGTCTTCAACATCCATGCTATCAGATGTACCTGCAGCGATGCGCGTCATCTTGTCCAGGTTGCGGTCCTGTCAATTGTTAGCGTAGATTCATGCGACAGCTAGAAAAAATACATACCAATGCTCTACAGGCTGCTGAAGTGGGCAGAAAGTTCTTGAGAAATCGCCTGCACTTGGCAAAGTCCGTGTTCGACTTGTGCTTCAATCGCGTCGCAGCGGCGCAGCAGTAGTACAGGTGCACCGTCGCCGCAATGGCAGCGACGTGGCCGAAGAAAGGATCTGCAAGCGGTACTTGCTTATCGACGACCATGTCGATCATGCGAACGATCCATGTGGAATGCAGAAGTGCCAATTCTGACGATCGCCTCCAAAAAGTGTTTGGGATGGCGAGGTTGGGGTTGTGCTGTGCTCCCACGATGTACAGGAAAGGATGGTTCAATACGGTTGGAATGACGTGGTATGTGAACTGCTCCTTCAACCACGGCGCCCAGTAATCGCGATGCATCTTCAAATCCTCGACCTTGCGCTCGTAGAATTTGACTGTGTCGTAGCGATGGCACATGGGTATCCTGTTCTCCGTCTCCATAAAGTCGGCGAGAACTTTGGCGTACATCGAGTCATGTCGCCAAGGCTCCTTGATGTTGTTGTGGGAGCAATCCGAGACGTATTTTCGCACTTGGCTCCAGACCCATCCGAGATGAACGCTGGTATTCCAGATACCGGGTTCATTCTGGTGATGGCAGCCGAGATCATCTCTGGGGAGAGTCGGCGCTCGTGGGTCATGATCTGGCGTTTGGCCTCGAGTAGTGGAATAGGCCGGGCGCCAGATCTCGGTCGGTACGCTCAAAAGACCTTCTTGTCGGCCGTAAGACTGCTCAAGCATCTGCAGACTCCAGAATAGCCTCTTCTTGCGGTCCGACATGGGATCTTCCATGCCGTAAACGGACTCGACGTCCAGCATCGCAGAGCGACATAATTGATGCGCAAGACCGAGGTGAAACTGGCCAAGGTGAACATTGCCGTCTAAAAATGTCAGTTTACGAGTCGCGACAACAAAATAGGTCGGGCATACCAATAAATGAGGAATAAGAGAGCAGACAGAGGCTCTCAAGCGTCGCAAGATCTACAGTCCCATTGGCGATCCTCAGCATGATGAGACTCTTTGCATTGTTGGCGTACAACTTTGCCTGGTCCCCATTCTCAGAGAATCGCAACGTCAAGGCAAGAATGCTGCAAGCAAGCTCATCATGCATGGACCCAAAGTCCCTGACTTCGTCGCGCTCAAAGCACCATATTGGCTGTCGGTGGCAGTACTCAAAGTACAACGCGATACCGACAGCGATGTCGGAATGGCTCGGTCGCAGAGACGAGTTCTCGGATTCGGACTTTACTGAGGGATGGCTTGTAGGGTAGCTATGCTCGCGCGTGTTGCGCACGCCAGAGTATGACTTTTCGGATGTGTCTGTTGTTTCTTCAAGCGCCGAATCGAGCTGTTGCTGTTGGTGATGGTTTGGCTGGTGGTGTTGGTTCTGTTTTTGTTGTGACGTAGGCCTGCAAGCGCCCCAAAAAGTTAGAACCCCTCCCACTGTAAGTAAGCGTCAGAGATAAGAAAGCCACTTACAAGCTTCCGTTGAGCAGAAAGTCAAGCTTCTCCTCCAGATGGGCCAGTCTCTCCTCCTAGTTAAAATCGTCAAGTTATGTTTTTTTGCGTGTGCAAAACCCCATGCACAACGTACCGAAGGACCGCTCTGAGAGGGCCTGATTGCCGGGGGATACGAGCACGACTGTTTGAGGCGGACGCAGCTGGAGCATGCTGGCTTCTCGCCTGGGCAACGGGTCTTCTTTCGTCTGGGTTTCTCAAATCAGTACAGCTGTGATAGACGCGACATCGCATCGCAGTGTGTGTTTGCCAACCTGCAAGTCAGACAGGCGTGGTGAGAGCGTCGTCTGCCGCGGGTGCTAGTGGGAGGATTATTATTGTTGCCGCTGCTGGTGTTGTTGTTCTCCTCGGTGGGTGACATTGAAGATCTCGACATTTTGAAGTTCATGTATTATTATCTGAGACAAGGAAGAGAGAGAAGAGGGGAGGAGGAAGGGAATGTCCCGACTAGGAGGATAATAATAATGGTAATGAATAAAAAAAAATGTTGATGGCGTACGAGCTGGTGAACCTTGTTTCGCTCGCTGTAAAGGGGCCCGCTTCCACTAAATACCTTACCCTTGGACCTCTGGAACCTTTTGGCGTCTGGTCTTCTGGAGGATACAGTGCAGCTTGGGGTGGCTTACAGCTACTGTTGCAAACCCCGCACTGCCTACTGGTTAAAACGGACTGCGTGCGTGCATGCGTTGGAATAACTCTTACTCATGGCCCTTGCGCTGCGCTGCTGATAACGCGGGGTTTGGTACATACGAAGAAGAAAAGCTTAGTGGGTTGTCCAGGGATTGGATGGAATGGCTAAGGCTAATGCGAAGTGCCTGAAGAGAACAAGGGGGCGTGGATAGTGTGACTCCCGGTCAGAGATGAGGCCCACTGAGAGGGAAACACAGAGCCCATCCCAGCAGCAGTCCATCCCATCCGTTGCAGCAACAGTACAGCACGCACAGCACGATACAGCGTGGGATAACTTGCCATCACGGCATGTTTGGTCTCGCGATAATAACACTACTACACTGCATCTATCGAGTCATTCCTCAGAGCAGGCAAGGTGAAAACTCTTCACCGTACCTGGAATTCCCTATCTCCAACCATTCGGTCATACCGCTCGTTATCTTCCCACTGCCGACACAAACTTTCCACGTCCCCTGCCCTGCCCTGCCCTGCACCCACCTTCTATCAGAGCTTCCAGAAATAACTAACAAACCCTCTGCCTTCACCGAGACACACCTCGCCTGGCTCCCGCATCGCTCCGACAAACGGAGATCTGTCGGGGAGAGATAACACGCTGTGGATCAATGATCACCTACCTAGCCCAGGGTGCTAGATAAGAGTGGAGGTGAGGAGAAGCCCAAGCACCAAGATACGCAAATCTGCATCTCTACGTAGCTTACTCCGACAACGCTGTTTAAACATTGCTTGGCTTAGAACATTTCTGCTTGGCAGAGGCGATCACGGATGACTTGGACCATGTCATGGTAGTAACAAGAATCTCAATTCGTTCATTATGCTCGTAATTATGCCGACCAACGCCCAATCATGTCTCCCTTAAACCCTGGCTCGTCTCCCCCACAGTTATTCCCCTCAGAGGGTGTTACCCTCTCGTTCTGTTTATTCCCTGGTCTTCCATCCATCCTTCTTTACATGCTTCTATTATGTATTGCTACCTTGAGTTCTACAGTCTAGCAGCGGGATCCAACAAGTCCCTCATCTCCGAGTTGGGGAACTCGCAGTTGAGAGCTGCATCGGGCCGCTCCCTGTCCCATGCCCACTTCTCCTTGAGCTCAGGCTCGAGCTTGTCCTCGAGCATCTGCACCACGTACTTGCCCAGCACAGGGAAGAACTTGTATCCGTGGAACGAGCCGCATGTCGCGACGTACAGACCCTTGGCACCTGCGTGCGGGGAGATGATGAAATCTCCACTAGATGTGAATGCGTCCCTGTAACGTCCGGTGTCAGTCGGTCTTTTCTCGTCATCATGGTGGGGGTTTAGCATACCAGCAGATGCGGTGCTTCTCGTACTTCCAGTGCGCACCCTTGCTTCCGAAGAATAGACGGTTGGCGTTGTCGATGTCTTCCTTCAGGGAGTTGGGGACCTTCCATTGGGCGTAGTCCTTCTCATCTGGTGGTGCGGAGACGACACGGCCAGGGAGCACTGCGCGGTGGTTGCTGAAGATGTTGCGACCCCACCACTTGATCTCGCGATCCTTGGTTGGTGGCAGGCTGCCAATGAAGGGAGAGTCTGCAGCTAGCGTTAGTTGGTGTTCTAGAAGGTGTACGTCACCCGGGTATAAACTCACTGTGTCTGTAGGTATATCCTTGGAAGCCGACGGGCATGTCCTTCATCTTGGCGAATGACTGGTCATCAAGCGTGACCATGCCGGTAGTGATACCAGCAGCTGTGATGCGATCACCGGATCGGAGATCAGGCAGGTTGTGGCGTGCAGCGCTGTATTCCAGAAGCTTGGCTGTGTATGCTCCGGTCGACAGGATAACTGTGTCGGCCGAGATGATCTCGCCCTTGGCCGTTTGGATACCTGTGGCGCGGCCGTTCTCAATCTGCACCGTAGCCACATCTGCACCGATGTACTTGACGCCCAGCTTCATAGCCTCGCGCGTCACAGCGCGCAGAGAGTCGCCTGCAGCTCCCCAGCCACTGTTTCTGTTGACAAGGACCTCCTTGGCGCCAGTGTAGTCAGCCTCCTCGTAGAGACCGCCATACAACTTCTTAGCCTCCTCGATGGTGTAGACTTGGATGTCCGAAGCACGGCCGAGCTTCTTGTAGTTGTTGATGACATCCTGAGCGTAGTCGCTGCGACACACCCAGAAAACACCTGCCTTGTGAAAGTGAGGCATCCAGAGAGGATCAGACTCGAAGATGTCTTGCGCCTCAAGAGCGAGACGGCAGTAGAGGAGATCATCGTAGTCTGCGCGAACAACCTTGTTCCAATCCCAAGATGCAGCTACGCGGTTGTCACCGTCGTAAGGATCTCTGTCGACAATTGTGACAGAAGCATTGGGGTATTTCTGGATGAGCTGATAGGCCGTTGAGACGCCAAAGACACCGGCTCCGACGATGAGGTATGATGAAGAGGCCATTGTAAACGGTGCAATGCTATTGGCAGACAGGTAGGGTGAGAAGTGGTCTGTCGAATGGCCTGTCACAGTAATAGAGATGATGTATAACCACCAAGTGAACTGATCTGTATTTCACCTCGTCCACTGGGCCTTTTATCACCCCGCCTTAAAGGCAGTGCCGGTCTCGGTGGCCACCGTATTCCGGACGTCTCTCACTAAAAGTCATTTTCCGGGTCAGATCTGGAATTCCGGAGTTGAGACCCGGAGTCCGGTTATGGGGTAGAGAGAAACCCGATCACGTGAGACATGTTATCTCGAGGTTATTTTTGGAGATGATCGTGAAGTCGTGATAACTTCATGCTGGAGGATTAATATCGTGCGATGGATGGTTTTCCGCTTCATGAGATGAACAATACTAAGAAACCATGTTTGCGGATGTCTTCATGTCTCTGCATTGACCAACTAGGTGTCTAGCCTCCCTTCTCATCTGCTCCTCCACCATTTTGGTGGTCTTTGTTCACAAATCACCAGACCAGCACCATCCCATCCTATTCCAACCATCCTCTTATCCCAAAATCAGCTGGTATATCCTCACCTCACCTCACCATGAGGTTATCCACGCCTATATCCAGCCTTCCCATCCCTTCATGTACGAGTTGCAAGCCAAATCCCGTAATAGGAAAAGCCTTATCTCCATATTTTGGACTCTCCCCCGCACTGCAACTCGGTACCCACGGCTCATGGAGATCATTGATATCATTAGCTGACTCTTGTTTCTCCGCACGCAGAGATAACGCGTAACCCTAGCATTGCTTCGGGCCTAGCTTCATGCACAATTTGTACTCGGCCAACCTCAATCGGCATCGAACCAAGACAGGGGTTGGTCACTGCTTCAGATGCGAAGGAAAACAGATTCACACTAGTTGGGCCTCCAAGACTTATCTCGCCCTCTCCCAATACCTCACACCATCTTTAGCTCGGTTGGTCCGTAGCGAAGTGAGGCTAGTAATCTGTCAAGATACCGCTGCGAGTCTTGCTTATCTTGATGCAGTTTGGTCCACTTCCCCATGCACGATGCGCAATGCCCATCCGTGGATGCTGGTCTCGACGTTTTTGCTGGCGTGGCAATGCGATGCGACGGATGGATAGAGGATGCCGGCACTCGTCATCTCTACCCCAGAAGTGATGAAGCCAGATGGAGACCCAGGCACCAACACATGGCCAATGCTACTCTGCCTCGCGTCGCTAGTCCTTTCTTATCCTATCATTTGACCATCGAGATATCAGGGGATAGAGGCCATCGTGATTTGACACAACGCCCGGTCCTCGATACCGTCTTTGTGATATCTACAACCCCGGAGTGGCGCAACCGTGCCATACCAACACATCCCCCACGTGAATCATCAATGCCTTCGAGAAGCCGTATTGATCATGCAGCATGGTCGGATCGTGTAATCCTGCCGATTTCGGTCTATTTTCAGGATCATGGTGTTATCTTGAGTCCATCATCAGCGGCTAACGGCAGATCTCCAAGTGACGCGTTGAACCAAGCAAAAGATGTTACAAAACTTGTTCCATGTCAAGTGCTTGGCTCACTTCCTTGCGTTTTCTAGTGGGCTTCTTTTCACTTACGTAGTTAGGAAGGAGAGCAACACAGCGTCGATGGCTGGATCGAGATGTTCATTGCAGGGTAAGAGTTGGCGAAGATCACTGCGAGGCTCATCTCGCTTGCAAGATCCGCGCCTGAGCTTATCGTTGTCCAGACATGTTGTTGTCGAAGAGGTTCAGGGTAGCGTTGAGTGATGTCCTCAATATCTCATTCTTCCATTGACTGTTTGTACTGCAATACTATAATATCCCATACGATATTTGCAACAAATGAAGCACGCCTTTGAGATGTATAATAGCCGTAACTGCTTTGATAGTCACACTCAGGGCCTATGAAGTTATCTCAAGGTGCTTAAAAGAGGAAGGATAGAGTTTTGAGTAAAAGCCAGGAAGCCAAGTGGTATATACAACAGATTTCAACTCATATCTAAGAAGTTATAGCCCCAGCACGGCATATCTTTCCGTCACTTCATAACATACGATTCTTTCAGTGCTCTCGTACGATCCTGTTATTGATCCTGTCTTGTGAGAAGACGATACGGCCGTGTTTGAGATGATCCGTGCCTTGTTGTTGACAACTGTTAAGCCAGAACGAGCAACTATTTAGAGAACATCTCTCAACTTGGACGATTCTGATGTCACTTATCCTTAGAAAACGAACGATTCTGAACTCACTTCTTGCTGTTGCTCATACGACTTAGTCTACGTTTTTCTGCTCATCTGAGGAGGTTTATAGTTCGCTGTTTGTGTATTAAATCCCATGTTCCCGCGGGAATGGCGAAATTATGATAGTCAATTTTATTCACTATTCTCACTCTCTATTTTACCCAAAGGATTCTACCATTGATAGCGCCGCGCTTCCATGAATTCTTGAATGAAGAAGAGCAAGATCAAGTGGAAAATTCTCATTTCGCCTGGGGCTGCCCTGAACCCCCGTGGATAGAATTAACCGGCGACCCCATTCGCGAGCCATCGGTTGATCTTACCACGAAATATTCTCCGTGATGGAGTTTTGAGTTCATTATTTTCTGGGGTCGGGTTCCAGGCCTAGATCTATCATCTTGGGTTAGCTCAAAGATACGACTTAGACTGCTTAGCCATGCCCTGCCGTACCCCGGACTCGCCGGCACAGACCAGCTCCAGCTCTTTACAACTCTCGCCTAAACTTGCTTCTCCTCAGGAAATAATCCCTCTCTAGCTGAAGACTAGACGACTCGTTATCGATTTCCTACGGTCATGTATCAGCAATTGCAATCAATCGGTCTCCGCCGTCTCCATTTTGATTATTGGCAAAAAAGCGTTGCAGCGATTGAGGATGTTGTTGTTACGAAATCGCTATGTCCGTATGACCATTCAGGCGGTCACTGCTCCGGCATTTGAATTCCATCAGGAACAAGCAATGCAGACATCAATGTTTCGTCACCTCCGATCATGTGCTCGGGTGCATTTAGACCGAATTCTGTTTCAGCCTTGTCCAGGGCGTCTGGAGATTCGAGAAAGCAGCAACTTGAGCCGAAATGCCAAAAATAATCAATCTCGAAGCTCCGATAAGGAACTGCCGGTTTCTAGATATTCATGATCTTCAACGCGAAGTCCTTCCTCTGTGTCTGGGCATCTGCAGGTCCGGAACGGTCTAATTGCAACATCACCAAGACACGGAGGTTGGTTTGCTTTGACGTGGGGGAACACGATACACCTCGCCGTGGCGTAGACAACAGCAAGACCCCTAATCGAGAAGTTGACGCGCAGACTAACACCAACTAAGAGGCCGTCATCTATGACTCTTGGAGGGTCCAATTGAGGCCGGACATGGCTTGTCAAAGGGGGTGAATGTTGCTAGCCGGGCCCCAAAGATAGCCTGGCCGATCATGTGACCGGTCGCCAACACCGGAACAGAGGGCCACCTGATTGCGAGCAACAACTCAATCTATCGAGACGAGACGGCGTCAGGTATCAGGTGGCAAGGGGGTGGTTTCAATGTTGGCGATAGAGTATGGACACGCCCTGATTAGCTTCAGATGTGCCAGATGCACCAGATGCAAAAGAAGTATTTAGAAGACGTCTAGATCCAACCTCAATCGAATTATTATCATCATCAACAATCACTACTCTACCATTCCAACCAACAGGACTTTTATATAAGACTTCGAGTCCTTATCTCTTGTCTTCACATCTTCACTCTTATCTTCATCAAGATATCCAACTCCTCTTCCTCCTCCTCTCTCACACACAATCACATTCACAATGGCCCAGTCATTCTTGAAACGATACTTTGGCCTCGGCGGCTCTGCTACTCCCGCTGCCAGCCCTGTCACTGAGAAGAGCGCCGTTCGTGCTCTTCCCGCTTCATGGTACACCTCAGTCGAGATGTACGAGCTTGAGAAGCGCGCCATCTTCTCCAAGAAGTGGCTCCTTACCACTCACCAAGCCAGAGTCCCCAACGCTGGTGACTGGCTCAAGTATGAGATGGCCAACTTCGAGTTTGTCATTGCTCGCGACGAGGATGGTAACATCAACGCTTTCCACAACATCACCCGCTTCGGTACCTTCCCCATCGTCGCTCCCGAGCAGGGTGATCACGGTGATGCCAGCACTGGCTTTGACCAGAAGCAGAATGGTCTTCTCCCCATCCACGTTAAGGTTGATGCTCGTGGCTTCATCTGGATCAACATGGACGGCGCTAAGACCCCTGAGGTCGCCTGGGAGGATGACTTTGACAACCTTGACACACATGAGCGCTTCTCCTACTACAACTTTGACGACTACCAATTCGATCACGTCTGGCAGATGGAGGGCGACTACAACTGGAAGATCCTTGCCGACAACTACAACGAGTGCTACCACTGCAAGGTCGCTCACCCTGATATCCCCACCATCGCCGACCTCAACTCTTACTGGGTCGAGACACAGAAGTCTTACATCCAGCACTTTGGTGCCCAGCGACAGGATCAGATTGACCGCGGATTCCGCATCGCTGTCACATATTACCTCCCTAATGCCTCTACCAACATCTCTCCTCACTTCTTCATGATCCAGCGCTTCGTTCCTCTCAGCCCTTCTCGCTCCATCATGCGATACGAGTTCTTCCGCAACAAGAACTCCAGCGACGAGGACTTCAACCTCATTACTGAGCTCTACAAGCGTGTCATGTCCGAGGACAAGTACCTCTGCGCCAATGCCCAGAAGAACGTCAACGCCGGTGTCTTCATCAACGGTGAGATGCACCCCGAGATGGAGCAGGGTCCTCTCTTCTTCCAGCAGAGCATCCGAGAGCAGCTCCAGAACCATCACAAGAAGGAGCAAGAGGTCGGTCACGAGATCTGGCCCGCCCAGCAGGAGGCTCCCCAGACCACCATCAACAGCAAGGCTACAAGCTCTGCCAACTACTCATCGGGCATTGAGATCCGGCCAGCGCACAAGGCCATTGTTGTTTAGACTTGGGCATGACTTACTGATTGAATTGGATTACATGGGAGGATTTACAAGATAAAAGCGAGTTTTGCTCTTTTACACAAGATTGCATTGTTTATTCATGACATATTATGACCCAGCAGATGCTTAATTAGCTATACTATTGCATCTTGCAACATTTCTTAGATAGAAATCAAAACCTTTACTTTACAAAAGCTCCTTTGACCATTGTGACATGCTCTGAACAAACAAGCGGTGAATGCTCGGTCAAGAGATAACAAGCTCAGCTATCTTGGCTCCCACCACGATAAGGCCTTCACACCACAAGGTGAGGCTGAAGCCGGACCGGGATACCGTGATAAGCCGGCAACTGATCGACAAAGACCGTGCTTGTAGCTGCACGCCCCGGACAAGAAAGTCCTTGGGCAGCTCGGTAGTGATATTACCCAAAGCTTAAATCGAGATTTTCAGTTGGAGAAGAGATAACCCCTCACAAGAACCAGAAAGACCAATCAGTCTACACCCTTCACTTGCACACCGTCTTGTTTCGTGTTGGAATGCTTGTGTGTAGCGCTAGTGATGCAGCACTTGTTGGGGGGTTGCCATCCATAGACAGTTGTTGTGTGCCTGATTTACCGTAGCATGTTCTGATTCTGGGATTGCACACCACTAGTTTGGGATTCCAACAAAGAGTGCGCTGGCTATGCTTGTAATACCTATAGCATCGCTACGTCGTCCTCCAGCCTTTCCACGTCACCAATGACGATCAATTGGTGGGAGGCTTTTGACTATTGAACATTCCGCCAGCCATGGCCGAATATTGATGGCCAGATAGCTTGGACTGAAGGAGATTGCCGTCGGTGATGGTTACTCATGAATCGAGATTCGGTCGTTACAAAGGGCACCGCATATCGGCACGCGTAATCGTATTGCTGCGGCGGGAGCGAAATTACTTCTCATCCTCCTTGACCCCATGATCTCCAGACTGAATGCTAAAATTAGAGCCACGATTGACTTTGGTAAGTCTAGCCAGACAAATGTCCATTTGATCCTTGATCCAACCTTGATCAAGACACTTTTCGTGAGCTTATAGCTTCCTCTGTACCAAATCACCTCAGTGATACAATTTCTATCTCAAGAAACTATGATGAACTTCTTACATACAAACACTGATAGAATGGAGGGGATCAGTAGCTGAGCCTACACCTTCAATGTCTTACCACAGAACCTTAAATATGGAGGGCGAACGAGACTATCGGACCGGCCAGGGAGGCTGCAAAGGTCACAAGGCCTGGGCACCTGATACCCGCCTCGAGCCAGCGCCCTAGAATTGAAAGCCTTCACCCTTGGATTCGAATCTTTAATGAAAAGACGGATGTTGGCAAGGGAGCGCCGGCTCTAACAATTGCGATGCCGGAACCAAGCCAATGAGTCCGTACCAGCAAAAAAACCAATGACAGCAAAGGTGCTGTAGAGGATGCGGAGGGTGTTTGGAAACACCACTTTACTAAAGGGTTGAAGAATTTATACGAATCTCTTCGCCCCGAAAGCCCGTGTTGGAGTCTGAAGATTGCTAGGTGATGTCTTTTACATCAGCGATGATGAAGCGGGACTGTAGCAAATGAGACCGAATCTAACGAGGCCTTTATATCAATGCCTTCATTATAGTCCATGAAACTTTGGGTCAGTATGTATTGAAGCTATTGATTGGGCCAACCGAGGTCTCGGTCTACGCCAAGGCCCATTGCCAACGTATCATTCGTCACTATGGACTTTCTAACTCCGTGAACTGCACTGATAAGATGCTGCTTGATAAGTGTGTATCTGTTAGATAGTCAGGCTCTGTTTATTGAGCTTAGACAACATTGCACAAAATGGCACGAGGCATAGCACTCTTGCAATTGCAATGATGCTGTGAACACCACGTCAGATGAGGATCCTGCTTTTCGTCTATGTGGCGTGGCTCCATGATGTTATAATATATCCGTACCGTTTCTTACAAGAGATTCTATTTCTATTCCATCGTGCCTGTCATACTTTAGGGATCTCACAACTTTTCTTCGCCAGAGTTCAAACCAATTTCCTACGACGGCCCTACCAACTATCGTAGACTGCTCCAAGCCGTCGCGTCTCATAGAAATCTCGGTTCAACGAGACCATGATCACCAGTTCATGACGACGATGCTAGCCAATACAGTAATGTAACAGGGAACCTGAAGGTTTGTGATGCCATTTCGTCAAAGCCAAGTCTTCCTTAAGATGATAGGACACAATCACTTACATCACATCTTGCTAGTAAAGTATGATCTCTATGGGTAGTAGCATTTACTTGAACATGATTCGCGAACTGGCGGTCATTTGTTTGCGTGCTATGGACCCCCAATCACGCAACAGGAGATAGCTTACCAATGGAGTCCTCATTATAGCCGCAGCTGTTATACAAGCCAACTGCGTCTCGATGATAATTCCTTAGATTTAGCCTGTCGGAGTTCTATTTAATCATAGAGATCAATTCTATATCGACAAGTATCATTGGTCCCCCGAGACATATGGCGTTGATAAGATTGGCCTGGCAACACAAGATATTGATCTGAGAACTTCCCCGCTCCGAATCATGAAGAACCCAAGAGCTCTTGCGTGCTATAATGTCGTGCATGAACGCAATCACCGTGCATCTGGCGTAATTTTCTCAACCCGATTTCGGATCTGACTGCCCCGAGTCTTCCTCAGTGTCGACTGCGTTTATATCAGTCGCATAGCCTGTCTCCGTTACATTTTCCGATTCATCTATATTCTGTATCTCTCTTGAGCCTCATCGTTTCACAAATGCCTCATAACATTCGACACGTCGCTGTAATTGGAGCTGGCCCGGCTGGTGCCATTGCAACTGATGCGCTGGTCAAGGAGGGGGCGTTCGATACCATCCGGGTATTCGACCGCAGGTCTGCTGTCGGAGGAACTTGGTAAGAGACATTAGCTTTCTGAAATTCAATGCATCTCACGGTCTAATAGGATTCACACGCCGCATCTACCACCAGGAATTCCTTCCTTGGAGAGACTAGTTAACGGAGAGGCTGACAAGGAGGTCACTGTTCCTGAGGATCTACCAGCGGTTACAGCAGTCTCTGAGGTAGTGAACAGCCATCAACACCGATTCTCAGACACCCCGATCCACGAGAATCTTCACAGCAATATCGCGCCTGATATCATGAGTTATACTCAAGAGCCCTTTCCTAAGAAGCTCTCACAAAAGACTCTAGATGAATATGGACCAGACTCACTGTTTCGTCATCACTCTGTTGTCCGTGAATGGATAGAGGGTATATTCTCTCGTTCTGGTCACGACAAGTTGCTTGAGCTGGAAACGACAGTCGAGAGAGTCGAGAAACAGAATGGAGAGTGGGTTTTGACACTTCGAAAGGTACTTAAAGGTCGAAACTACTGGTGGATAGAGACATTCGATGCTGTAATCGTAGCATCAGGCCACTATAACGTCCCCTGGTTTCCAGAGGTTGAAGGGCTGTTGGAATTCGATCGGAGGTTTCCTGGCACGATCCAGCACAGCAAGCATTTCAGAGAAGGATCCAAGTATAGAGGAAAGGTAAGCACAATATCCGATGTATTACATCGGGCCACACTGACGATGGAAGCGAGTTATTGTGGTTGGAGCTTCAGTCTCCTCCATCGAGATCATTCACGAGATCCTGGATGTCGCGGATGGGCAAGTCTACGCCTCCATAAGAGACCAGCCCATTCCAGCCTTTGGGTGGGTTCCTTTCGAGCATCCCAAGATCGCCATCAAGCCAGCCATTCAACGCTTCGATCCAGAGACTGGCCGTGTGCACTTCACCGACGGTTCATATCTTGACAACATAGATCATATCATTTATGGGACTGGTTATACCTTCAGTTTCCCCTTCATCCCTGCGGTCCAGAAGCGTGTCAAGAATGCCTATCGTCGGCTTCCTGGTGTATATCAGCATACGTGGAATATTGAAGATCCAACGCTGACTTTTGTCGGAATGGTAGGTCTTCTGACTTCCAACTGCTTCTTAAACTGACTTAAACTCGCAGCTTGGAGGAGGTTTCACATTCCGTGCCTACGAGTGGCAAAGCGTAGCCATCGCTCGTTTTCTTGCTGGGCGTGCGAAAGCACTGCCCTCTATCCCGGAGCAACTGGAATGGGAGCGGCAACGTGTGAATGAGAAGAGAGGGGGGAAGGATTACTACTCTATTGCGCCCGACTACGAAGGCTTCTTCGAGTATCTGAGGGGCATCGCTGGAGAACCTGCTGAAGGGACATCTGGACGCAAGTTGCCAGCATTTGATCCGCAGTGGCTGGTTATTTGGGGTGATATGGTGGCACCAAGGTTGGAGAACTGGAGACGAAAGAGAAAAGAGGCCGAGAGCAAGCTTAACCTGAAGGCTAAATTGTAGATACTAGGTTGTATAAGTCTTGAAGACGGAAGACGGGAGTAGTGATCTTGTCAAGCAAGTTTTGCCCAAAACTGACTGTCTTCGCGACGATACATGATAGTCTTCAAAACCGACCGCGAACATACTTTCAGCAATAACTGGCTCAACAGTAGAAATAGATCAAGTGGCAAGGCAGTGAAATTCGAGATGCTTACGAATTTAGACGGGTTCGTGTTAGCCACGGGACTCCATCTATGAGGAGGGTCGGCACCAAATATTTACGAGCATGCGGCTAGGATCATGAATACCAAAATATGGATTAGATTAAGAACCTGAAAGCAATGTAGCTCTGATGTGCAACGCCAGTCGTTGCATGCCACTATTAACTCAAAACCATCCTATCCCAACATCCTAGAACTCTCAGAAAGAAGCATCACTCCGAAATTTTCTCCTATAACCCCAAGAATATGTAGTTCATTAACACATTTCACCCAACAGGCACTCTCTCCCGTTTATCGTCTCGCAAAGCAGCACATGATGCCGGTTCGTCCAATGAACCAGAGGAAGCCGAAGAAGCGTACAATAGACAGCACAGCTGTCGAGTAAAGAAGAACACGGAAATATGTAGGCGTACGGACGTCTGATGCTTTCTGAGTAGGGTTATTAGTATGTTGTAGAGGATAAGAGAGAGAGACATATATAGAGATAGACTTACCGAGACGCCGAGTGTGATGAAATCGTCTGTTGTGACGACGACGATGAGAACAATGTTGCAGAGAAGCCAAAGAATAACAAGACCAGTTCGGAAAGACTTGTACGAATCTTCAACGTCCTTCTTCTCGGGCTTTTCTTCTGCCATTTCGCTCATGGGTGCGAGAGCTCGCCAGACGACCTTCTCGAACTTGCTGTCGATATCCTCCTGTTCCTGCTCAATTTCTTCAACCACAGCTTCCTTGCCCTTCTCGTCCTTGACAATCATGGCTGAAGGCAGAGCTTCGGCAGTATCAGAGCCCTTTGTTCCCCATGACACATCGTGCCAGTTGTTGAAGGCGTAAACCATCAGGATGTTGATGTAAGTTGACATGAGGACGAGATACTGAGGGAATGAGTGGAACATGTGCCACGGGTCGAGGTATAGGAAGGACGCGATATAGTTCAGACCGTAGATGGTGAAGAGGGCAATAATGATCAGACCCGCGACTCCAGTATCGCCCCCGAAGAAACTATCAAAGAAGGCTTTACCGGACGCGAAAGAGATCTGCTCCTCAATGGGCGTTCCAGTGAAAGCTCGGTATACAAGATAACCGGTCAAGACGAGAAGATACAGCTGGATTAGACCAAAGACCATGAAAGAGAGGACGTAAGTGTATTGTGCGCCCTTCGGTCTATTTCCGAGAGCGAGGACGAATTGAAGGACGAGGAAGGCGATGTATATGTATTTGATCAAGACGTTGACAATCGGCGTGGCTGTATCGCCAAATGGCCAACCATGGTATCCCGAGAGAACCTGGGGCGTTCCGACGAGCTTCATGATGATGGTAGTGGTGAGGTAGAAAGACGCGAGCGAAAACCAGGAGAACGTGACATTGACCAGATTATACACGAACTGGATGTGCAAGAAGAAGAGACGGATGAGGTTATGCCCCGATCCATACATTCGGCCAAAGTGCATGAGGGAATAGAGCGACATGGCGAAAGATCCGTTGAGCCATCGACGTCGCTGGCCGATAAACTCAGCAGCGCCTTCGGGAACATCAGTCTCGCCCTTGGAGGCCTTGATGTAGCTGAGATGCCACTTTTGACTGGCCTTTGCGACTAACTCGAAGCACAGAATGCGATCCTCGGCAAGGAACATGTTCTTTTTGAAGATGTTCATGCCGTCGATACCCTTCTTGCCCAATGACTTGGAGAGCGTATGGTCGCCGTGAAAGTACTGCTCCAGAGGTCTACCCATGATAGCGCGGAAGCGATACGCCGAGAAAGCACCAGGCAACACACTAACGTATCCAAAGGCACTCTCGAGCGGTTTATCGAGGACGTTGGAGATCTTGTACTCGAAATTCTGCACCGCGACGAGCGGATTGAGAAGCATCTTTCCACCCTTGCCAAGCATAACGTGGATCTCTCCACAGGCGCCGCCGAGATCACGATCGTTGTAGAAGCCCTCCCAGAGGGACAACAGGGCGCGCGGGCCGGGCTTCGTTCCGGCATCAATGAGAATGGCGACCTCCGGGTTAAGAATGCGGCCAAAGGCATTAAAGAGCCAGCGATGCGAATTGATCTTCTTGCTGTTCTTCTGCTTGAGGCAGAAGATAAACTGTACGGGAGGCAGATTGCGATGAGGCTTGTCGGGATCGGGACGGACGAGCTGTTGATCGGGCGTTACGGAGACTTGACTGGTGTACTCGAAAATATGGGCAACGGTTTCTTTGCCGTTGACGTCCTTTTTGAGAACGCCATCTTGATAGATACCAACTGTCGCGAGCACGTCGAAAACGTTCTTGTCGACCTTGTCGATACCGTCAAAGACGAGACAAACGACGATCTTCTGCCACGCGGGGCCGCCCTTGTTCCAGAACTTGGAGCGCTTGAGGTTCACAATGTCCCGAATGTTCTGCATCGTTCCGTGGAGGGTACGCGCAAGTAGCACCTTGTCCTCGTTGTAATAGGTGATGGCGATGAGCAGCTCTGTATGACGGTTGTACATCTTGGGCCGGAGGTTGAAACCGTTTCGCAGGGTGAAATCGTTGGGGTCGCATGTAGCAGCTGTGTAGCGCATCTTTGTGAACTCCTCCTCCATGCTTCCGGGGCCGCTTCTGTATCGCGGTTCGACGGCGTTCTTGATGGCGCTGGGCACGGGATAGTCGATGCTGAGGACGGAGCCCTGAACGAGCTTGACCTTACGGGTCTTTGAGCGACCGAGGCCACCTGCAAGCTGATTCTGCTGTTGTCGCATCATCCAACTCTCGTCGACGTCGAATTCCTGGTACGTTGAGTCGGGGCGCCCATGGGCAAAGTCTGGAACAGAAAGAGCCTCGCCATTCTGGCCCCAATCTTGCATCGTAGGCGCGCGGTGCATGACGGAGAGACGAGACTCTGCCAAGCGTGAAGCTTCGACATCGTACTCAGGCTCTGGGTATTCGTAGCCTGGAGACCCAGGCATGCGACAGTGCTGATCAGCAGGGTAATGCCCAAAAGCACCAGGTCCATAGCTGTTGTGGCCAAAACTGTGGCCATCGAAGCTGTTCTGGCCTACGCTGCCTTGGTATGAACTGTGTAGGAGATCTCGGCTCGACTCGTTCTGCTCGGGGACGGGTCGTTGTGCGCCCAGCGGAGGAGGGGGAGACAATTGGTCATAGTCTGGTTCGTAAGGATTGCTCACAGGAGAAACACGAGCGGCGGCTGTTTCGTCAGATTCGCGAAAGTGGTACTGCAGAGAAAGCGCAAGATTAGATCGCTGTGCAATTGTGTTGGAGTCGCCGTTGAGAGAGCTAACTTACAGCTTGGCCAGCCGGTAAATCTTGCATTTCCCGTGGCGCATCATAGTTTGGGCCGTTATCTTGGCCTGGCGGATTAAAACCCATGATTGCGTTCTTCTTTCTCTGCCCTCAGTCCAAAAAAAGACTCCAAAAAATGACTGAGCCAGCGAGAGTTATTATGTGCGACGATATTCGTGATCCTCTTCTTCTTTTTACAAAAAACAATCCCCAGGTAAATTTGCCGATTATGACATGCGATAAGATGAGCTTGCTATCGGAAGTGCCGGGCTGTGATGCAATGCGGCGCCTAAAACGGGAATTAAACGAGGGACGGTAAGAAAAAAAATTGGTATTACGATGGACGGAGTAAACCCTCTTTTCGTCAAGATGTGATGCCGACTTTTGTTACGCGATACAAGAAACGAGAGGATATTCTGTGATAGACACAAAAAAAGAAGGGAGAGAGAAGAAAGAAGGGGAAAAATCAGGTGAAAAAAACTGGACAGAGCTTGCTAGAGGGGGCGTGCTACAGTCAGTACAGTACAGTACGTCGACACAGGTCAACTTGCTTTGTGAAGCTTAGAAAAACACAGTGAGAACTGGACGGGCATGGATCCAATCCTTGCTGGGTCCAGAGAGATCGACCTCCGCCGCGTAACTAGTGTCTCCATATTATGCCAGCATTTGCAGAATTGGTTGGTCCATGTCTGTGGTCTGTGACGTAGAGTCTCTCATCATGCTAATCCTGTCAGCCAAAAGGTCAGAAGAGGCGAGAGAGGGCGATGCTACTATTTTTGGGAGGGTGACACATGGGCACAAGCCTCGTATACACGCAATTCTCTGCTGCGTCTACCCATTGTCATGCAATCCCATGCAATTTCTGATGCGTCTTCTTCAAAGAAAAGTCTTTCAGAGGCATGCATCCATATTTGATCGTGGCTTACTCTCGATTTAACGGGCCGTTACGTCAAAAGAAAACAAAGGCGCCTTTTTAATTTTAGGCCTGGCTTGGGGCGTTACAAGTAGAAACATGACCCGCCCCACCCACTGCTCCGTCCAATGTAGGTACAGCACGCTACAGCGGACTACGGGGACTTACAGCACAGTATCGCCCGATGACAGCACAGTAGGTACCCCACGGGAAGCAGGGAGCATGGATGTCACTCGTATCTGAATGTTTCTTAAAAATAGAAAAGACAGAAAAACTCAAATGTCGGGGGCCAGATTGAGTCCGAGATACTGGTAGATTGAATTAACGTTACCCGTGGTCCTTGATTGAGATCCAGCGTCTGTTCGTTCACTGACTGTTGAGATCCAACGGACTTTGGCTACACCAAAACCGCTATAGCCTCCCCTGTCATCTTGTTAGTGCACTGACGCCATCATTTTCCTGTTTTTCCCCTGCATTTAACAATTCCGCATAAACAACCAAGTCCCGAAAAGAGAACAAAAAAGAAACCTCAAACAGGGAAAAACAAAGAAATCAGAGTGAATGCAACTTCAGTCACCCTATTCAGAGGTCGTTTGATGTCTGGTCAAATGCTCACAGACATCATCTGCCATAATGACGCCATTCCCGCAATTCGGATCCTTTTCATGTTTTTTAGGCGACGCCGCAGTGACTCGACTTGACTTGACCTGACTTGACCTGACTTGACACGGGATGGAAAATAGCGCACCCCGACCGACCTTCAGTTAGTTTCTAGAACAAATCATCGGTCTGCCCGTTTCATAAGAAATCCGTCGTCTTTTGAATGCGCGTTTGGGCTGCTACACGAGGTCCCTGCCAATATCGCACGATGGAACAGTGCACCCTTGCATTGCTCATCTCGTTTTCCGTCAAGTGCAAAGACCATGTCAGCCCTGCTAAGAAATTGGTCAAACAGTCCACAAACAGGGCTAAGATGGACGTTGAGAATGCGCTTCCATGAGCTAAATCGATCGCGCGACGTAAAACGGCCAAAGCGACACTTGTTGTCGGGTTTGCTCCGGTCATTGGAGGTGGTCACGTGTTGATATGGTACTCTTGTCCTGACGCGTGTCATTTCCTCCAGCCCCATCTTGCTGAGTTTCCGAATCATGCTGTTGTATTCGCACTTGTTATGCGTGATACGAATCCGACCTTGATGTACATGCGACCTCAATTATGTGCGCAACACAAGATCCATTCCACATTATGCACAATGCTTCCCGATATCATCAAAGCCCCAAGATTCCCATTTTCCATCATTAAGTACCCCGACGGGGGGGACATCATCGCCCAATCGATTCCAGTTAACACCACTTGCAATGACACCGTCCCGGGTAGCGCCATGAGATTACAGACTGAAACTTCGTAGCTACAACACTCATCATTCATCCTTTTCGTGACAAGCCTTCTTGAACTCCTTCAAAATTGCCTGTAGAATTGTCAGTATCATTCGTCACCATGGACAGTCGCACGTACATCGAAATCGTGATCTGCCATTGACATGAACGCTGGAGACCTGTCCAACTTCAACTTGCCAACACGCGGGCTCTTGATCCCAAACGCGATTCTCGCCAGAAAACGCGCATCATCTCGGATGTCTGTTGATATCAGTACCTTGTTGATCGCTGCTCTGTCAACCTGCTTGGGCGACGACGGCGACAACTTCACGGCTGCGCCTTTGAGACAGAACGTGCAGTGCCCGCACTTCTTCTTGTCCTCTGGAAGATCCATGCCGAAGTGCTGTGCGATGGAGAGGCCAAAGCATTTTGAGGCTGTGACGAAATTGGTGACATCCTGAAGTCTATCGAGAGCCTGCTTCTCGCGCCTCTTAAGGTCGTCGTAGAGCTTGTCTGTGAGATCGTCGATTGCTGTGTCTGTCTTTGGTAGCTTGCCCATCACTTTGTACTTCTGCTCGACTCCTCCGACGGTGAGGACAATAGCTCCGCTATTGTTGAGATCATTGAGGAGGTTGATGATCTCGTTTCGTCGTAAACCCTCATCGTTGGCGACCTTCGTTGGGTCAATCGAGTGGAATTTCTTGGCCTTCTTGGCATGCTTCAGAATGGCCTTGCTCTCTGACGTGTTCATGCTCTTCAGACGGGGGTAGTATTGTCCATGTGCTTCGAACTTGTAAGAACTGTACTCTGGCGTTGTCGCGCGGATGAGATTGAACCTGAGTTCCAGCGCAGCGTAGATGACACTCAGGGGGCTCATGCGGATGTCGAATTGCGATGACTGGTGGTAGTGACTGACTTTGAAAGTTTCGCCGGGCGGCAGTTTGACAACATCGCCATCGAATATTTCCTTGAGGAGGTTGCGTAACGAGTTGCGAGACGGTAAGTCTCCACGCGCAAAGTTCTCTTTGATCCAGAAGTCTTCTCGGCAGAGGTAGAGCATGCAGTAGCTTGGCTTGCCGTCACATCCGGCACGACCGACTTGCTGGCAGTACTCCTCGACGGTACTCGGGATATCCCAGTGGATGATGTTTCGAATATCTGCACTCGTCAGTCATATGATCACAGAGGCGCCCGCGTCAACCAACCTGACTTGTCGATACCCATGCCAAATGCAATGGTTGCAACTACCTAGGCCGTTGTCAGTACTGTGTTCCAGTCTCGGATCCAGACAAGCCCACCGTTTGGATTCTGGAGCTCATGAAATCATCTTGAATCAGTCTCTTCTCATCAACTTTCATACCGGCGTGGAAGTGGGCGGCGGGGACCCCCTGCCTCGAGAGATGCGCCGCCAGTTCTTCGGCTTGCTATGTGAAGTATCAGCGTTGGAAATCACTATCGGGTACAAGGACTGAGCAACCTTTTGGAGAGTCGTATAGATGAGTGTCGAGCCGGGGTGCGTTTTCAAGAACTTGAACAGAAGCTCATACTTGTCGTCCTTGGCCTTAACAGCCTCGGCTTCGAGTCGAAGACTGGGGGTGTCAATGAAATTCTCAGGGTATGTAGCGTAGGAACTTACTTAGGGCGGTACACTGATGTTCTGAAAACACCTTCGTCGGAAATGTCGAAGGCTTGGCAGATGTCTTTGACGACTGGTGGTGTAGCGGTGGCTGTTAGGCAGATGACTCGCTCGGCCTTGATCTCCTGAACGAACCGGGCAACTTATCTTGAGTTAGCGTGGGTCATTCAGCTAGTGCAGTGATACAAACCCTTCAGATAGTCAGGGCGAAAAGAATGTCCCCACTGTATCAAGGTCAGGAAATGTGCTACAGTCAACGGAGGAGGGACATGCCTCTGAGATGCAGTGGGCTTCGTCCACGCCAATCATTCTAACTCCTCCCTTGACACGCTTCATCGTCTCAACGAACCCTTCGTTGTTGAGGCGCTCCGGAGCGCAATAAAGTAGACGTAGCTTTCCTTCTCGCAGATCCTTGTTGATCTTCTGGATTTCATCCCAGCTTTTCGTGGAGTCCATGCACTCTGCTGCGATGCCTCTCCGCTTGAGCGCATCAACTTGGTCCTTCATCAGAGCAATGAGAGGCGAAACGACGATAGTGATACCCGAGTCATTGGTCTGTCGTTCTTTGGTCTGGAGGTCCATTTCTGGAAACGCGATGGCAGGGATCTGCTAATGTCAGTATGGGAGATCGGCTGATGTTGGGACGAGAGAGTTGAAACGAACCTGGTAGCAAAGTGACTTTCCGGCGCCCGTCGGAAAGACCGCAAGTGCATTCTCTCCGTCAAGAAGTCTGGCGATTGCAGCCTCTTGCTCATGGCGAAACTCTTTGTAGCCAAATTTGTCGGCCAACAGCTTTCGCGCAAGCTGAATTCGTTGTGTCTCGCCAAGTCGGCCATTTGAACTACCGAGGGGCCCATGTCGAGCCTTTTTAGCAGGTGCTTGATCTTGAACATCATTCTCCTTGTCTCTGCTGTGCTTCTTGGTCGGATTCATCAACCCCGCCTCTTCGAGTTCGTCAAAAATGAGGTCATCTTCATCAACGTCGTCAAAGAGAGCGTCTCCAGAGTCGAAGTCTTCGTCGGATAGGTCCATTCTGTGATCCGATACGCCCGGATGAAATAATAGAAACAGAACTTTTAAAACAATGTCGCGTGAAACAAGATTGGGAACAGACGACTAGCGATGCTGTGAGAATTCTTGGTAATTGGTGGCAATTAACTCCAGAGGTGCCTCAGGGGACGCGTACTGAGAGTTACGCGGTGACGCCTGATCACGTGGCCCGTTGTTTGCGAGGAAGGTAGGGTGGGGCGAGTACTCGGTGACCCATGACAGAAATAGACGATAGGGCGCTAGCTTAAGGTGTTACAGGTTGTGCTTGATTTGGAGATAAATCTATCTCACCTGCTCCATTAATTTCTCAGCCAAATGCACGTACCCTACATCACCGCTTTCTTTCAATATTTCTTGTCCATTTTCTTAGCGCTCGAGTCGGGCTGACCCCCGTGATAACACAATTGGTACCTTGATATTCTTTTTTTTTTTTTCAATATGAATTTGGTGGTAAAAGAAGAGCATAGTCGAGTTGATCAGTGATTGTGTCCATAGTCTTGTGTTGAAATGGGATGAGAGTACGATAAAAGTCCGCCTACCAATCTTTCTCGTACCAAGACACGTCGTTCTAGCACAACACAACACCACCCTTTCACATGCACAACATTGAGATTCCCGGAACATTTATCCTCCTCAGTCGCGCATCAACTGCCCCAATTCGATCGACAACGTTTCTCGTTCCAAATGGCTACACTGTGGGGAAGCATGAAAACGCTACGTCATAGATGCGAAGTCATGACATTGACAGGATGAGACGACCCTGATAGTCCGAGGAAAGGTAATTTGAAGGTTGCGACATCATAATTCTTATTTTATTATCCAGATTCTCAACGCCACCCTCACATGAAACACCCATGACGTTGTCATGTACTCGTCCTTCAACATACAGATATAAGAACAGCCGTCTAAACGCCAAGAGGCTCATCTCTCGCCAGGCAAACAGAAAGATACCTTATTCTTTATTTCTGCCAATCAATTATTGCCAACATTAAAAATGTCGGGTTATGCGCAGAACGAGCGTGGTCAGGGCATGTCTCACGCCACAGCTCCCTCGAAGCTCTCTGAAGGTGTTCAACGACAAATGCCCAAGGGTCTTGAACATGCTCTTCCTGAATCTGTACGTCTTTTACAAGCAGTCTAAAATCATTATGTCTAACGTTTCAGATTCACCCCACTGAGTCTACGCCTGGCTCATCTGGCGGCATCTCATATGCGAAGGGCGGGGAGGCATCCCTGTTGCCACAAAAGGTGCAGGAAAGTTTGCCTGAAGGGGTCAAGAGAGCCATTCCCAATGCCATCCATTATACTGGAGACAAAGTCGATTCGAACGACAGACACTGAGGTGGTGACTGGGTTTGCGGTCTGGTATTTTGCAAGATGCTGAACATCATGGGGAGGTAATGAGGTGTATAAACATAGGGAGAAACTAATTTTATTGAAATTTCCCAATTCTCTGCTTGCGACATGCTAAAGCTTGTAGGGCGGAATAATAAAACAAAAGTCGAGATGTTATACATGGGTGATGTAAAGTCCTGGTTCCAACAGCATATGAGGTTTGACAACCATGCAACCCCATTGAACTACAAATACAAAAAGAGGCCAGTTGCCAGAATGACTACTGCCGTGATACCATGGTTAATGCTGGCACTGGCAGCCTTCTCTTCTGCCTCTCCTTGAACATACTCCTTATTCGCAAACTGCCGCACAATAACAGCATCACCAACTCCGACAAAGGTACCGAGGATGAAGCAGATTCCCATGCACTTCTTCGTAACCGCCGCAGCTAACGGGCTCACTTGACAGATCGGGGAGAATTGCCAGAACGCATAGAGACCAAGAGTGCTGAGACCTGTACCGATGTTTCGTAGTCCAGTCGCGTAGATGAGAGATTTCTGGAAAGCTTCGGACTGAGACGAAGAGGTCTTCTCAGTCGCTGGAGCGTGAAGACCAAAGAGGCGCATGGCATTGTAGGGAGACACGAAGCTGTAGATTCCAATGCTCGTGCCGGTTATTCCGAAGAGGAGGGGAAATGCCGTGATGACAGTCGTGGTGGTAATTTGAGCGGCCATTATGATTGGGTTGTTGACGCAAATGCGACTTGGTCGAGGAAGTTCGTGATAATGTAATGGATTGCCTGACTTTGACTGAAGAGATGGTAGATAGCATTTGTGATTGAAGAGATGACGATCACGACAGTGACGTAAGAGGTTGACTTGGCGATCCGCTCTTGTAGATGCATATTCTGTGTAAATCGCTAACGCTGGCTTGGTGGGTGGACTCCGCACCAAGAGAAGCGCTGTCAACGGCGCTATGTGAGGCGTGCTTGCTGTTTTTCAGTGCAAGACGCTTAGTACAATAACCCGAGGAAAATTTCAGACAAGTCTTGTAAATTTCTCGTAGAAAATTGTTTTATTCGGGTTATGGCGGGAAGTGATGCCACGAGGGTTCTATCTAAGCTGTAGCCTCACGATCCTTCAGGCTCAGATGGTACTTAAGATATAGCTGTATCATCTTGGAATGCACCAAAGGAAAAGTCCTAAGTGATCTGCGTGCCGAGGGCAAAAAATGCCAGTCAATGAATGCAGCTTTTGCAAGATTCTTGAAGCCTTATGTAAATTGCTGTGAGTTTTGTTCTGACCGAGAATCTCCTGGCTGGGTTTGGAGAAGCTTCTGGTCTGCCAGATAAAGACACTGCATTTATTTAAAATACATATTTGTTCCCTATTTCTACCTCGAGCTGGGTCTTTCCCTGAACTGCTCTTAGACACGAAAAAGGGTAGAGCCAGTGGCCAAGCTCTGTTCGAGGACACTATGCCAAGGGAATGGACTTTTTAAAACGAAGAATACCATCTCACTAAGCTTCCACTCCCGGAAGTGATGTAAGAGAATTAGCGCAATGCGAGCAAGAGGTCGGTTCATGGAATGACTGTAATACTCGTCACCAAGTTTTGACGAACTCTCTGCCGTATATACAAGGCTAGGGCGTTGAACGAAACCTCGAAACCCAGCATCGTATCATGAAGCCCCTTATCATGGAGAAATGGCAACACCTTACTCCAAGGGTGAGGTTCATTCGTGCGCGCTACACCTCTGGTTCCGAACAATGCGGTAAGCAGATATTGCACTTCGGCACTGAACAGCCGCCCAGGAACAGTCCCCGTTTGCCGATTCCCAAGTTTCAATTGCGTCTGCCTAAAAGCCTCTAATTTGCTGGGATACGATAGCGGCGCCGAGTTCTGCAGGTCAGCACAGACACAATCACGAACCCCTGGAGTGTTTCCGAGGCTAAGGACGACGGCTGCGTGCTAAGAAAGCATGTGAGCCATGGATTGACAGGGCTATTCATTGAGACAAGCTTGCGAGACCGCGCCATCACATGTCGTAAGAAATATGATTGCGCAGTTATACGAGTATGAGGAGGCATCGTTGTTTGACCAACGGTGCAGTACAGTGATGTGAAACCGGCAGCTGAGATAGTTGTTTAAGAGACTTCGCGACGGGCCGAGTTGTTGTTACAGAGCTGGTGTAAATACCCTTGAGAAGCCTGAAAATTGGAGTAGGGTCGCACTATCCAGATATTGATGGTGAGGACCATTCAATTGACCAAAGGTTTGGTAGAGTTCCATACTGAATCTATCCGCGTTCTCGCATTGCCCAACAGGATCGTGTTCGCACTGACCTTCGGGGATACAAAATGCCGTGATGATCAAGATCGATAGTTCCATCCGACGGAAGTGCTCCCGGCGCGATCCAACATAGCTCAGGCAAGTCGCGCCAGATCAGAGGGTTACATGGACTGATAGACAGCCCTATAATTGCTTCGTATTGCTTCAAGGTTTAAACTCCGTGTTAGCGTCTTGCTCGCTGGACTGGGGTTTCAGCAAGTGCCTGTGCGTCGCGGTACCCTCAGCGTTGAGCCGGCAATTAGTATGGTAAAGCAGCCGGAAAGGCGTTTATTGTTTCAAGCTACTGGAAATTGAACTCGAGTCGGGCGAAACTTCAGCTAGTAATGGGGCGATATTCAAGCCACGCATTGTCTGTAATTCCAGCGTTGGTGGAAGCGCCTAGTCAGTCCCTGCGCTGATCTTTACAGCATGCGCCAATCGCGGATTCCCTGTAGTTTATCTTTGTCAGTTATTACGTATCGCAAGCTCCCTGTTGATCATCGACGGGGAGTCGGGGGCCATATCCTAGACCTTGAAGATGTCTTGCTGACTCGCAGAGATTACCGACGACACTCGTTCCCAGGTTCTTCAACAATCCGGGGTTCTTCACGGCCCATTCATGCTTGGTAAAGTCAATTATGTGGGGTGTCGCCGGCATTGCTCCTAAGCACTTCCCATCTTGAGGGCTAGCGCTCGTAGATCTTCAAGCCACCGTGTACTCTCGGCTAGTGTTCTGACTCTGCTCCTTAGCGGTGACAATCATCATCTACCGAGAGACAGGGTGAACAGCTGAGCTTTGCTGCATGTTTGGTACAGACGTTAGCAAAGCCAATTTAGATTGGGCTCATGCACGATACGAAAACTACCCGTAGCTGGCTCCCTAAAGAGAGCTGCAGGTATATAGTTCCCATCATGTCGTATCCTGACCCTGGAATTCTTCCATCATTTGTCTTCTTAACTGCCCAGCATGATTGATCTGGCATCAGTTTACTATGGGTTATTCCTCGGTGTCTTCATCTTCACGTTTGCAAAGGCCGTATCACAGACCAGAGCCATCTACAAGCGCACTCACAGCCTTCACAATGCCTACCTTTACATGATCTGGACCGAGGCCGTGGTCAACTTCGTCTTTGCTCTCATCACATTCCTCTACCTCAATGGCATCATCCCTGGAAAGTGAGTACCCTGCTATCCCCTCTCGCCGTCTCCCTTGCTTATCATCCAACAGTCTGGGCTTTCTCCTCGCTACCGTCATCCTGTGGTCGATCCAGACGCAACTACTCCCTCAGATCATTGCCAACCGAGTGTCCTTGATCATGACGAACCGACGCCGAGCGAGACACCTGAAGTGGGGGCTCGTGGTCTGCATTCTGTTTGTCAATGGCGCCGTCTGCTACATCTTCACCGTTGCACACCTCGACACTGCTACACCTTCGCAGAAGCATACGAATATGATATTCGAGAAGTGTGAGAAGACGTTCTTCCTCATCATCGATCTGGCACTCAACATGTACTTCTTGTACCTGGTGCGGTATCGTCTGATTGCCGATGGCCTGAATAAATACTGGAGACTGTTCAATTTCAACGCTGGAATGGTATTTATCTCGACATCGATGGACGTCCTTCTTCTGGGGTTCCTCAGTCTACCAGATCCTTATCTGTAAGTCTATTGCACACCAGGGGCAGAACTTTGCTAATATTAGAGCAGATACGTCCAATTTGCCCCTCTTGCATATATCGTCAAGCTCTACATAGAACTTCTCATGGCAAACCTAATCTCCAAGGTCGTTCGAGGTACCTCTCGTAGTCAGGGAGAAGGATGGTATTCTAGCAGTCGGGACAAGTCAAACCCAACAAACTATGGTCTCACGTCCCGTGTAGTGGTGACTACCGGTCCACCTGTCCCTACCCGCGGAAGCAACATCATGAGTAGAATGGGTAAAGATGGTAAAGACCTAGAGAGCAACGAGGGAAACAACGGATCACAAGTTCATCTAGCGACATTCCCGGAACCGCATGGTATCACAAAAACTGTTGAAACCACAGTGGTAGTGGGAGATGGAGAGAGTGATCGGACCTTTTAATTAAGTGGCGGAGGCTGGCTACCGATATCGCAATTTTATAGGATCTCGAATGTTAGTAACTAAGGAGCTAGTGTTTAGCCCACTACAATAATATAATGTGAATACGCCGTATATTCACTACTACATTAACATTCGGATTCATTAATTCATGTCGCATTGATACAGTAGAGTCGTTTAGACATTAATGCCATTTGAGGTAACGGGATCGTTTCAACCACGGTTTAAAGGTCAATGTGAGTAGAGCTGAGACAATTCATTCGGGTGCTAATCAGAACTATATAGAAAACGGCTATATCTACTATTCCAGACATCGTCAGAAAGTGACAGGCAGGTCCACGATTCCGACATCCCTGTTCAAAGGCGTGTAGTTGATCTTTTCCAGTGGAACCGCAACCTTGAGATCCGGGAACTTCTGATATAGTGATGCTATAGTACGTTAGTCATAGGTATCCCAAGAGTTGAAGATATGTATACATACAGAACACAGTTGTGAGTTCAGCCTTTGCAAGATGCTCTGCGATACATCGGTGATCACCGAAGCCAAAGCCGAGAGGATCTTCAGCAGGCCATCTGCGATTCATGTTGAATTCATCGGGATTCTCAAAGACTTCCTCGTCTCTGTTGGCTGACTGGTTGGATGCAATGATGCCTTCATTTGCACGGATGAGCTGGCATGGGGTCAGTCGGATCGGATCTTCCAGTCACATGAGTATGTTACTTGCCTTGTCACCTATCATGACATCTTCCTTGGCGGTACGTTTGATGGCCAAGGCAGAAGCAGTGTGGTATCGACAGAGCTCCTCGACAAACTGAGGCGCAAGGGATGGGTTGGCCTTGAGTTGCGCTAGCTGATCAGGGTGCTGAGCCAGAGTGGCGACGCCCTGAAGTTGTCAGTAAATGTACGATAGACTCATGAACAAAACCACATACCAGTGTAATCATGTTCACCATCGTTGCGTTGCCGGCGACGAGAAGTAAGAAAGCAATCTGCACAGCGTCTGACTTGTCGATAGTTCCAGGCTTGACCTGCTCAGTGCAGAGCTTGCTAATGATATCATCCTTTGGCTCTACTAGACGCTGCTCGACAAGCGTTGCAAGGTAGTCAAGGAGTTCCCTATCGATTATCAGGCCTGAAAATGCTCAGATGACTCTCAGTTGGACCTACTGGTTGGCGGCAGACGCTTCTCGGGCAGTGGAGCTACCATTTGTGCGAATGGCGTTCTGATGCGTAAGATACTCGAGATCATTGAAAGGAACGCCGAGAAGTGTATAGATAATCTAGATCGATATGAGGCATGTCCTTTCAAGAATGGTCTGCCGTGACTTACATAAGAAGGAACAGGGAGTGCAAACTCCTTCACAAGATCAACTGGACCATTGGCACATCCCTTCTGCTTCATCTGCTCCAGTAGATCATCGACCGTCTTCTGGATGTAAGGTTGCAAATTCTTGACAGCTTCTGGGGTAAATGTCGGTTCTACCATGCTCCTTCAATATGTGTCAGTCTGCTCCCAGAAAGCAAGGATAATAAGGTGCTTACCTCTGATGCATGTGCTCTGGGGGATCCATGTCCACAAATGTCAGCTTTGCCTTGGCTGCTTGCTTTCCACCGGCGCTAAGCTCAGGAAAGCCTTGGCGAGTGCGGACCTTGAATCAGGTTAGGACCAGCAGGGTCCATCAGATCATATCAGATCATACCTTGGAGAGCTTGTCAGAAGTAGCTACAAAGCAGACATCTTTGTGCTTAGTGACGAGCCAGGCGAGAGAGCCATCAAATAGCTTGACTTGAGATACAGGATTCGTAGCTCGAAGTTTGGCAAACTCGGCGGGTGGCTCGGGGCCAGAGGCGCGCGAGAAAGGGAAGCTCGGTGCGTCAGTTGCCATGGTGTAAGTTCTGTTAAAACGCTGTAAACTGAAGAGTGCTCTTTTGTTGCGAAGTGCGAATTGAAGCTTTGTAGTAGCCATGGCGATGGGAATAAGAATGAGAGATGCTGGAGGGTTATATTTGTTGGAAGTGAAAATCAGGTGTGGAGTATGGGTATAGAAGTATTCCATATTCATCCGTATTCAATGAGATCACGAGATGCAATTGATTTCCAATCAAGTTCCGATCTGTCTCAGCTTATGCTTGACGATGGCATTTCCGCTGCATGAGCAATCCGGCGGACGAGTCGGATTGCCAGGTTTACAGTGGGTGTTACAAATATCGGCATTATTACTTGTCAATGCATTGATGGTCGTACTGCTCGGGAGTTCACGGCCACGCAAAGACGTTGGACATCTTCCTACTTTTTGGACTGTATTAGCAGTGAAACTTGACCAAAACCCTCTTTGCTCCAGTTGCTGAAGTATGAGTTACTTTAGATGCCATTCCAAATTTCGCTCTCAATCAAACTTGTTTTGTCTCTTCATGTTCTATTTGCAAAATTGCGCAAGAAAATTCCATGATCTGAGGACGCAGCCTGTCATTCCTTGGAGATGCTGATTCCCGCGGAGATGCGCAAACGCAGCCTTTAAATACCTACGACAAAATGATATGATTCCATGATCTGTCATCAAAAAGCATCCCACCCACTAGGAATATATTCATAGTGCTATAAGCAGCCACATGATTCGACTCTTAGTCAACCCACGTCATCTACGCATCTGGCTGCAATTTGCCTTGTTCCGCCTCCTCCGTACTACTAGACATCGCGAGTTGGTGATTGAATATAAGGAAGAATACGGAAACAAAATTAATTCTTCCTGCGTGTTCCGACTCTTTGTCACGATGGCCGTTTACAGAGGGTAATATGCCCGAATGTCAACCCGAGCCTAGACCTTGGCCCGAATACGACAACGCGTCGTTCTTCGCAAATCGATACGTTCCCTGCTCTGTCTAGTTTCGCCGCATCGGAGATCGTTGAGAATGAAATATGAATAAGGTAGGCAATCTAAGGGAGGCAAGAAAAGTTAGGATCTTAATCCGAAGTAACAAAATCTCTTAGGTAAGTCTAGCCTGAGCTTAGGGGGCTCTTTATTATGTTTATTGCATCCTATCTTTAAGTCTCAAGTCTTACTGCTCCTTAAAGGTAACTCTATCAAGTCGCTCTTCTGCGTCGCGACCTTGGGCGACTCTTTCTCTCAGTGTAAGGGCTTGAATATGGCACTCATACTATATGAAAACCATGTTTAGCGTGGCTCGCGTTTTCTACAAGGAATTTTATCGAAGAGTTTCGTTACTCTGGTTTTGAAGCAAGGGCCGACTTGTGTCAACTTTAGGAGGCCGATTCGAACCCCAAGAGATACCTGCGCTGGCTATGGGTTATAAGCACGAAACAAACGGTTGATATACATGCCCCATCACTCGGGGTTGGGATGATGGACTAATTTAAAGTCATTAGAACAACTGTCATTTCCAATATTGACTGATTCGCCTTCCAATAGGCAGATGAAGGCCACGCTCAACAGTTGACACAGGTATCCGCCGAGTCTTGCATGGAAGCCTGTTAGTAGTCGACGTCTGATATGTCGAGGGAACGCCTGTTGGGCCTTGCATTGACAATATTGCTTCAAGGCCCGTGGGATAGAAAGTACTTGATGAGTTGTTGGGTTTTATCCGGTATTGAGCATTGAAGATATCGGAGGTCTTATCGAGATAAAATGGCGATTGATCGGCCACTAACGTCCAGTAGATCCAGTTGCAGTCATGATATCTCACAATAATTTCCCAGCAATTTGTTATCGACAAGCTGCTCGACGAATGACGTCTGAGAAGCATTCAATCGCATTTGCCTTGTACACAACACGCATTTGACCACCCAATGACACCACGATCCCTAGACTGAGCCCTGTCACTTACCAACATCAGTATGGGTACTGACTACTAGAGGGCCTATCGGAAGTCTCATGCTCAAGATAAATAGGTTGAGTCTCCAGAACGCTAGGCCAATCCAGATATAGGAAGGTGGAACAAGCCGTGTCTTAGCTTCATGGCGGAGCGGTTGCTGGGGAGCTTGGTGGATGATGACGTTGCTACTACCAGGCCAGGCCGAGGGCCCGAGAGCTCAACTTATCACTACGCATCGTCGGACCTCTTACTTAGTTCATCTAATATTTGCAGTAGCCACAGAATTCAGAAGCACAATGGAATCTAAGAATCCATACGCCTTCCCTCTGAAACCAGAACAGTATGCTCCGGCCCCGGTGCCTTCGCTGGGTGAATGGAGAAAACTGTGGGGCGTCTGGGATCTTGTCACGACCAGTATGATATTGCCGGATGCGTTGATGGAACAACCAATTCCTCTGCGGAACCCGTTGCTGTTCTATCTTGGCCATATTCCAACCTTGTCAGACACCTACTATTTCATCTCAAACCTTAGCTAATGCTGGATCTAGTGAGGATATTCATCTTGCGCGAGCAACGAACAGCAAGCCTACTGAACCTGCATACTATCATCAAATTTTTGAGCGCGGCATAGATCCTGACGTTGATGATCCTTCCAAATGCCATGACCACAGCAAACTCCCAGACGTCTTCCCATGCCTTGGGGACATTCTAGCATATCGAGTGCGCGTGAAAGAGCGAATCACATCACTTTATCAAACTCAAAGGCCCTACGCAGATCGCGGTATTGGACGAGCGCTCTGGATAGGTTTCGAACATGAGGGTATGCCTGTTTTCACCGGCTACAGGGTTTGTGGCTGATATGTTACAGGTCTCCATGCTGAAACGTTCCTGTTCATGACTATTCAAAGTGCCAATATCCTTCCACCTCCTGATCTGCCCAGGCCAGACTTCACAAAGCTCGCAAAAGCAGCTGCTTCACGACGCCTTCAGAATCCATGGATCAAGGTGCCCCAGCAGACTTTCACCATTGGGTACCATGATCCTGAGAGGGATGAAGGGCCAAACAGATTCTTTGCGTGGGACAATGAGCGCCAGCCGTACGATATCATTGTTCCACAAATCGAGGCACAAGGTCGACCGGTCAGTAACGGCGAGTATGCTAAGTACCTCGTAGACGTTAAGGAGCTTCAGATCCCCGCAACTTGGAGTAAGACGCGCGATGCCCGAAGTGATGAAGATTACACCACGTTCGTCGCTCGTCACAGTATCAAGACTGTCTGGGGACCTGTACCGTTGTCGCAGGCACTTGATTGGCCTGTTATGGCCTCTTTTGACGAGGTAGAGAGATATTCTCAATGGGCTGGTGCTCGCTTACCAACGCTCCACGAATTACGGAGTATCCACGAGTATGTTGAGCGTCGTCGTGAAGCCCCGGGTAGCAAAGTGAACCATCAATTCCATACCGATCCAAAGGCCATACTTGTTGACTTGTCGGAGACCAATTCTGGGTTTCAGAATTTCCATCCAATAGGCACCACTCACAAGGGTGATCTTTGCGGACTGGGCGATACTGGAGGTGCGGCTGAGTGGACTAGAACTTTATTCGCGCCGCAACCGGGATTCAAGGCAATGGATATTTATCCCGGATATAGTGGTGAGTTTTGTCGATCCCTCTCCAAGAGGTTTCTATGTCATTCTTTTCTGACACAGTCCAGCCGACTTTATGGATGAGAAGCATCTGGCCGTGGTTGGGGGAAGCTGGGCCCTGCATCCTCGTATTGCAGGCCGAAAGAGCTTGTGAGTTGCGCGATACTGCCATGCTATGAACCTGCTAATATTCGCAGCCTGAACTGGTGGCAGAAGAAATATCTCTGGCCATGGGTAACGTTTCGTCTTGTACGCGACGTCGAGGAGAGTGCACACCGCTAAATCTATGATGTTATTCTGTGCTACCGACTCTCACTGCCGACATCATCAGACCGAGGTCGATGGCGGTATCTGCGGTGGCTTTGTGGATGCTTTGGCTAGTCCCGTGGTGACATCATACGATAAGAATTGAGTTTGTGATGGATCTAGTCTTGAGATCGATTCTCGGATATACACGTTAGCAAACTGATCCTTGCTTCCTATTGATCCATTTGGCACTTTTAGTGGGAACTTACTGTCCGCGTTTCCCGAGAGGATGGATGATGTTACGATTGCATTCCGTCGTACCAAGAGATCAAGCCACTTAAGCGAGTCGATCTTGCAGAGTATAAATACTTGGCAGCGGTTAAGAAATGTCCCATGTTGTCTTCTGTAAGTACTTCAAGTGCTTGAAATTCGTATCAACAGCCTTTAATATTCATCATGTCTCTGCCACGATATCAAACAAACACTCCCCTTCATCCGACTTTTGAGAAGGATATCCTCAACACTCATCTTATCTACGACTACGACGCCACAGACGCAGAAGGAAACCCAGAGAAATGGCGTTATGAAATCTGGTTCTTCTCCGACGACCGAGCCGTCTACGCCATTCACGGTGGCCCAATGGCTGGCCGCATCAATTATCAAACCGTAGCATACCAATGCATTCGACCAGGGGAGCTATGGCAAATTAACTGGCTCGAAGAGACTGGAACGATTGTTTCTCTTGTTTACGACATCACCAACAAGACAATCAGCGGCATGTTGGGTTTCTCAAAGGGCCATTGGGAACATCCCATTGAAGCCCATGGCGATAAGAGAAATCCAACGGACTTCAACAGGTGGAAAGAGTTGGCGAATATTGGAAAGCAGACTGATAGATTTATTTTGACGGAGCAGGCTAAGATTCTAGAGGTGTTCAAGGGTCAGGGTGATTTGAAGCCTATCAAGGAAGAGGACCCAACATTTTAGTGGAGAAAAAGAGGGCGTCATTGATTTTAGACATGTGTGCAACAGTGTATTAGCTTCCCTATAAAAAAACGAATCTAAGATACAATCTATAGAGCGGTGGACTTGGTGGGTTGAATGTGGACTCTCATCGTATCGTAAGATCTGAAATGCCCAATTGACACCATGGATTGGTAACAGATTTAGCGAATGAGATTTGCTGAATGACTGCCTGGGTCGTTTCTGATAAGTTACCCGGATAACTACAATCCCTGTGTTGCATGGTGTGACCAACGGGTTGGTATCAGACGACAAAATATTGCAGTTCTGGAACCTTGCCTGAAGAGGTAGCCATATGCGCCGATGCATAGACGGATGAGCTCAAGTGTGACCAGATATATCGTGGTTCTAAAACAGGCCATAGACACTTTATCTGCTCTACTCAAGGCTATCCGAAGCATTTCTTCAGTCATGTTATACCCGATGGCTTAGACTCGAAAACACTGATTTCTAGTCTAGTCTTGAGATATAGCAAAACATCGACCACGCCAACGCATCGCGAATTATTGGATGAAGAAGACAAGAGCAAAGTTAGAAGCCCGCGTGAATTCTGTCAATGTTTACAACTGTCTAGCTGCTTGAACACGCTGTCAGACTGATCTGGGGGTGCAGACATAAAGCCCCGTCACAATCGGAGCATGGTAGAAGAGCAAATTCTGAGCACTAGAGTCGAAGGCCTAATTTCCATGTCCTTTTATGATACTTGGCATCTCGATGCAAAGCTGTACCCAAAGGCAACTACTTGAGCTCTAAAACAGAGTCAACTTCATCCTGGGCAATCTTCCAGCAGTCGCAATTCGGAAGGACGTGTTCGCTTTGTTGGAAACGCTTATGCAATCGATACTGGTCTCTAACTATAAATCCTGTGAGTTAGAACACTGTATATTGAGAGATTACCCAACTTACAGAGTCGATAGTAGCTCCTGCGGTTGACGTCGAACATAAGGTCAAGGATATCACTTTGCGTGTCCTTGCTTGAATTGGCGTAGACAGTCATGGCATACTTCCAATTATCTCGTGCATGAAGTCTGTATCCAATAGCGTCCTCCTCAATCGCTTCGCGGACCGTCCATTGCGGGTACTCTAGAAAGGTGCCATTCGAAGTATCGCCAAACATCTGATATCGTGCCCATATAGCGTCGCCGTATCTATTCTCTTGAAGGGCTGAAATGTAGTCAGTGGTCCAAGGCTCGACAAGTCCCCATTCTCGGCGATTGCTTTCGGCTTCCGATATCGAAAGGTCGAGGAATAGGTTGCCGTCCCTGTCGCCGTAATTAAAGGTGTCGGCAGAGGCAAAGCTGCTGCCGAGAGCTAGGAGTAAAATGGCTTTGACGAAGGCAGGGACCATTCTGGATGCAGAGTTGAGTTGCTCAGCGGATTCAAGGATGATTGCACACGATTTCTGTGTTGTTTTGTCGAAAAAACTATTGAAACGTGAATATTTGAACTTATTCAGAATTATTCAGGCGCACATGTTACTTTAGGCAGCGACTGGTTAGTTGCATATCTGAGCTGATTTTGTTCGTGTTGGTTGTGAACTCGGATCCTACGGCACGGTTATCTCGGCCCCGTCGGTACTTATCAACTGCCTGGATAGGTATCTTTGCTACCAACAGCTACAACATCCTGGACGCGCAAATGGTATCAAAGATGAATGGCAGGTTGGTAGTTGCGGTGATCGATGCTCTAATATCACATATGACTTTGTTCATGGTTGGAAGACCACACGAGGTTGGAATGACGTGCTGAAAACTGGGAACAAGGTGTTAGTTTCATAGCGTAAGGTACATTGCCGTTGTTGGTCGAGCCTGAAAATACAAAGATAACTTATCAGATCACGCAGAGTCAAAGCGTGACGAACATTACGTGTATTAATGCCAGATTAAGCAAGGTCATTATTCAGGCCAACCCCAGGTCTTAAAGATGCATAAGGAGAGAAACAGTATATTGCTTCTCTTTCATACTTTCACAATACAAAATTATTTCAATAACTTTTAAATATAGTAGTTAAAGTAGCAGTCTGAAGTATTTCAATCTGCCAGGATAAGTCTCTGTCCATAGCTTAATCTGCTAGCCAGGCTAACCAACCAAGGACCATGTACATGCCACAACAAGCGGCTAAAGCAAGATAAAACAAACATTTCAAGGGAGATTCATCAAAAATACAAAAACATACAACAGCGGGGATTCGCTGGTCGTCACCGACCCAACTACTAATCCGCCCCTTACAGGCTTGACTATGGGAGAGCAGACGGGATCCCGTATTTTCCTGTAGGTATGGTCGTATGTGCTTAAGGCTGCTAGCAAACAGGATTATATCCAAGGGTCTATGCATATCTTGAGATTGGCCCTTGGCCCCTTCATATTGCTTCCCAGTTAAGCTTATGGTTTTGAAAGCGCTTGTAAAACAGGCCGCTCTATGGATAATGAACTGAACTCATATAGCTGCTATAGATGGATATTATCCTTATATTTAGGTAAAGGCTAAGTAACAACACCATGACTATACATCTTCTCAATCATCCGCTACCCAGAAATACTCTTCTGAGCTACATCCCTAGCAAGCTGCCCAACCTTAGTCAGGAGGTCGGCAACATTGCCCGGTCCCTGGCCAGATTACCCACTGGAAATCTCATTGGTGATGGTCTCGACTTCGTCACAAACACGACCGTCGATAAGTGCCATCTGGCAAAGTCTGAGAATGCCCTCAGCAAACCTATCCTTATCCCACGATTGGGCACCCGTGTCTCTGGCCCCATTCCTCATGTCGTTCATGACGAGTGCTAGCTGTGTTGTCTTCTCCCTGAGCTCAGTGAATCCAGCCAAGAGTGCAGCGGACTGCTTGTTAAGCGCATCAGCTGTTGCCTGGAGGACAGGAAGCTGTTGAGCCACTTGTTCAATGGCGGCACGCCTAGTGTTGAGTTCGTTTTGTTGGTTTACAACCTGCATGAGAGCCTGGTGGGAATTCTGAAGTTGATCTTGCGCAGCATTCACTCTATTTCTGGCTTCTTCAACTCTCCGATGATTATTCTCCATCTCACCCCAAGCCGGCCCCAAGAACTGTAATATGTATTAGTGTTGGTTCGCTTGGCAGATTAATCGTTCTTACAAAGAACGCCTTCCCAATGTCGTTGCCGATGTCAGGCACGTTGTCGTGTGCTTGACGGAGAGCATTAGAAGCATCCTCCAGCTGGCGGGAACATCGTTCAACATCATATTGATATTGCTCCAACTGACACCGGCCGTTCTCCCAGTCCATCTTAGTTTGATCTAACGCACGCTCGATTTCCCGCTGCAGCTGCAGGAATTCTTCCGCATGCAAAGACGCGGCCTGAAATAATCAGTATTGCGAATTCGGTGCTAATTTTGCTTGCTCACCTGTGTATAGATGCTATTGACCTGATCGAAACCAGCCTGAGAGGCAGCCTGACAGTCTGAAAAGGCTGGGAAGCACTGCTCAAGGATCATCATCTTTTGCATGTCATCGACATCAGGCTCCCCACGGATGAAGACGGCAAGCTTGTACAGCTGAAGTAGTGCTACCTCAAGGTGATTGATGGACATGGATAGATTCTCCTTGACACCAGATCGGAGAAAGGCATCTTGCGTAGCGACCTTCTGCTTGAAGACCTCAAGCCTCCGAATCAGATCTTAAAAGGGCCCTCCAGAAGCCGCGAAGAGGGCGTTTGCTTGCATAGCGGGTATTGCTTGAGCAAACTGGAGACCACCAAGGCCAGCCTGAGCCAGCATAGATTCCCAAGGTGACGCAAAAGACATGATGAATAGAGAATTGAGATAGATGGGTAAACAATGATTAGCGTGAGAGGGATGAGTTTAAGAGTAAATTCGTAAATAGGTTGGGGATTAGTTCTAGTTTTATGCTTGTCCTTGCAATCTTGTTGAGGCTACCGACTTTGCTGAACTAAGACCGCATGCGTGAGTGAAGAGGCCGAGCATACTATGAACAATGAAGGTATTTGCCAATTCCGCATCCGATGCCCAGCACCCCATCCTACCAGCGTCGGTAATCAGGATTCCAGGCTCGTATCGACCGACATATTGACTTCCAAATTCGAGAACTGGCTTAGGATCCGCTTCTCAATATATTGGCTAATAGTTCCACATATCAGCCAGCCAAAGCAGATATCGACGCGTTACGCACACTTCAAATGCGGCATGGTATAGCTTCGCACAGCGGCTGAATATCCGAAAGTGAATCAATCAGCTGACGAGACGATAGCTCGCCATTTTGCAGCTCTGAGACAAGTTAACTCAATGTGGAGCTGGGCGCAAGGCTATTGATTGATAGCACGAACTAGCATCCCCGCCAAGGTTAGCTGGACACACAGATATGGATTAACGTAGGCTCTCCAGCTCCTCACGCGAATGCTAAAGGCTCTAATTGCAGGCCCAGAGCGCCTAATTGAAGCAAATATCCTTTTTCGGAAGATCAGCGAGCCACGTCGGCCAACGATTGCTCGGTATTGCGATTCCAGCCAGCCTTATGCAAATACTATCTTAGCGGGGGGATTTTTGGAAGCTGAGACGTCTAGTGATTGAACGAATTATGAGGGAACTTTCGATCGTTCGTAGCTGGATCTAGGACAGGCGAGGGGTAAAGAACTGCGACAGGCGAAGGGGAGAGTCTGAGAGCCGTCTGCATGTGCTAGAGTGCGCAGGCCAGAAGTACTGATTTACATTGAAAAGACTTAAGTACATGATACCTGGTGTTGCCCATTAGCGCAAACCATCTTAATCGAAAAATCCTGTTGCAAGTATAAAGACTTGGCAAGATCCTACCCCATTGCGAATCCCAAGCTTGTCACTTTACCTTCTATCTATTTATCAAATCATTCAAGACTACCAAAATCTTTATACAAAGACATCTCGTATCGAAATGGCTCTCAACCAACGATAAGTCGAAGTCTTGACCAAGAGAGAGGACTTTGATGCAGCCGGTCGTATGTCTGGGGAGTCAAAGGCATCTTTGTCTTCCCAATATCGATGGGAAAACATCATTCTGCCAGCTCCCGTGGCGTTGAACGCCCTTGGTGCTTGCGCTGTCGCCACTGGCTCTCAGAAGGCCAACATCACCTTTGCACCACCCAAAGAAGGGTTCAAGTACCTGAGGTATGTGAAATACTCTGACAGTACATGGTATAGGACGAAAGTTAACTCGGCTCAGTGATTTTGCCGGTTTCAGGCTCCAGGCCAACCTCTCGAAATGTGTCGACCTAGGCCGATTTGCCTTCATAGAGACCGAAAAGCAGACAGGCAAAATTATTATGCTTTCTGGGACTTTCAATGGGACAGTAAGTGTGAAGAGAAATCTAGACTCATCTCCCTGACTTTCCTAGTTTGAGAATATCCTTGAAGCACTCTCCGACCCTGAAGGTGCTAAAAGACTGCTTAGACGGGAGATGGAAACTTGGGATCATGCATCTTCGGACTGTTTGAATTCCTCCAAGGAGATAGACGGCAAGTTTAGAGACTGGATTAACCATGCCTCTGAGCTCCACCAGGCCTGTGTTACAGCAGAACCAACTTCAGAAGACCAACAAGTCTTGAAGGACATTGAGTTAGCGGTCGCTCGGGCGTCGATTGACAATCAACATAATATTTCTACTAGTCAATTGGAGAAGTCCTCGGAAGCCGCGACCGAGACATTCAGAAGAGCTTCTGATGGATTCCCCAAAGAGTAAGTACTGCAACTGCCCAACCTTGCATGACTTCAACTAATATGTTTAGCTGGGACGCCTTGGGCCGGCAGATTGTCGAAAAGCTGACAGACAGCTTGAGCACCGCTCTGAACCAAGCCATGCCCACCTCAAGTGCAAGTAAACCCAAGGATTCGAATGATCCTGCTTATAGCCAGGTCGTCCGGGATCTGATCTACTGGGAGCTGCTCAGCACCGCATTTGTTGGTACCACCGATGGCATTGCTTGGGACAAGGCTGGCCAGGTCACGACCTTTGCCGCGAAGATGCTTGCCCATTCGCAGAAGTCTTTCGGCTCTTTAGCCTCTAGTTCGGGACCTAGCCAACAGTACAGATCAGCATTGGATTCGGCTTGCAGGGTAAGTTCACTCTCAATACTTAGAACATCTGACTGATTCGTTTTAGATTGGAAATGGGATTGTGGCCGAATTAGAACGAGCTGGTAAGTCTATTGGATATACAGCACCCAGTAAAGACTCTGAGACGGTCAAATCTTGGCAGAGAGACTTTCTGAGTAACTACGCGACCGTGATCACAATGAACGCTACGGCCAAGTCTTTCCTGGGATCGATTGCGAACGGGGTACGCTTCTTTGACGGACTTTCGACTGGCAATCGCTGACAATTAAATAGAGCGCCGTGCCCAGTCAACGCGGTACCTCGGCTACCGAAGCAGCACAGGTTCAAGCAAAGACCGCCCAAGCTCAAGCAGTCCTCGAATCGGCCAAGACAAGGCTACAAACAGCGTCTGAAGCACTGGCTGCTACACGAGAGACCTACCAAGACTCCACTGGGATTCTTGCTGAGCAGCAAGGAAGACTTAACCAGGTCAACGCCAAGCTGGAACGTTTCAAGAACTCGAGCCTGGAAATGGTATTAATTTGACTATGTGATACCAGTGTGTGAGCTGTTGGCTAACAGACTATCCTAGAACGCGATCAAGGGAATCCTGATCCAGGCGATTGCGACGATGTTGGAGATCAAGACAGAGATTGTGAATCTCGTGCAATTCTTCAATGCCATCCCGGTAGCCATTAGATTTGTCACGGAGAAATATGTCAACCCATATGTTGAGGCCATCAAGGCCGGCAACGATGGAGACAGTGTTGGGCCGTATTCTATGCTGGACTTTCAACGAAGTGTGAGTCAAACTTGATAGGTAATGAACTGTTCTGACTATTCCTTTAGTGCATCGTCAACAGCACCACGATCATCAGATCGTACTTCTCGATCTTTGCAGATTCTACTTCAATGTGGGCCCGTCTGTCGCAAATGAGTGTCTTCCCTATGCTGCGCATGTTGGATGAGCTCTTGTCTTTCGCTGGCATGGGGATGGACTCGAGAATGATCAGCAGGAAGGCAAATGAGACGCAGGAATTTTCCCAGAGGGCCATTGATGAAACTTCGAGGAAAGCGAAAGATGTAAGGACCAACATGAAATTCCTGGCCCCTTCCACAAAGCTGACATTCCTACAGGGACAATCGAAGACCATAAGGAGCATGGAGACTAGGGTGTCTGAGACCAACGAGAAGAAGCAGACTCTACCTTCTGTTTCTCCTGAGATTGCCGCGGCCATTTCTTCTGGCGTTGAGTCCTCTAAGATAGCTGCTCAGAAGGGCCTACGAACTGAAGCAGATGAGAGTCTTTTGGCAAAGTCCCTCGCCAGAGGAAACGAAGTTTAACAGGGCAATGTTAAGTAGTGACATTTTCTAGAATAACTAAATACCTGGATTTGCCTACTTAGATATAGCTTAAAAAGGTAATAGATCATATAGTTAAAAGTCGTTTAAAGTAATAAATTTTATTTTATTATTTTAATTTTAAATATTTTTTAAAATAAATCAGTTATAATTCTTATATTTTATTATTAATAAAAAGTATCCTTAATAGCTTTTATATTTAGATATATATTATAAATTCTATTTATAGTAGAGAACCCCTTTAATTATATTAAGCATTATTAATTCCCTTTATAGCAAGCCATTAAAAACCAAAACTGTTCTGAGCAGCGGACAATTAGCGGTCGCTGATTGCTTTATTTCCACAAATACTGACTTACCTACCGCGACTTAATTAGCACCCTCTATCCTGCGCTTAACACAATGGCCTCTTGCTGCTTCCAACCACTACGGCCAAGGGGCAAGGCTACTCTACAGTCTTGGTCACGCTCCTATCACAGCGCGGTTGCAAGGTTCACCACCATTGATCGAAGGGGCATGCCTATCTCCTGCGATACTGGGATCATGATCGGCGAACCTGGCGAGAATTTTGTTTACGTTGAGCCTGAAGTTGGTAAAGCTATTAGATCCGCAATTGTCCACCAACTTGGGTCAGGCGCTTTCAACCATTCTGAGACGCTTCCCCCCCAATTCAACCACGATTCTAAACACTTTGCTTATAGTGAGTACTTCTAGTATAACTATTCCTGATGCTAATAATATGTTAGAATCTTTGTCGTTTCCTCGTATCGACATACGTCAAAACTTGGGTCAACCGGAGAGCAAGATTAGTTCTGCGACACTCTGGCTCTCTGGCAACTGGCACGCAATCACGCTTGACGGAACACCCGATGGTCAGTATACAAACCAAGTATCTGTTTCGCGCAAATCTAATCAATTGACATTGTTTTTCCTTCCTATAGAGGCCTTTGAGCGAGCTTCAAGAGAAAGCGCTAGCGAACTAAAGAGTGCCTTTGAGAGATTAAAGCATAGCTAGTCATCACAGCTAGCGAGATAGGTCCATGTGAACCCCACGGCTCTATATCTGCACTGTCCCTCACTAGATAAAGAAGAAGAAGAAGAAGAAAACCAACCCAAACCTGACTTTAATAACACTGATATCAAGATCCTTAGCCCACTTGCGGTTGCACTCAATCCTCTCCCCGATCTCACATGCGTGGCATAAACAATAGCATTCATATTGAACTTTGTTCACTCTTATCTATGTACTGTAGTGTTTTCGACGTGATAGAAGGGATCGGTGTGGTAACGCTCTTGTAGAACGATACCGATTGCTCAGCGTCCTACTGGTTTGTTGTAATAGCGACGTGGGCGCTCTGTTGCTGTTGGTTGAGTTCATGGCTAGTGAATAGCTTCTTCTAAATCTGGTATGTGTTGATGTTTAAGAATATATCTGCAGCTAGCAGAGCAACTCTTTTATTTCCATCTTGGTAGGCGTATGCATTTGTTAAAGCAGGTTTACAGGGGATGCATCTGAGTTGGTACTAGCTAAATGCGAGTTGAGTGGGGAGTTCAGACTGTTGCCGAACCTCGGTACTTGTATTGCCAAGATCCCAAATCCCACTTCAACTATCTGTTAATACTTCTGGCTCCTCCATATCAGTTGAATTGTCAAGTCATGATCAATCCAACGTCAGTTGCGCCCGAAAAGGCCGGCCCAGCATCCAATATTTTCGAAATTGCAGAACGCAAGGACATGGGCGATGTTAGTTGAAGTTATATGCCCCTCCAAACCAAGACTAAGAACCTGATCTAGGATGTCTTTACCAATGTCTATGAGCAGTGGCTGCCTCCCGCAGCAAGGGGCATCTACGGTGGCGCTGTCATTGCGCTCAGTCTCGCTGCTGCTCAAAAGACTCTAACAAGCGATTATCATATTCATTCTTGCCAGTGCACCTTTCTTCATCCTGGATCTGTTGATTGCCGACAAACATTTCATGTCACACGAGTTCAACAAGTTTCTACATTCGCCACGCGTACGGTTGAATGTCGCCAGCAAGACCAGATTGTTTTCATTATTACTGTCAGCTTCACTCGAGATACTGGCGGAGTCCCGTTGACTGTCGAGCATACAGTTGCCCCTTTCGATATACCTGCTCCCCCCACCGAAGTATGTGAAGAACAGCCAGAATGGACCTTGATAGAGCCATTTCAGCGCCGCAGAATCGATGTTATAGATGCACCGGCTTCTAGCAACTCCTCACATAACCGACGCATTTTCCGCCAGTGGTTTCGCTTCCCTGGAGTTATTCCTGAAACTGGTGGGCCTGGCGCTCATCTTCATGCCCTGGCCTTTTTGACTGACGGCTACTTCATTCTCGCGGCAGCACGCCTTCATCGTATATAGCGACTCCCATTCGCATTAGAAGACGTGCCATCATTTCCGCCCAAGCTGAGATCTCAAGTTCAAAGGGTCAATGAAATTGAGGGCTTGGGTTCTACCATTGAGGAATGGGCTAAGCGACCGCGGATGGCTATGGCAGCGAGTCTTGACCATAGGATCTACTTTCATGAGCCGCTACGGACCAAGGCAGATGAGTGGATGGTTTCAGAAATGGAAAGTCCTTGGGCAGCTCACGGAAGAGCCTTGGTTGTCCAACGGATGTTTGCACAAGATGGGACTTTACTGGCTACATGCACACAAGAGGTTTGACTTTCCCAATGACTTGAAGATGGCGGCTAAGCTTCTATCTAGGGAATACTTCGACTCGCAGATGATGATTCTCCGAATAGTTCTAAGATATGACTTATGAGAGCTGGGGCTGATTTCTCCAAAGGATCAGGTGTCGCATCAGCAAGTCTCCAAACTTCTAGCTCCTGATGGTAAAATCCATGGCTAGATATAGAAAGGAAGCTAGACTTTTCCGGAAGGACATTTCTTCATGAGGCGTTGTAAGGGTACTCGAGTGCTTAAGAACGAGAACTCTCTCAAAGGCAGTACGCCTAGGAATCAAGGCCACTCGATTCGTGTTCATCGTCATTTTTTATCTCTGCATCGCAAGCTGCTTTCCCGTCATCGAAGCCACCAGCATAACAAGCTTCAACGCAAAATGTTTGGCGGTTCGAATCCATCACGATTCGCAGTCTATGTGTCATAAAGATTTCCTCATTGAATCGTGGTAGAGATCAGGATAGTCCAGGTTTGTCTGACCGAGGAACGTATGAGCCAGGGCTGCTTGTTCAGAAAGTCTTGGACCTATATTAAATCGCGGTTGTATTAGGGCAGAGGAAATAGATATTGAGGAAAGTGACGTTGGTGTGTTCCATATTCCAGAGCCCAGCGAGTTTGCCATGGATACCGGTGGTAAACACGGTGAATGAGAGTAAAGTAACGGGTTTTGTATTGTTGAATATACGATCTGGGGGGTGTCTCTCAATTGGTTGTGCTCTGTTGGGGAGCGTTTTGTGTCCCGTTGGGCGAAGGAAAATGGCATGTCGATGAGTAAATTGTGTGACCCTGCTGGGCTTGCTGAATCTTGTGAAGATCTTCCCGTATGCGATTCGTCGTCCCCATAATCGGGCGATTTCTGTGCATGCCGTTCACTCGACTTTGTCTCTTCGGGGTCCCCAGCCTCATTTGCCAGACCAAGGACCTGCGTAATGACATTCTGTACGTCGGCCGCCAATGCAGGATATTGTTTCAATATCTCCTCGTGCAACATCTTATCGGCAAAGTCTACAATCACCGTACTCATTCTCTCAACCACGCCTTCGAGTCGCTTAAGCCTTTGCACCCTCGCCGCTTCAGCGGCTTGTCTCCGTTTCCGAAATTGTTGCTGTGCCTCTCTATTTCGTTCGCGCCGGCTCTGAGAGTGTTAGTCTCGGGGACTTTGATGTAAGCGTATGCAAATTTACCTTGCCTGCATCAGTGCCCATTGGACCAAGATAATTCGGGCTTTTTGACTCCGGCATCATTTTGTTGTATGTTACGTAAACCGAGTTGAAAGTATTATAGAATTGGTCCGAAATTTGTTTAGGATCGGGTCAACTAACAAGATTGAATGTGTATGATTATGAGCTGCAGCAGAAACATAAGTAGAATCGCAGTCCAGTCAAGAAGTGGTCCATCTGTGTGGCGGAGTCGGCAGCCAGAATGAGCCCAATAATTCCAAACTGACCCCAATGAAGCACCTGCAATGACGATCTGACGGGCCAAGTCAGCAACCTTAACATTAAAATGAGGACAGAGAAGCGTTTATTTCGCCCGAATCGGTTAGTAGTCATCTTGCTCCAACCTTACACCCAGAACTCACAATTCTAAGAACCACTTACAAGACTCCATCATTGTGGTTTCTGCATTTCGAATTGTGCCTCGCCACCGGCTGCTTCCGATTTGGGGGATCATGCCAAGTTAGCTGACTGTACCCATGCAAGTTTGCTGGCGAGCTAGATGGCCTTCATCATAAGCCGCGATTCGCGAGACATAAAGAGCGAATAGCGAGACACAATGCTTGTCATAAAATTCAATTTGTTCTCCGCCTTTTTCGTGGGAGTAAATTCTGCTGCCTGCTCTCTGCCACTAAGAACTCTCGATTTCGAGTTATTTTCGTAATTCTCAATGCAGGTGTACGCGGTACATAGAATCTGACCATATATACCAGGGTCTTAGCAGTCTAGAACCTCAGCACCCAATGGCACTAGCAGAAATACGAGGCAAGCTTGGTACCCGGTCGTCCGGCTATGATGGCGCTCAGCTTTTTGCACGATGGCGACGTAAGCATACGGAGATAAATCATCTGCCTTGAATCGGTAGAGAAGAATGCATACGCAATACGACGGCTAAGGCGCTTAGGCAGCCTCTTAAAAAAAGGTTAAAACCGGTTTAGCTACCGGCTCACCGCCGCAAAGAACAAATCCACTGGTGACTATAGCATCGGCCGCCTTTGTGGCTTTTGTGATCAACCCTGGTCCGACAACTAATCGCTTTCAAAAATTCGGATATAAGGCTTGGCTGCATGATACTTGGGACTCTTCTGAAATAGCTTGATCACCTTGTTTGGCTTTTACAATCTGACATCATCCCCCAAGTAAGCAGAGACTTCAGTCTTGTTGATACTTCTGTACCTATCACTATCAAAACTACTTCACATACACGGCATCCAGGACCGTCTGGAATCCCTTCTCAACCTCCTGCCTTCGCACATTTCCCTTTGTAGCTGTTCTAGGAAGCGTCCCCTGCGATACAACAACTATGTATCGCGTATCGTCGACTCGCTCATGTGTATACCTTCGCTTATGAAATGGAGTGATCCGCTTCAGAATATTTTCTTTCAACTGCTGCGTCGAATCCCCATCATCAGTACCGTTGGCGCTTCGTAGACACTCTTCCTTTGGCTCAACAATTATAGTAGGACAAGGGCGCCCGACACCGACGGCAACCACGGCGCTGACAAGATCCTCGCCACAGGTCTCCATGACATTAGCCTCTATAGACATGGTATCGCATCGCAGGGAGGCCTCCATCTTGATCCAGTTGTCGTTACGTCCCCTGAAAAGATATTTGCCAGGCTTGACCTCAACGAACAAGTCGCCTGAATGAAACTTGCCATCGGCAGATCTAAAGCTGGGGACTGGGCAGTTGGCCGCCTCTGGGGGCACGACTAGCTCAAGTAGCTGCTCGCCCGACGCCAGCGGATCTCCGATGGGGATAAACTCGTTCTTGGCAGTAGGGTGGCACTCAAGGTAATCGTCGTTCTTCCTAGCATCTGTCATTAAAGCAAAGCCCATTTCTGTGGAACCAAAGACATTAAACATTGAGATTCCATTCTTGCGCGCCCACTCCAGATCTGCGACATCGAGGCTCAAGCCGCCAGAGCCTGCATTGTCAACCTTCTTCAGAGACGCCAGGAGAGATGGATCCTTGCGTGCTTCACTGAACAGGGCAGATAGAGCAGGCGGGAACATGCATACACATGTCAAGCCATGCTCGTCAAGCATGGTACGCACTTCGGGGACCGGAGCAGGGAGAGTGCTTGGGATGATTATGCATGAACCTTCTTTGGCAGCAATCCAGCTGAGGGCAGATCCGGCAAGGTGGCAGAAGCTTCCCCTATCAATTCATCAGTACGCTACCACTTAGTGACACTCACTTTAGACTTACATGTGAACACTAACCATCCTCTCCCTCTTCTTGTTTGACCGCTGCTCGAAGAATGTTGACAGATCTAGGGTGTAGTTGACCCATCGCGCAGTAAGAGGTACTAGTTTTGGTATTCCTGAAATTGAGCCAGACGTGTGATAAATGAAGAGCACATCGTCGTCATTGCTGGGATACCAGGGGGTCACTGGAAGTTGCGCTGTATCCGTGTTTAAGTGGTTGGCGCTGGCTGGGAATGTTGGCACCGGGCTATCCTTTAAGAGAGAAGTGTTGTCTGGCTCATGCAGTAAGGCCACGGCACTGGACTTCTGCAGGAGCTCATAGATAACAGTTGGATCTGTCATGCGCAGAGACAACAGCTGAGGGATGTATCCTGCCCAGTTGAGACCCTGGATATGGACGGTATCTGAGTAGGCATAACCCCTCAACCTAGATGGGGAATCAGCTGATGATGTAGTATCATGATCTCACCAACTCACCAGACACCGACAACAGCCCTATCTTGAACGCCTAGGTTAGAAAGCTTGTCCTTCCAATATTTTGCCGTCTGTTTAACGTCCCGCTCGAACTGAGCAAAGGAAACGTCTTTGAACTTTGTGCCTTGAGGAAACTGCTCTGGGATTTTGAAAAGTGCCAGATCTGGATGCCTCTTGACGCTCGCTTGAAGCCCAGAAGCCGGAGTCTTAAAGGTGCTCATGATTGTCGATTGTCTTGCTATTGCTTGCTGATAAGTATCAACCAGCCATTGCAGAAACCGACTGCCCTTTTATAGTCAACGACTCCATGAACTGCCACTCAACATGCTTCCGGATAGATCGGTACGGCCCGTATAGGTTTCCTCGCCATTAATCTTCCTAAGCGGGAACAAGATCATCGAAACGGTACACCCGCATACACGGGTATGTAGTGGAGGTGCCTCGGCCCCAGTGATCTTCGTCGAAAGGTTCCAGAATGGGACGACTTACGATCTCTGAAACGGTCGAAAATCACGCGCATGCCCATAAATTAGCTGCCGAAAGCTTATCCAGTGCTCTGATTCCTCCTATAGGATGCTGATGTTAGGCGCTCGATGCGGTGTGGTTTTCGCATAAGTAACAGATGCGGATATGGTGACCCTTTTTCGGTTTCCATTACGTATACGAAATATGATGGTGATGCTTTCACGACGTCTCCCTGCCTTGCCGTATAACCGAGAGAGTGGTCGGGAAATAGAATATTTTCCGGGTGGATTATATGTATGCAAATGACTCAAGCAGTGATATAACTTGAGTCAGGAGGATGGATCTGAAGAGGCTGAATCCTTGAATATGTAGCATGGCGGTCCGTAGCTGCAATAGGAGTACTCCACCAAGAAGATGGACTTAAGGATTACCTGAGATCACTAAAAACATGTCCATGGAAAATAGATCGATTTCATCTTGTCCGCGGACAAAATTTTCAATTTGGATTATGAAAACTGACAACTCTGGTTAATTACCTTCCTAAATCGAATGCTGATGTCAACGCGTTGTGATGACGAATGCAAGGATGCTCACCGTGGCAACGCGTTAGCCTGCTCGTTTCATTTTAACGATCGTCTCCTCTTCATCGAGTCATCATCAACAAACAAACAATATCATAATGGATAAGCACTCACTCAACCCGCCTGAATGGGCCGAGCCGCGCCGAAAGTCACGCGTTAACAAATGGAAGCTCTTCGGCGCTGGTATTCTCACCGTCGCGGCATTCCATTGGCTCGCGCCTAGCTGCCCTCATCGCCAACAGCATCATCACCATCATGACCGCACGACTTACCCAGGCGAGCACATCGAATGGAAGCCTTGCGGAGAGATCAGCAATCGCTCTGTAGAGTGCAGCAAGATTGACGTGCCGATCGATCAGTTTCATCCTGATGCTAGCAACAAAACCTTCAATGTCCCCATTATTCGCATGCGGGGCAAAGATGGGAGCAAGAATATTCTGCTCAACCCCGGTGGTCCCGGCGGCAGTGGCTTCGAGTTTCTCCACAGACGTGGAGAGCAATTGAGTACCATTGTCGGCGACGGCTTTCACCTTGTCTCGTTTGACCCTCGCGGCATTAACTCCTCGTCCCCACGCGCGTCATGCTACCCCAGCAAAGAGGCGCGTCAGCAACTTGGGTCAGTGCACGATATCGATATCGTCAAGGATGGCGCTGAGATTTATGCCTGGACACACAATTATGTGAGAGCCTGTGAGGATACTATGGGCGAGCATGGGAAGTACATCAATACTCCCCAAACAGCTGCCGATATGAACAGCATTCTCGATGCTCTTGGTCAGAAGGATATGTATTACTGGGGGTTCAGCTACGGAACTCTTCTCGGCCAAACTTACGCGACTTTGTTTCCCGAGAGGTCTCACAGGGTCATCATCGATGGAGTCGTGAACCAATTCCTCTGGTACCAAGCTCGCTTCGATATGGAGGACCTCAATGACACAGAGAATGTCATGGATGGTCTCCTCAAGGAGTGCATCAAGTCCGGTGACGCATGCCCCCTCTCATCTATGGCAGATTCCTGGGAAGGCCTCAAGGACAAGTTCCTCTCCTTCGTTGGTGAACTGAAGGAACAGCCGATGAACGTGTACGTCAACAACAGCGTCTACGGTCTTCTCGACTACCAGAAGATCTGGTATGGTGCACTGTTCCCGGTTCTATACAAGCCTCAGTTCTGGGGCACGTTTGCCGAGCGTATGGAGAAGCTCATGAACGGGAACGCGACTGAGGCTCTAATGGCTTATGGTTTGGATGATGGTGAAAACAGTGATGCGCTCTACACGGTTTCGATGAACGATGGTCTCGCGGGACCCCTTCACTGGCCACAGGACCTTGACTCCCTGTTGGATATTGTTATGCCAACCTTTAACCGCAGCGTTTTCGCTCCCGATGATCTGGTTTACCTCTTCGCCAAGCAGCAATGGCGTATCCCCAAGACGCATAACTACGTACCACGCAACGGTGTCGAGACAGCACACCCTCTGCTCATTCTCACCACAACTTATGATCCGGTCTGCCCGCTTATCTCCGCTAGATCGGCTGAAGCTGCATTCAAGGACTCAAAGATCGTCGAGGTCAAGGGATACGGCCATTGCTCTGTCGCAGTTCCATCGCTCTGTCTCGCCAAGCACGTCAGGGCCTTCCTCTACAATGGAACTATGCCTGCTAATGATACGCAATGTGAGGTTGATGGTCCTTACTTTAAACCCAATGGTACAGCGAGCATCATGAGCTTTGAGGATCCTGAGGATCAGGCAATTCATCTCGCACAGATGGCATTGGCGCGTGATCCTGAGTGGCCACGCCGCGTGTAAATTTATCTCGCTCACATATGATCAAAGTTTACTACCTAGTTAATGCTGTAGTGCCTTTATTGTTGTATAGTCTGACTTGGCCAATCGAACTTTTGAATCAATCTCTGAATTGCTATGACGTAGTGGATCCAAAATTTCACGTCCGTCTGTATGTCCACAGTTGACCTAGGGTAAGTTTGCCGTACATTAAATTGGTGTTCTACCAATACTTTCAGCGTCTTACGGACGTACTATGGATCTGCAAATGTACGACTTAGACTGTAAACTCACTTCAAATTATGAGCTCAAGTGGCTCCTATTCTCTAAGCGGGAGTATCACTTTGAGTATGAATTTCATCTGTTTGAAGTCAAGACATAAACCTAGACAAAGTGTTTACACTTCAAGTTCAACAAGATCCACAGAAACACACCCTTAAACAAAGGACATGTATATATCTTTGCTTGCTCTATTTAAATATAGTTCTTTGTAGCGAGCTGTTGTTTGGCACAGTACTTTCCCTGCGAGGAAGCCAGAGTAACTGTCACCTTGGGACGTATAGGCTGATATCAGAGCTGGACATTCATAAATCGGTCGCGTGGCCCAATGGCAAGGCGTCTGACTACGAATCAGAAGATTCTGGGTTCGATCCCCAGCGTGATCATTCTTTTGCTCTCCAGTACGGGTAGTGAATTCCAAGATTTACTTTTTGCTATTCCATATCGAAACTGACTTAATAAGATGTATTGCATTTCGATTTGTTCCCCTCATCATTAGACAGATATGCTTAAGTTTAGATAGGAGTTAAAATCGCTTCATTTCGCTCAATCGGGTATCTCGTGTTAAGTTCGGAACAGGGATCGACAGATGAAACGTCACCAATTGCTTTAAGGTTTCTTATCATCTACCTTATTTTAGTACGCAACCCGACTGCAACGTTAATTGCTAATCTGCAGTCATCGTCTAGCTAACTGCCATGGAACCAAGGTTCAGGGGTGCAGCGGTAATTGACCTTTTGAGAAACCTTATATGCATATCGCATGTCCGGGGTCCCTATTGATATGGTGGTGGAGGCAGACGTAGAGTGCAGCTTGGGCTAAGGGAAACCTGTTAGTTAGCAGGCATACGCTATGTTTAAAGCAATTACCTACTTGCACCAACATGACAAGAACACTGGTCTACTTCAACATCTTTTCTTTATTTTTCTAATTTTTTTGTTGTTTATTACATTTTATCCTCCCCTCCCACTAGTAGCTTCTCCATATAGTCATCCCAAAGCCCTTTCTAGGCTCGTATAACAAAGTCTCAAACGTACTGAAAAACGCAGTTGCCGAAAGAGTTCACGTTCTGGTCTGGAGGGCAGCCAGTGCAGGAGTTGGTCCAGATATTGCCGCTCTTGATACCATCACTGCCGTATTGGCAGCTGTAAGTGCGGGTGCAAACGGCACCCATGCTGACTTTCGGGTCGGCGAAGGTTGCCTCAGCATTGGGGCAGATGAGAATTCCATTCTTTAAGTTCTGGCGAGGAGTAAGGCCGGGGAAAGCGGTGGCAACACCGAGGAGGGTGACAAAGATGGTTGAAGTGACGATTTGCATGATGAAACTATTCCGAGTATTAGAGGCTGCAGGTATGAGATATGATTCTGGATATCTTACGTCTGTTGACAGTGAGTTGGAGTGAGAGATTCAATGAGTGTTCCAAGTGTACAGAGATCTGTGAGACTGTGAAGTGGTTTGTATGTTTTGGCCTAAGAAGAAGGGTTGGTACTATACTCTGTTTATATATTATTCCTGACCCCCTTACCATAAACGAAATGCCGAGTAATCATCCCGAAGATCACCGGACATCTGATACTTCACGTACGAGGCCGTGAGTTTGACTATCAGCAGATACTGATGCCAAGATGCCGTATCTCTTACCTTCACACCCTCACGAGCTTGGACAACAGGATTCCTATCAACATCCTAGTTACAGTGAAAGCCGGCAGACTTGTTCATAGGCAAAATAGAAGGATTATAACCTAGTTCTCACAATGACGCACAGTTCATTTCCAATATTCTCCTGATTTACTTCTTCTTTTATTCTGCAAGATCTTTAAGCATTCATCTTTACATGTTAAATTTCTAATAGTGAAAGCATCAAAATTCCACTTCTAAATAGAGTGGTCTACTACCTATGATTTAATAAATAAGATGAATACGTCCTATCTATGATATTAAGCCATGGCAACCTCAGACTAGCCGGCAGTGTTTGCCGTAGTTTAGTAGGCTGCTCGTATTTGTTCTCATAACTCTTCTTAGAGTGCCTTCACAATGAATAACCTTACTTAAGATTAGAGTTCACTAAATGAAACACCGGCATTGGCATATCTTGCTTGATCTCCCTTGTCGCCATTCGTGGAGAATCAGTTTAGCTAGTTAAACTTGTTTCTAGGAATATCTCGTACTACTCGAAGTTTAATCCTCATAGCAGTAGTGGTATATACATGCGGTATATTTTGCTACCCGGCTAAGATCGGCTCTTGGACTAGCTTGACTTGTGCTTTGACTTTGAAACAATCATCCCTATTCCTGGGTTGATCCCTGCGAGGCTACGAAGGTTAATTTGCTCCTTCCATTTTCAGAGGAATGGTACGTCATGCTCTTAACCTTAAGTTCAAACTGTAAGACCGTGATAGCTTCTATCCGTCCCGATAGTTGCTTTCATGCAACTGCCGAATGCTTTGCCGCTGGATGCTTTCTTCGAGAAAGTTTGATAGAAGGAATTCTGTGGACCACGAAGTGGTTTTGCCTTCCTAATCGAGACATACGTCTCAAGATAAACTCAGCCTTGGAGACGATCATCGTCTCATTTTTACTTCCATGCTATTGGAATCGTAACACCTCCTATCCAAGTCAACTTAATGGGGCTTATGAATGCCGAAAGACAACGAGAAGTTGTCCAGAAATGCCGAAAGGTGACCAGCAAGCTGTACGACGAGACGACTCAAACGTGGGGACTAGTTATCACGAGAAGTTCAGGAGAACTGGGCAGGTCTTGACGAAACGCGCAAGTCGATGAGGTATAGGGTTGATGGAACTGACAGACACTTGTGAGTCAAACAAAGAGAAGTATAAGAAGGGACTATCTATCCACAAACTGACCTGCTTCTATCGTCATCACCATCATCCCTTCTCATCTTACCTTAAGAACTTTCACTTAACACAATTATCAAAATGCTTGTTATCAAGATCATGTTCTGGGCTTTTGCCACCGCAACTGCCTCTGCTCTGCTTACCGTCAAGGACTTAGCCACCAAGCTTGGTATCTCAGAAACCGACATCAACGAGATCCTCTCTACGTCCGATGTCTCCTCCATCAATGTCAACAAATGGGCAGACTTCCTTGATGTCAGCCTCAAAGACATCAAATCTTGGCCCCGGTCTGACAAGATCGCTGCCCTTGAGGACGTCAAGAAGAACCTCAAGACTTACATGGAATCTGACACCAAAATTGAGAAGCGTCAGAGCAACCACCAGAAGCTGCAGCAGGAAATTGACTCCAAGATCGCTCAGTATCGTTCTGAACATGAGGATGATCACCGACGCCGACTCGCTGGCTGCCCTTCTGTTCGCTGTGGTGTCTGCGGCGCTGGGTTGACCGTCGCTTACGTTGCTGCCCTTACTGCCTGTGGAGCTGCTGCTGCTACTGAAGAAGCTATTTCTGCTGGCACTCTTACTCCTGCGGCTGTTGTTACTCTTGGTGCTTGTGTCTCAGCCGCCCACGGGACATATCTTGGCGGTTGGACTTTCTGTCTCGGCATGAAGGACTAGAAGAGCCCTTGGCGAGCAGTGTTGTCTGCGGGTCAGTTTCACCTGCTAGACTCAACGGCAGCAATGATAGGGGCACCAATGTCCATCAGAACTCAAGCAGTGGAGCTTTTGGACCTTTTTACATTGTTGTTGGATGAGTAGAATCCTTGTTGATGGCTGCCGATAACTGAAGTGGATGGTTTGTTTTTCTTTGTCTTTCTCTACGGTCGCTACACCTTGTATCCTTTAGTGTGCAGTCCCTGCATTTTACAGTCTCTACCACCGTACTATCAATATTGAAAGGGCCCTTTCTCAACTACGACCCATCCATTTGTCAGCCTCCGCAAAACAAATTCTATAGTGCTTGTCCAACGGCGCCAATTGTGGACGCCGGAGAGATGAATACTAATCGTAAGGCCATTCATCCCTATCAAATAGACGTCTGTATGAGCCATAGCTCCAGTGAACGTACGCAGTCAGAGTAGCAGCGCTCTAACTGACGGGGCTACATTTGGACCCGGGAAGGGGAAACGTCATAGTCACGATACTATCAGACCGCCATCTATACCGGTCTAGCCCGCTTACGTATCTACAGTGAAGCGTAGCAACACTCTCCTTGGCGGTGCTACTATTGGATGCCGAAAAGTATCTCGGAATACCGGCACCTCCAACAAGGATGATCCCCCACAAGTTCGGTTTAGACCAAGCCATATGGGGTCCGCTCGCCTGTAATTCCCCGCAAACCTGGAGTCTGGGGAAAACCTTTAAATAATTCATGCCAAGTCCATTCTGTTGCTGCCATATGCATAACGCCAAGCTTGACAAACCTCTATAGTCTTATTTTGATCTCACAGCTCAGTATGGACTTCAAGGCCGAGCACGAGGAGATGGACCATCTCGAAGAGAACATTGAGCACAATGCGCGTCTCACGAGGAGAGTTTTGTTCAAGACCGACACGCGGTAGGTTCATCCATTCGCCATCCGTCACCTGGCGCATCACCAACTGATCATGTTACCTAGAGTCCTCCCATCTCTTGCACTGTTGTTTTTATGCTCCTTTCTCGATAGGACGAATGTCGGCAACGCGAAGATTATCGGCATGGAGAAAGATCTAGGTCTCACCAATCTACAGTACTCCCAAGGCCTGGCCGTCTTCTACGCCACCTACGTCTTCAGCGAGCTACCCAGTAATCTAGTCCTCAAGAAAGTATCGCCCAGGATCTGGCTGCCTACTCTGACAGTGGTCTGGGGAATCATCACCATGTGTCTTGGCTTTGTGCGCAACTTCGCCAGCTTTGCAGCTGTACGAGCCTTGCTAGGTGTGGCAGAAGGTGGTCTACTACCCGGAATGGTTCTCTATCTTTCGAGCATATACACACGCGGTGAGCTGGCGTTGCGAATTGGTATATTCTACACGGCGGCATCGCTTTCCGGAGCCTTCGGAGGTGAGTTATCTGGGGGTAGCAAATTAATCTGGTTCTGTTTATCTGACGGTATAAAGGACTGCTTGCTCGTGGACTTGCTGCCATCGGCCCGCGAGGTGACCTAGAAGGTTGGCGATGGATCCTGATCATCGAGGGACTGATGGTAGGTTTTGATTTTAACAATGACCACAGCCTTTGCTAAACATTATCACAGACCGTCGCTGCTGGATCAATTGTGTTTTTCACTCTGCCAAACAATCTAACAACCGCACGATACTTCACCCCAGAGGAGAGAGAATGGGCCGTCAAGCGACTGGAACAAGACCGCGGCACAACGTAAGTTCTCTTATAACATCTTGATCATCAGCTGAATTGACGACGTTTGATAGCATGGCGTCAGAGCTCGACGAGAAGTTCAGCTGGGGTGAAGTGCGCCGCGGAGTCTTTAATGTGCAAGTTTGGCTCACATCTACTGCTTACTTCGCAATTCTATCCGGCCTTTACTCATTCGGTCTCTTCGTACGTGTCATTGTCTCCATCTGATTGCACACCACTGAATTTTATAGCTTCCGACCATCGTCAATGACCTTCATATTGCATCAAGCGCCAACCAAGCTCAACTCTGGAGTGTAATTCCATACGCTGTCGCTACCCCGGTCACAGGTGAGCCAAGGAAATCCGTTCTCCCGCAGTCCCCAACTAACTTGCGCCCGCCTTCAGTTCTCGTTGCGTTCATATCGGATCGATCAAGAGTCCGCGGTCTCATCATCCTTGTCGTTTTGCCGATTGCCATTGTTGGCTACGCTGTTATTGCAAATGTACAAGCAGCCAACACTCGATTCGCGATGACGTGTTTGATGGCCCTGGGCATGTACGCTTCTGTGCCATGCATCTTGGTTTGGAACTCCAACAACTCGGCCGGCCACTACAAGAGAGCTACAACTTCGGCCTTGCAGCTGGCTGTCGCAAACTGTGGTGGTTTTGTTGCAAGTAAGACTGCCCTCTACCATACCTGCAAAAAGTAGATCGTCTATCATGGGATCTAACCACTGTTTCTTATAGGTTTCGTGTATCCCTCGAAGGATGGTCCGTTATACCACAGAGGACATAGAGTGATCTTAGGGTTGCTATGCTATGCGTGGGTCGCGTAAGTGTCTCCTATAACTGACTGTTGTACATGCACCGGAGCTTGAAGCATTATCTAACTCACTGGCCCCATAGTGTCTTGCTCAACGTACTTTGGTGTGCAAAGACCAACCGGGATAAGAAAAACGGGAAGCACAACCAATATACTGGTTATGGAGATGATCGAGACCCGGAGTTCAAAATGGTTCTGTAGACAGCCATATGTACCAATGATGAGATACATTCAAGGATCACCAACCCAAGAGCCTTGAGTACCTTTATAGGCATAATGAATACATCCCAAGATGTTTATGGTGAGTTTAGGCTAGTATGGATTTCACGTCGATGGAAAAGGTAACTCTGGCAACGTAAGTAGCCGGGACACTCGCGGGCAGAGCTCTCTATTGGTCGCACATTCTTATACTTGAGACTTGTAACAATGAATCACCTGGGGCTGACAATACACACTCAACCCCCGTCGGCCCCATTCTCCGCCAACGCCACTCTCCTTATGACCAGCTAGATGAGCTTGGGGCAAAGGCTTCTCAAAGCTGTTGATCCAGATTGTGCCAGCCTCAATGCGGTCTGCTAACCGCTGTGCATGGTCAACATCCTTTGACCAGACAGCTCCTCCAAGACCAGATAGCGTGTTGTTGGCTCGCTTGATAACTTCGTCTTCAGTCTTCCACTTCATCAATGGAACGATGGGGCCTGTAACAATATTAATCACTTATCGAGATGATTGAGTTTGTAAATCTTACCGAAGGCTTCATGCGTAACGACGAGAGCGTCATCGGGAGGATTGTCGATAATCGCAGGCTTGATGACGAAGCTGTCCCCACTGTCATTTGGCTTCTCGCCCAGCGCGAAACAGTGTCCGTTCTCGATTGAATCTTGGAAGAAGCCCTTCACGATGCTGTACTGCATCTCGTTCTGAATAGGGCCCAGCATAATACCGGGCTCGAGGGTTGACGTAGGTGCTACCTTCCATTCCTTGACCGTGTTGACCATTGTCTCTAAGAACTCATCGTAGATATCTTCGTGGACAAAAACGCGCTTACTAGCCACGCAAAGCTGGCCTGAGTTCATAAAAGATCCTATTGCCACTTGCGGGGCCACGATCTTTGGATCGACATCTGGGCAGACAATACTCGCGCTGTTGCCTCCAAGCTCTAGTGTGACGGGCTTTAGAAGATTTCCGGCCACCTGTGCAATCTTCTTTCCTGTGGCAGTAGAGCCAGTGAAAGTAATCTTATCAACTCCTGGATGCTGACAAAGTGCAGGTCCCAGCTTGTCGTCGCCGTTGAGGGCTTGGAGAACACCCGCCGGAAAAACACCTTGCAGTAGTTCGACGACCTTCAAGATGGAGTAGGGAGTGAAAGGCGAGGGCTTCACAATGATTGTGTTACCAGTTATGAGGGCTGCGGCGACCTTGGCGATGGAGAGGACCAAGGGATAATTCCAAGGACAGATAGCTGCGATGACACCCAGTGGCTTCTCTCGGATCGTCAATCGTAGTTCGTCGTCATCTTGGATCACTTGCTCTTGAAGTGGCTCCTGATTCGCTGTGCTTTATTAGAGCAGCTTTCCTCTTGGCGAAGACCTAACCTACCATTAAACTGTAAGAAGTTGATCGAATGCTCAACTTCGAGAGTGGCAAATTGGATCTGCGACGGTCAGAACTGTTGAGGTAGCCCAAGTAAAGGTGCCACTCACAGGCTTTCCTCCTTCCTTTGTGATCAGCTGCGCCAATGCAGGTTTATGATAAATCAAGACATCTCGCGCATCAAGTAGGGCATTCTGTCGCTCGGACCAGGGCGTCTTAGACCACTGTGCGAAGGCAGTTTTGGCTGCAGAAATTGCATTCTCGATGTCGTCAGACGATGCAACTGGGACATCCCAAAGCTTTTGTCTCGTCGAAGGATCTGTTCCCTGTGTCACCTTTCCATTGACGGAAGCGCCGTTAACAGTATTAACAAATGAGGTAAAATCTTCCATGTTGACGTTGAAACCTGAGTGTTAGCGTGACGTATGGCTCGCAACTGAGATGGTACTTGTGACTTAACACACCGAAGCATGAATTAAATATTAAGATAACCCACTTGATTCTAAACATGAATGAAGTACCGGATGAGAGTTCGGCAGTTGGCGCGGGACTTCAAAATGCGGAGATCATTCTTGAAGAAGTCAAGTCGGAGGGGAAGATAGCTTCCCCAAGTTCCCCAACCGAGGCTACTAACGGGATCCCACATGAACTATGATTGTTTCAGCTTAGCTGATAGATACAGTACCTGTTTTTGGGTCACCAGATCTCAATAACAGATAAGAATGATTACTGCTTGCATGAGGTCGGCTATTGAGCATCCTGAACTGCCGTGTCTTAACAGCGAGATTAGGAAGTAAAGAGGGCGTCCTTCTTAGCTATAGATATTATAGCTAGAAATAGCCTTAATTAATAATTACGTTTCTAATAAATATATAAGCTTATATCTTAAGAAGAATTTTTAATAATATTAAATCAAAAGGCTAAAATAGAAAATTAAAGTATTATTTTAAGTCAATAGACCTTATAGGTAAGCTAATAGCTTATATCGCGTGCCTCACATAGGATTAAGCACTACTCACGCTGTGGAGTCAGTATCTGGTATCTTATGACATAACAGACACCTGGGTGATTTTCTGTTTATGACGTCTCTATCGCGAAGGTGGTAGTTAATGTTTTCTGCTGGCAGTTCATGATTTATAAACAGCTCGGGTGGGATAATTTAGAGTTTAGAGTCAATCGGTGGAGATGCGGGGGTGATATTTGCGGGGGATACGTACCAGGAGGGAGGGTTGACACGCTATCTCGACATCAAGCCTAATGGATCGGTCACCGAAGCTCTGTATAATAGCCTCAATTCCATGCCATTATATACCAGACGCTGGCATGAATGAGCCTTGATGCAAAGTTTTCTCTCGGAAAATAGATTGGCCTTCGGGCTCCATTACTCCGAGATGCAAGTCATCATTCCCGAGAGACAACTTGGCAAGGCTGCCTACAGCCTGATTTTCCATTGTCTCTGAGTGGTGAAAGATAAGCCACAAATATGCAAAGGCCGCAGAACGAGTGCGTAAGCGTCAGATTGTCCCTCAGCATCGTCCTTTAGGCATCCAAAATCGTTACTTAACCGGTCTTGTTCGTTTGATTTGGTTGTTGTGAGTCCCACATACCAAGACCAGTACGAGAGTACATCTGTCAGTCTGCGCGCGGCTGAAGTCAACAGGAAATCCATCTCTATGCCGCAACAAAGTGAAACTAGACCATTCCTAGATGATCTGGATGATTTCATTGACATGGCCCGAGAGATTGTCGATGTAGCACCAGCAGATGACCCTGATCGCATCATCTGGCTTCACGAGCTAGGGAATGCTCTACGTCGTCGATTTACCGCTACTGGGGTACTCGCTGATCTGGAGGGTTCGATCAAGCTTGGGCAAGAAGCAATCGATACCGCTCCGATCAATTACATTCACCGAGGCGTTGTCATGGATAGCCTTGGTGTTAACTTGGCGATTCGATTCGACCAAACAGGATCACTAGCTGATCTCGAAGGAGCTATTCAAGTCGCACGCCAAGCGATTGACGTGGCAGTAGACTCAGATGATTCCAGAGCCTCTCGGCTGATGCACTTGGCAAATCACCTAGGAGAGCGCTACAAGCGAACAGGGTCCTCTATAGATCTTGAAGAGGCAATAGAAGTGGCTCAGTCAGCCGTCGACCTGACTCCTCTTGATAGCCCCAAGAGACCAGCGCGACTTAATACTCTGGCAAACCAGCTACACCAACGATATGGAAGAACAGGGTCTCTTGCAGAGCTCAACAAAATTATTGACATCTGTCGTGGGATCGCCAAAGCTGGCGGAGAGGAACCAAACGATCAAGCTCTCTTGAAGTCCAACCTTGCTGGTCACCTTGGAGATCGCTACCTCAGGGCAGGCGACACAAATGACCTTGATGAAGCAATTCAACTCACACAAGAGGCGTTGAACTCCTTACCACAAGGCCATGCAGATGTTCATGGTCTTTCGAATAACCTCTCCATCTGGCTTGTGAAACGGTATATTCGAAATCGAGAAGCGAATGACGTTGAAGAGGCTATCAAGATGGGGCACAAATCCATTACTGTCGCTCAACCAGGAAACCCCAGTCTTGCTCAATACATGAACAATCTTGCAGACTGTTACTGGAACCGCCACACCTTGACCAATTGCATGGATGATTTTGACGCTGCCGTAAATCTCTATCGGTCTGCTATGGACCACTCTAACTCCAACATCCAAACAAGAATTTCAGCTGGAAAGTTTCTCTTTGAGACGTACGCACATGCCTCTCAATGGCAGCATGCTCTTAGTGCTTCTCAGGCAACCTTCGGCCTATTGCCGCAACTGACCCCGAGGTCGCTTGGCTTCGTCGACAAGCAACGTATGCTCAGTCGAATAGTAGACCTTGCTCGCGATACCGCAGCTGTGGCGCTTCACGCTGGCGAAAAGCCCTTTTTTGCACTAAGCGTACTTGAGAAAGGTCGCGGAGTAATTGCCTCAGCAGTTGAACAGATCCGTGTGGATGCTATCGAACTAGAAGAGATTCATCCTGATCTCGCAGAACGATTCCTGGAACTTAGCCAGATTCTCGATAAGCCCATTCAAGGTGGCAATTCGATCTCAGCTCAAGCCATTGCAAACAACCGAGACGAGGCAAGTGTCGAATTAGACAGTCTCATTCTGGAGATTCGGAAACATCCGGGGTTCAGTGCCTTTCTGGAATCGTCAAACGAAGATGACATCCGAGCGGTGGCCAGTCTAGGACCTATCGTGGTTGTCAACCTCAGCAAATTTCGGTGTGACGCGATTCTTGTCGAGACACATCAAATTAGATCATTATCGCTGCCCAATTTGACCAATGACAAGATGAACGAGAAAGAGAGTCAGAATTCGTTAACTAGCCCTTCCATGCTGCAATGGCTTTGGGATGTAGCCGCCAACCCTATTCTCCAGGCACTTGGTATTCAAGGCCCTCCACCAGGTGATGACTGGCCTCACATCTGGTGGATTCCAACTGGCAGACTGAGTAGGCTCCCATTCCACGCCTTTGGACATCATTATCTAGGGTCAACTCAGACAGTACTGGATAGAGTGATCTCATCGTACAGCTCATCCATCCAAGCCCTTATCAACGGCCGAAAGATTCGTTCAGATTCAGTCCAAGAAAAAGCTGTTTTAGTAGCCATGGAAGACACCGCTGCTCAGATAAAGCTTCCATTTGTCAAAGAAGAGGTCTCAGCTATCGTCAAAATCTGCAAGTCAATGAACCTCGAGTCTCGCGTTCCCAAGCAGCACAAGCAGGCTGTCTTGGAAGAGCTTCAAAACTGCAAAGTCTTTCATTTTGCTGGTCATGGCAAGACGGATGGCAACCCTTCTCAAAGCGGACTGCTTCTGACCGATGGCATATTGACAGTATCTGAACTTATGGATATCAACCTTCGGAAACATGCTCCGTTCTTGGCATATCTTTCCGCTTGTGGGACAGGTCAGGTTGGAGGAGATGCTTTCTTCGATGAGAGCATTCACCTGATCAGCGCATGTCAGCTAGCGGGTTTTCGCCATGTAATTGGTACGCTCTGGGAAGTCAGCGATAAGTCATGTGTTGAAATATCACAGACTGTGTACGAGTCGATAAGAGATGAAGGGTTCTTAGACAGGTCTGTTTGCAAGGGTCTGCACAAAGCTATGAGGCAGCTCCGAGACAAGTGGTTAAGTGCACCGGAGCAGCGCCTGGATCGGATGGTCGGCGGCGAGAGAGAAGGGACATTGTCAAGAGACATTCTTTCTTGTGTCGAGGGTGATGAAAATATGGAGAAACTTGTCTGGGTCCCCTTTGTCCATTTTGGCGGATAAGGCACAGCCACGAGGAGACACGGTGGAGATATGAACGGTTTCTTATAAGTTCTGTCAATTACCATGATATTATCGCGATATGAAGGTAAGGCTCTCTTTGTATTCTTGCTCAAATTTCGGTAGCTCCAGTTTGATCGTAAATAACAAGCTAAGCAATCATCCAACTGAAGATGTGCCCGACCTGTCGAACGTCACACCTTTATGTAAAGGTTGCTCAGGGTTTAAATCTATCCTATATGTCTCAGATCTCTGTATCTGCACCTAAGATGACGATTGCGCCGCTGTTGTGCTTTCACTACGGGTATGAGGCTCCAGAGGAAATGTTTGCAACTCAGGCGTCACGCCACCGTACACTCGCTCCCATCTCGAGGCAAGTGCCGCAGGCGTCTCCCATGCATACTCAGGATCACGAAGCCATATTCGGAGCAGATGTCTCCTGCACGTGGTGTTTCCATCAGTTTCTGATCTCAATATCGCAACTTACAAGACAGGGGAATGCACTCACTGTTTATCCTTGGTATCGGTGAAACCGTCACGGGCATGGAAAATGGCCACATTGTTTACGTACTGCATGTCTCCCTTCTCAAAATTAGTAGATACACCGAATCTCTCTCCCAGAAAGTGTAGCGTGTCGAGAGCTTCGGCCTGGGCCTCAGTGATAGGTGGTAGATGTTTGCCACGAGGTATCTCTCCAAAGCCGACATAGTAGCGCCGTCCATACTGAAGAAGGATTCTATCAGGGGTCTTCCCATCGGCGCTGGCAGGCAGATAATGGATTAGTGGGCGGCTCATGAACTTGTCGGTATCGTTGACCGTCTTTGTGAAACTGTACAGCCGAATGCAATCAGTAACGTAGTCTCCTCGTTGTGGATTGGCACATCAGGACATTTGACGTACAGTTCTGCGTCCCAGCGTTCGCTTAGAGTGTGAATGAGATCTGGCCGTGTGGCAGCAATGTGATTATACACACGCCATGTGCTAGCCAAGCGACTGGCACCTCCTTCAGCGGCCGTGGAAAGGGCAAAAAGAGAAACTATATCTCCAGAGTCGGTGTGGAAGACCTGCTTGTCAGCAGTGTAGGCAGGTGTTCCAATCTTGATCTTGGTCTTGTCCCTAGACTCGCCGAGACCAGAGCGAACGTCCTTGATATGTCCAATCACGACATCAGCGCGCTCGCCTTGGAAGTAAGCATCCTGGCGGCCACGTATCGAGCCTATGTGGGAGGAAACTCCGGCGTATATGATGATGTTCTCTTCACGGGAGTACCGATCAACGTCTAAGCCTCTAATGACAAAGAAACCATGTACGAAGTGTAGTTCGCGAGATAAACGGCGCAGCTCGCCATGTAGCGTGGGGAGGGGAAAGGTCTCTTGTGTGATATAGCCCTTGGAGATGTTGAGGGCTATTTCTCGGCATCCTGTCAGTCATAGTACACCAAGCCATATACTAGAAAATACCGACATTTAAAGTGTGCAAGGGCCTTGTCAATTTCCTCTAGTTGATCAACCGAAAGAACATACGTCCAGTCATACTTCTGGGCAAGAGTCTCTCCGTCCCAAACGAGGTCTCCCTTGAGCTCCTTGGGGAATCCCTCGGGAAGAGATTTAGTGAGAGCCTCTGTCTGGGTCCGTCGAGCTACACGCGCTTGGTGTTTGTCCCAATCGGGGTGGTAGGAGATATCTGGTTGACCAGGTGGGGGTAAAGCAGCAGGCGTGATACCAAAGGTTGGGGCGGACGCAGGGGGGAGAGCAGAGATAGTAGCTGTGGCGGCCATGGTAGCTTGAACAATAACGTCTGAATGAGGTTTGGTATCAAGGGTGAATAAAATGGTCTACTCGCTTGGTTATATTTTGTATATAAAGTGATAGTGCTGTCAGGTTTATAAGAACTGGGTGCACTCTGGTGGCGGATCGGCGAAACGCCAAACAAAGCGAGGGGGTTATATCACGCCATTCACCAGACAAGGACGTGGCATGGCCAACAAATTTCCCAAGAAGGAAATAAATAAATACATAAAGTAACTATATATCTCGCTTACACAAATGAATCGTGTCGTGATAAAGCAAAGCGGCTATCATGATTGACGTTGACTAAAAGACGAACTCGGTCCTATTTGTTTACCCCTCAAACTGCATCACGACTATGCTAGGTTATAAGCACGCCATATAGTAGATCACCACTCATTGGACAATCATTAGACAACTCCTTCCCGCGGGAGATACTACCAACACATCAATAAACGACACCCGTAATGTTGCTCAGATATACCCGCGGGAGTCAATGGAGGCTTCATGACCTAACAACAGCTCGGTCAATTATAATATCACAGATGGCGCAACTCTGTGACTTTAGCACGCTTATTTGCGTTCCTTGTACTTTAAGCCCAAATATCAATGGCGTAACTTTAAACTTAACCTTAATGGGGATAAAACGGCTAATTTAGACACTCTCTTAGTCAAGGGTCGTTACTTCCAGCCTGAGCCGTGATGTTATGTAACGATGATGCTGGAGCCACAACAGACGGGCTCTTGGCGATCAGGGCGGATCTGAACGATACAAATGCTCTCGTTCCTCGTTCAGCCCAACCGAACTTGTCATATTACACGCATTTACATCTTGCTTGACAGCCGAGCATGGGACTGCCCTTTAGTCCAAAGTCACAGGCTACTAGCCATGCTGTTCCAGAGCACCCACAGTCGGACTCCGAGGCTTCCATCATTCGTAATGGCGATCTTGCATATGTACGCCAAACAGCTAGAAATGGCGCTTCGGGATACCAGGAGGCTGTCGGCGCTCCTGTCGAAACAAGATCGCCGTTGGGATACCACGTCAACTGGCTGACTATAATCTTCCTAAACCTCAATCACATGGTCGGCACCGGCATCTTTTCCACGCCAGCTACCATCCTACGCCTCACGGGCTCAGTCGGTCTAGCTCTCGTCTACTGGGTCATTGGATTTCTTTTGGCTGTCGCCGGACTCGCCGTCCACATGGAGTTCACCAGTTACTTCCCCAACCGCAGCGGGTCCGAGGTTGTATGGCTTGAGCAGGGCTTCCCCCGACCCAAGCACCTTTTCCCTGTCGCCTTCGCTGTCCAATCTGCACTGCTGTCCTTCAGCAGCAGCAACGCGATTGTCCTCTCCAACTACCTCTGGCGTATTGTTGGCCGAGATCCTGGTCCCTGGGAACTCAAGGGCGTTGCTATTGCAGCTTACACGCTAGCCGTCATTACTGTTATCGCTCATAACAGGTATTCACTATGGGCGATCAACGTTATCGGTGCCTTGAAGCTGCTTCTGCTACTCTTCATCTCCATCTCGGGACTTGTCATCCTCGCAGGCCATTTCGGCCGGATTGAGAACCCGGGCATTAACTTCCGCCATGGTTTTCAAGGCACTACATCGAGCGGTTACAGTCTATCTCAGGCCATGGTCAACATCACATTTGCCTTCTCAGGTTGGCAAAACGCTTTCAGCATGGCAAATGAGATCAAGAATCCCATCCCCACCTTGAAAAAGAATGCCACCGCTTCCTTGCTCATTGTCTTCTCTCTATACTTCCTCTGCAACGTCGCCTACTTTGCCGCAGTCCCCAAGGACATCTTTCTAGAATCTAAAGAGCTGGCCGCTGCAGTTTTCTTTCGGACGGCTTTTGGATCATCCGCTGAATCTGCCCTGAACTTTTGTGTCCTCCTGAGCTCCTTTGGTAACCTTCTCGCTGTCCTTATCAGTCAGTCCCGTCAGATTCGCGAGATTGCGCGTCAAGGCGTCCTTCCATGGACAGAATTCTGGGTCTCAACTAAACCTTTTGGCACTCCCATCGGCCCATATCTCCTCAAATGGGGCTTCACCTTTCTGATGATCGTCGCTCCCCCAGCAGGTGACGCCTTTCAGTTCGTTGTCTCTCTCAAGACGTACCCAGACGCCATTTTTCACGCTGCCATGGGCGTTGGCCTTCTACTAATCCGCCGCCGCCGCTCTCGATCGGGTACTCCCAGATCCGACTTCCGAGCATGGTGGGCTCTTGTTATACTTTACCTCTTGGCCCAGGCCTTTCTGCTCGTCATGCCCTGGATTCCACCAGAGGGCGGCATTTATGCCGGAACAGTTAGCTTGTGAGTACTGCCTTCAGATCCAATTAAGATCAATTACCAACAACAAGTCGCAGCCTATGGTGTACCTACATGATTGTCGGAATCGGAATCATGGCCGTTTGCGGTATCTATTACTACGTTTGGATGAAGGTCCTCCCACGCTGGGGTAACTACAGCATTCGATCCCAAGCAATATCCGTGGACGACAATGGCGCGAATATACATCGCCTTTTGCGGGTACCCAATTCTGATGTGGCTCAGTGGGATGCTACCCATGACGATCTTGGCCGCGATTTACCACCTCAGCAGATAATTAGTAGCAACAATAGTAGCTCTGAGAAGTAGTATCAGTAACTATCAGAATAAGAGGCTCATGGGAATGTACATAGGTAGCATCGGAATATGGACCATTTTAAGAGTCCTGCCCTGTCAGCCTGACCGTTCCAAGCCGATGCAGGCGACCCACTTGTCTCAGGCATCCAAGTAACAAGTTGAGGACAGAACCAACACACCAATGACGAGGGGAGGCCGCCATGATTTTGCAAGTCCTTTTCTTCCATAATTATCTCGCGCATAACCCATTCATATACACTCCTTTCCTGCTTCGACTTTCACCAAGACCCTCCTGCCCATTCGAACAAAAGATGCTGCCGCCTCCCCCTGCACCGCTGTCTTTCCGAGCCCCCTCGGCTGGTGACCGCTCAACTCCACAAGCGCCAGTTGTTTCTGAGAGCGGCCCCACTGGAGGCCTGTTGCTTGAGTTGATCAAGCATAATGGCGCACCATTCAACGATCACTGGGCATACTTTGTCCGATCTAGCTCGAGTCCGTCAGTTGGTATCGTGTATGAGGCTATTGGCGATGTCCGCAGCGGATTCCAACGCCAGATTCGTAGGAACCATGACCTGACTCACGATCCACCTTCATCTCGAATTTCACTCCAGTGGCTTCAAGGCAAGTTTGTCGACCAAGAGTTGATGCTTCGTGGCCAAGGGTCAATGCCTATGTGCATCCTTGAGGAAAGCCTACATAAGGTCAAGGTGCCCGAGAAGACATTAAATGACACTACTAAGGAAGTAAGTGTTTCGCCTTTGATCATGCCTATCAGAGGGATTATAGTGGCAAATTTTTGGCTAACGCATTGACTATCCATAGGAAGCCCCCAAGAAAAGAATCGTACAAAGGAACTGCCAAACATGGATGGTTGAGTCAGCGGATCAACTGGTCACGGATGGCATTCTCTCCTCAGATGTCGCTGCCTATCTTCATGCCACGAAGCAAGTCTAAACAGTTGCCATGATATCACACTTTATCGGGTGAATTTTCTCATATTTGCCATCAAGATATTAATCTGAAGAACAATCGATACTAGCCAGAGTGGATTTACAATTCAGAGGAGCTTCAATTCTAGACTAAGCCGTAGATCCTTTTGCTCCAAGTCGCCATCACTAGTCATATTTACTGATGGCTGACGTGTGAAGTGGTTGTAAATATTCCATGATGATCCTCTTCATAGCGAAACCTAAGGAGTCCGTTCTACTGGTCCGACGGAGCTGAGAAGGTGATGACAGTGAGCACGCGCCTGGTCTGACCACCATTAGATGAACCAAGAGAGGCGAGGTCACTTACTCTAACCTACGGCTCAATGTTGATCAATGGTCAAATAGATTTGCCTGGATAAGCACGTACTTGAATCAAAATCACAATGATATCCATAAATATATATATATATATATATGCGATAGACCCACAAACATGATGCAAGTTCAAGATTTTGGCGCCTACTATCACGAGCCAGCATCATGTCTACAACTTACAATCACACGCTATTCCTCTGGATCGGAGGCTACTTTCCAAAACGAATTGCCTATTACCTTCTCTCCAAGGGCATCTGCTCTTCTGTCGAGCAACTGTATGATGGAAAGACCAATGAAACCAATCTTAAAATAGTACCCATTACTTTCACTGGCGATAGCTTCGTTTCGGAAGACCCTGAAGAGCTCTTGCCATCCGGTAGCAAAGTGCCCGCACTCCGTCTTGATGATACCGAGAGTGGCAGATCAATCTGGATCCACGAGACGTGGAGCATCATTAACTATCTGGAAGAGGTATTTGACGAGAACAAGTACCGTCAAATGTGGGCTACGGATCCCATCGACAGAGCTATTCCTCAGGACGCCCTCAGCTACATCGCCCTGGCCACAGACGCCGGACGAATCTGGCTTATCAACTGCGCTCCATACATGGCTGCTTTTTGGAGCATCCCTGATTCTGAGCTCAGTCTCTCCGTCGGACGTCGCGCCCGACGGGAATTCGAAGGGCATTTCAAAACGCTGCAGGGTATGGCGGCTGACAATCTTGCTGCAACTGGTTGGCTTACGCCTGCGGCTGACGGAGGTCCGGGCATGGCTGACGTGATGCTCGCTGCGACGGTGAGACACACGGAGTTGAGCTGGAGTGAATTTATTTTGGAGGATGAGGGGCTTGGGAGGTTGAGGGAGTGGTATGAGAGGTTCAAGACAGTGGGGTTCTGGCATGAGTTGGAGGAGACGGGGCGATTTCCTGATAATGCGAAACGTGGTGAGGGATCCGTTCAGAAGTAGCTGATGAAATTGGATGGCAATATGCAGAGTACTTGACCTGGCTCAATAGAACTCCGTTAGTGAGCTCATCTTATGGTGTGAGCGATTGACTATGCTTTGCCAGGCGAAATACTGTCACAGTTAGATGCCTTCGCATCTGAGAGTCTCAGCACCCACTAAGCGTATGGGATACGGCATTTCTTTTATGGCACGCGCTATCTTTACTGACCCCGGTGCCCTGAACAAATGACATCAGGATGCTGGGTTCTAGGGCCCACCAAGGGTATCAAATGTCGAAGCTTTCCCCGCAGTTGAAGGGGGAGATTGCTTGTTGTCTTTTAGGCCATGATCCAATCGATATAAATAGGCACCTTCAATACGGTCTAGGTAACTTTACTACTTATATAAAAGAGCTATTATATTAGGTTATATATAACCTACTATATTAGCTTTAGTTAGTCTTAAGGGCTTAATTAATAAAAAAGGCAGTTAATAAAAAAAAGGCTAGATAATATAACTATTAAGAATTATTTAAAGTTAATAATACTATTATAATTTTATATAATTAAAAACCTATAAAAAATACTTACTTTATTATAGTAATTTATAACCTTACTGGCCTAGCTTAAAAAAGAGATCTTAACTATAAGTAAAAGTAAGGCTAAAAAAAAGATTAAGGTATTATTAAGTTAGTTTACTTTAAGTTAATTTTTTTATTTAATATTTAATAATATAATAAAATATATTTAAAAAAGTAATATAAAGAGCTTTTTAAAGTAATATATTAAATTCTAGCTTTAAGATATAATAAATTAAAGATTAAATAAAGTATTTCTTTAAAAGTTATAATATAAAAAAGGTAATAAAGAAGTTAAAAAATAAAAAGATTTAACTATTAAAGATTTCTTTTTTTTTAAGTTTATATATTAACTTAAAAAATTTTTTAAATATTTTTAAAATTTATTATAATTTAAATATTTCTTACCTTTTAAGTAATAAAGCTTTATTAAGTTAATATTATTAAGTTAGCTGCCTTAATTATAGTTTAAGTTTAAATATATTTAATTTAATTAAAAAGCCTTACTTTTTAATTAGCTAAAATCTTTTTTTTATTTTTTTTTATTTTTTTTCCTTATTATTAACCTAATAAGGCTATTAAACTTTTAACTTTCTATCTAAAGGCTTAAATAATAAGGCCCTTATAATAGGCCTATATTTTAAAGGTTAAAATTATATAAGGTTTATCTGCCTTAATAATATAATTACTATCTTAACTAAGCAGTATTAATACTGCCTATAGGTCCTTTAGTAGCTATATTAGCCTTCTTTCTTTACCCTACCTAAAAGATCTTAAATTAACCTTTTTAACTAAACTAAGTCTATTATAAAGTATATTCCCTAACCTATTAATTATAATTATTAATATTAATTATAGCTACTATTATAATATTATATAATAGCCTGCAGGCCAATTAGGCCTATTATATAATTAATTATAACCTTATTAATATAATTAAACTAGTGCTAGTAAAAGCTATAAGCTATAAATACTATAAGTTTTATATAATAGCTATAGCTATTAAAAAGAACTTTTTTTTAAAAAATTAATTTAATTTAATTAAAATAGCTATTTTTAACTATATCTTAATTAATATAATTAATTATATAAATTTAAATATTTCAAGTTATATAATATCTTTAAATTAGCTAGCTAAAGAGCTATTATAACTAAAGGACTTAAAAAAAGCTATAAGGTAAGGCAAGACCTTAATAACTAATTAGGCTACCTTTCTAGCTGCCTTTTTAGGCCTAAATTTAGCTAGCTATAAAAAGTGGCTATAAAATATAATTATTAAGGCTAAATATATACTTAACTTCTTCCTGCTTATATAAGGGTTAAGGATAAATATAAGGTAATAGTAAGGTTTAAAGGTTTAAAGAAATTAAGTTAACTTTTATATAAATTAATTAATAAAAGCTAAATTAATATTTATTAATTAAATATATATACTTAAGTATATAACTAATTAATTTTATATCTAAAAATAGATAAAGTAATATTAATAAAAAAATAGTAATTTAAATTAAAGAATCTTTTTTTTATAACCTTACTTTAAAGGTTTTATATTAACTTTTATAATATATTATACTTTAATTATTTAGTATACTTTAATAATAAGTTATTTAATTTAACTTTATATTAAAACTGCTAATAATATTATAGTTATATTATTATAATACTTTAAAGAAGTTTATAGCTATTTTAATATAATAAAGTATATTAAATAAAAGGCTATAATATAATAAATAAAATTAAATAAACTATTAATAAAAATAGCTATAATAAGCTATATAATAAAATAATAAAAATTATAATTATTTAAAAAGATATAAATAATATTAATTATATTAAGTTAATAGCCTTTAGTTATAAAATCCTTTTATTTATATAATCTCTTTATAAATAGAATTCTTTTATTATAAAGGCCTTTTTTATTAAAAAGCTAAAAGAACTTAATAAACTTAAAGAAAAAATACTTAAAGAGATATATTTAAGCTACAAAGAGCTAGTATTTATTAATATCCTTTATAGTAATATATATAATAAGTAATTTAAGGCTATTTAATTATAGGCTAAAAGTATATTAAAGAGAATTAAATTATTATAATAGGCTAGTTATAGTCTTAAACTATAAGAGTATAAAGATAAAGAGAATAGTATATTATAAAATTTAAGATAAAAGAGAGGTAATTATAGAGTTTAAAAGAAAAATATATTAAGTTTTATATAGATTTAAGCAGGCTATTAAAAGTTAAAGACTTAAAGTTATAATATTAATAAAGAAAAGAAAAAATAAATTATACTATATAGTATATAATTAATTTATAATTATAAAAACAAGCTAAATATTAATATATTATTAATATAAATAAAATAAAAACTATTTATATTAAAATTAACTATAAGCTTATTAAGTAATATCTTTTAAATATTTTTAATTAAATAAAAGTTAATTATAAATTTAATATATTATTAAAAAATTAAAAGGTAATTTTTATAATAATAAAAGAAATAAATAATACTAACTATAATTATAAGCTAAATATTATTATTATAATTAATAATAATTAAAATTAATAAATAAAAAAATATAAAGTTAATATTAATATTATTAAGTAAAATAAATTATAAAAAATAAATTTATATTAATTAGTATTTAATAATATATATATATATATATATATTTATTTTTTCCTTATTATTAGCCTATTAAGGCTATTAAGCTATTAACTTTATATATAAAGGCTTAAATAATAAGGCCCTTATAGTAGGCCTATATCTTTAAGGTTAAAATTATATAAAGTTTATTTACCTTAATAGCGCAATTACTGCCTTAACTAAGCAGTATTAATACTGCCTGTAGGTTTACCCCTTAGTAGCTATATTAGCCTTTTTCCTTTACCCTAGCTAAAAGAATACCAGGCCAAATTCATTACACTTCCACTTAAAGGTCAGTTAGACCCTAACTAAATAAGAGATTAAGCATAAACTTATAAATACATTTCTTAACTTAAATACCTATTAATTACAGCTATTAATAATAATTATAGCTATTAATATAATACCTACTATATATAAATAGCTTATAGCTATATAATTAGGCCTACTATATAACTAGCTATAATCTTAATATAGCTACTAGGCCTGCCTTATAAGAAGCTAATAGAAAAGAACTAAAAGAAATCCATATAATAGTAGCTACTATTAAAAAGAACTTTTTATTAAGGTATTAATTTAATTTAATTAAAATAGCTATTTTTAATTATAACTTAATTAAATTAATCTATTATATAGGCCCTTTTAGCCTAATTAATTTAACTTAAATTAATAATAAGCTATTAAATCTAAAGGACCTAAAAAGGGTCTTAAAGAAAGGTTATCCCTTTAAATTAAACCAGACTGCTTTCCTTATTGCCTTTATAGGTAACTTAAATATATATAAAAAGTGGCTTTTTAATATAGCTAAAAGGGTTATTATAGTAAAAGGGATACTGCTTTTAATATAAAGTATATTTATAAATAGAGTTTTAAGATAAAGGCAGGGTAATAGCAGGGTTTAAAGGTTTAAAGGAATTAAGTTAACTTTTATATAAGTTAGTTAGTAAAAGCTAAATTAATATTTACTAATTAATTATATATATTAGGGTATATAACTAATTAACTTTATATTTAAAAGTAAATAAAGTAATATTAATAAAGAAGTAGTAGTTTAAATTAGGGATTAATAATATATAAAAAGTTAAACTTATAGCTTTTAAGGTTATTAATACTTTAGGCTTATTATCGTTTTATAATAATATAAAAAAGTTTTAAATAGACTTTTAAATAAATAAAAATTTAATATTTAATAATTAACTATTTATTTATAAAGCTATATAATAGTATTTATTTAATTAGCTATTATTTTTACCTTTTTATAAAGTTATAATAACTTTTACTTTATAGTTATTTTAGACTTTTTAATTAATTTCCTTATTATTAAGTTATTTTTTATTTTTAATAATTAATAGCTTTAAAGATATTTAATCTTTATAGTAAATATAAAAACCTTATTAATTAGATAATTTATAAATAGAGTTAATTAAAAAGGTAATCTTTAAGTTAATAATAAATTAAAAGGAAAGTTATAAATTTATTAATATAAAGGATATATAATAAGTAATATAAAATATATAAATAAGGTTTTTAGAAAAAGTAAATAAAAAAGAAATAAAAACTTTTTTTAACTAACTACTTAAAGATAGTATATATACAGTCTTTTATAATAATTTAAATAAAAAATAAAAAAAAGACTTTTTTATTTAAAGTTTAAATATATAGTACTTAAAAATCTATAAATTAATTTAAAAATACAATAAAATAGTAAGTTTAACTTATAAAATAAAATTTGTAAATTTATTTTTCTATAAAGGCTTTTATTTTATTAAAAATATAATATTTTAATTTTATTATAAAGTTAAAAATATAAAGCTTTTAATATAGTTAATAAAATTAATAAAAAGATTAAAAATCCTTTATAGCTAAATTATATAAATTTAGGTAATTAACTTATTAATTTATAAAATTAATTAAAAGTTATATTTTTTTATTATATATTATAGAAATATATAAATAACTTTAATTTTTATAAATAATTTAATTTAATTTAAAAGTAAATCTTTAATTTAATTAGTTTTTTTATTAATATAATTACTTTAGTAATTACCTATTAATATAATTACCTTTTTATAATTATATCTTTAAATTAAAGTTATTATTAAATTAATAAAATATTAATTAAAAAGAGATTTATTAAAAAAAAACCTAAAAGATTTATTAATTATAAGGCACTTTTAATATAATTTATATATTTTTAAATAGCCTTAAAGCTAAAAATAATACTTTAGAAATTTAAAGTAAAATTAAATTTAATTAAAGATTTAATATTATAATAATAAAATTCCTTTTTAAAGAGGCTTATTTTAAAAGGTTTAACCTTAATTAACTTATTATATAGGCTAAAAAAAATATAATTTAAAGGTTAAAAGATAAGGTTTTTTATAATTAATATAACTTCTTTTTAATAGCTTTATTTTTTATTTATTAACTTTTTTTAATATTACCTTTTAAATTAAAAAGGCCTTATTACTTTTTACTTTTTATCTTTAAGATTTTTATTATATTTTCTTTAAAGAATAATATTATTATATTACTTTATTTCTTTAATATATATTAAATACTTTTCTTATTAATTTATTATAATTTTATCTCTTAAAACTTTAAAGTTATTAAAAAGATTATTTTATATTTAAGTAATTATTAACTATAGGTATTTCTTTTATATTTCTTTTAATATTAGCTTTTTTTTTAATAACTTTAGGAGATTCTATAGGCCTATATAGATATATATAATTAAGATTTATTTATATATATTATATTTAAGTAATAAAGAATATATTATTTAAAATTTCCTTTTAATTTAACTAAAGGTTAGTTTAATAATAATTTATAATTATAAGTAATATAAATTATATAGTTTCTTATTTATTTTAAGGTCTTTTTAATAATACCTTTTAGTTATTAAAATAATATTTAATATTAATATAAAAAATTAAAAGTTTTATATAAATATTAAAATTAATATTTTTAATATAAAATTTATTAATATATAATTTTAGGCTTTTTAATTAAGTATACTATAATAAAGAGGTATTATTAATTAATCCCTTATAGTTAATAAAGATATATAAAAAATTCTTATTAAGGTAAATAGTATAAAAGATATTTTAAGTTATTAAAGGTTTTTTATTATATTACTTTTTTTAAATTTCTTTAGAGATTTAAATTACTATATAAATATTATTTATAGTATTAATATAATTAAAAAAATACTAATATTTAAGCTTAATTATAGGCTTATAATATATTTTTATTAATTTTAATTAAATAATAAATATTTTATAAATATTAATAAAAGCTTTAGGATTTATTACTATTATTTAACATATAAAGCTTTAAGAGATATTAAAGTAATATATTACTATTTACTATATATAGCCTTAATTAATAATATATAAAAAAATTATTAGCTTTAAATATAAGCTTTATTAATTAAATCTCTTTATATTTATATTTATATTAATTTAATTAACTAATTAATAAAATTAAAACTTTATAATTTAAAACTTTTTTATAAATCTTTTTTTATAGCTCATTAATAACTTTTAATTAAATTTCCTTATTATAGTTAATTTATTTAAATTAATAATCTTTTAATAATTAAAAATAATAAAGAAATATAGTTTTTTTTAATTTCCTTAAGATTTAAAAGTTTTTATAATTAGCCTTATAATAAATAGGTTTTTTTTTTATTATATTTATTATTTAAGTTAATAGTATTATTATTATTATTATTATTAAAGGTATTATTAAGTATTTAGAGATTATTATAGCTAGAAATTAGCCTTATAGCCTTATATAGATTAAATAAAACTATATATTTATTTTTAATAAATAGTAAAATAAATAAATAGTAAAAAAGCAGCTAAAAAGTTATTATTTTAGTTTTATTTATTACTTACCTTTTTCTATTAAGTTTATAGTAAAATAAATATATTATATAAATACTAATTAAATTAGAAATCCTTTATTTATATAATTTATTACTAAAATTGGCTAATTTAAAAATAGCCTTTTATTTAGATTTTACAGACTATATTAAAGGTATCTATTTATATTAATTAAATTAAGGCCTTAGCGCTAATATAATATAATAGCCTATAATTAGTGTAATTTATATTAAACTAGTAGTATTATATAATTAAAATAGATTAACTTAAACCATAAAGGGTTTAACCTAAATAAGCCTTAAAATTAAATTATATTAATTATATAACTAAAAGAAGACTAAAAGAGAGGTAATTAAATACTAAAAGTTAAGATAATAAATTAAAATAAAAATTTAATTTAATAATTAAAAGTCTTAAAGCTATATTTCTTTAATGTAGTTAGAATTATAAAAAACAAAAAGTAAACTATTTAAATAAACCTTAAAAGTAATATCTTATATATAATATAATATCTTATAACTTAGATATAAAGACCTACTTTCTTAATAGCCTAAATAACTAGAATTTCTTTAAATAGTTATATATTATAAAAACTACTATAAAAAGGGTACATAAGCTAGAAAGACTATTAGGTTTAAGCTTTTTTATAAATTTATAAATTTAAAAGCTAAAAAGGCCTAAAATTATAAATTATTAAGTATAACTATATATTAAGTTACTATTAAATAATATAAGTATTAAATATAAAAAATATAATATAAATAAATATATTAACTTACTGCCTGTAAAATAAAAAGTATATAAGGCTAAAATAAATATTTATTATATTAACTTTAATTAATATAATAAGTAAGTAAATAGTTTCTATAATATATTAAATTAAATAATTAAGAAAATAAATCTATATTATATTAAAACTTACTTACCTACAGTAAGTAAATTTAATAATTATAATAATATATTATAATTCTTTTTAAACCTTAAAGCTATATATAGTATTAATAAGGCTATTAAAAGGAAATAAGTATAAAAATACTATTTTAAAGTATTAAAAAGCGCTTTAAGCCTTAAAACTAATTAAAAAGAGTAAATTATAAAATAGAAAATAGTAATTTAAATTAAAAAATTAAAAGGAATTATTAAGGCTTAATATTTAAATACTTAATTTAAAGATCTTTAATAGGCTTTAAATTACTACTTTAAAATCTTTTTATAAATTAAATAAAGCTAAAATAAAAAAGAAATTAAAAATAGATTATATTTTTTATTAACCTTCTTTATTTAATTTAAATAAGAAATTTAAAATAGTAAAAAAAAAGGCAATAAGCTATAAATTAATTATATTATAAAAAGGAGCTTTAAATTAATATTTAAAGCCTTAAATTTAAAGAAATAAGGCTTACTATTAAAAGATAAAAAGTAAAGCCATTTAATTATTAATAAATCTTAAAAGAGATTAATAAAGTAAGCCTAACTATTTATTAAGACCTTAAAGAAATATATATTATATAAAAGGAATTATAAGTATCCTAATAGTATATTATATTAAGTAGCTTTTTTTAATATAATACTTAAAAAGTTCTAGTTAAATTAAAAATAGCTAGATCTATTTAAGTAATGCCTAAAAGGTAATAAAGAAATTAAAGAACTTTATTAAAAACTTTAAATAGATAATAATATCTAAAAGGAGAAGTTAAGTTAACTATCCCTTATAGGACCTTTAATTTTAAAAAAGGTAATTATATTTTTAATATTAAGTAATAAATATCTATTATATAACTTATATATTTTAGACTTTAGAACTACTTTATATATATTTAATAACTTAAAGCAGTTTAAGTTAATAATAACTGCTTAATATAAAGAAAAAGTATATATTAAGTTTAAATAGCTATTAATTTTAAAATATAAAGATATTAAGATTTAATATTATAGGCTTAGGCTTTACCTAAGCCTCTATAGAACTATATAACTTAAGGGTTTAATCTAGACCTAGGCTAAAACCTAATAGTATATAAGGAGATTTCCTTAAGGAATCTCTTTCCTTTCTTTAAGTTTAATAATATTTATATTAATATCCTTTTAGTTATAACTAAAAAGCCAGTCTATAATAATTATTAAACTTTCTATAGCTTAAAATATTTATAACTTTCTAACTACTACTTACTATAAAGTAATTAAAATATAAAATATAAAAATAAATAATAAATATCTTATAGATCTTAATTAAGGCCTAATATAGTAGCCTTTTTAATAATTAATAGCCTAAAATATAATTACTATCTTTAATAATATATAAATTTAATAGAAGTAAATCTATATAAATTTCTAAAATGACCTTAATGCCCTTTAGAGCTATATTAAGACTATAATTTAAAGGTAAATTCTTAATATTACTAATATAATATAGCCTTTAACCCTTTAGATTACCTTTATATTAATACCTTAATTAACTACCTTTTAGGTAATAGCTAAAGGCAGACTAAAATTACTATAATATTAATACCTATTAATTATCCTTAAGTTTAATAGCATTAAGGTAATAAAGCTATCTTAAAAGCTTATAATAAAATATATACTAAAAATATAAGTAATTAAGATTAATAATAATAAAAATTAATAAATATATATCTTTATAAACCTAAAAGGTAATATATTATAAAATATTAAGTTATTTTTTAAGTTTAAGTTATATTTAAACTTTAACTTAATTAACTTCTTTAACTATTTAAAAAGTACCTATAGGGATTAATATTAATAGAAAATTATATAAATTAAATTTAAGTAAATCTATTAATATAAAATTAAATTATTTATAAAGTTCTTTATTTACTTTAGCTAAAAGCTAGCTACTATAAGAGGCCTAAATTAAAATAATAGTATTAAATTAATATACCTTTAATATATATTAAATAAAGATATATAAGATTATAGTATTAGCTAAAGTATTTCTTAAAATAACTATAAAAAAGTAATAGAGGTATATTATAGTATTACTATAAATATTAAGTCTTAGCAGTTAGAGGAAAAGTTCTATAAAGCTAACTTAAAGCCTATATTTATTTCTTTACTGCTATAAAAAGATAGTAATAATAACTTAAGGATAACTGGTATTAATGCAGCTTTTATAAAAAGGTCTATAGCTAAATAAAAGATAGGGCTAATATAGATTTAAAATTAGGTATACTAAAGGGCTCTATAGGTCTTTATAAAGACCTTTAATAGGTAAAGGCAGAAAGAATAATACTTTTATTATAAAAGTTAGAATTACTAGACTTAAAACTGCTATCTAAACTAACCTTAATATCCCTAATAAGGGGACTACTATATCTATAGACTGACTATAGATAATAAAAATATAAAGACTAAAGATAATAACTAAAGGTTAAAAAACTAGCTACCTTTATAATAAGTCTTATATAGAGGCTAAAGGCAGGATATAAGGGATCTATATAAGGTTATATAAAGGAAAGGGAAAAAGATTAATAATAAATTAATAAGGTTATAAATAAGCTACTTTTATTAATTTTAGTATTATTTAATTTATTAAAATTTCTTAATATATAAATTAATATAAATTATAATTACTATAAAGCAATAAATAAAAGGATTGCCTATTAATTAAGTCTAAAAGTAATTATACTGCTAGAATAATAAGAGGTTAAAATTACAGTAAAGGTATTAAGAAAGGGATATACCTCTAAAGAACTTACTATATTTATTATATAGATAGCCTAAAAGGTTATTAATATAAATAGCTAAAAGAATTAAATATCCTTTTATATTATTTTTAATTTAGTTAGAAATATAATCTTAAGCCTACTTTAATTAATATATAGAGATATATATATTTATATTAATTAGTAGGAATTAATAATTAATATAGCAGAAAGGCTTATTATAGGATATAGCTAGAGGCAGTAGGATATAAAGGCAGTTATAGCTATAATTAGCTTAATATTTATTAATATTTTATAATATTAATTAAAATAAGGTAAAGAATTAAGATTATTAATAGTTATAAGCCTTTAGGAGATTACTTATATCCTAAAGGTTTAAACTTTATAGATAAAATACTTTAACTTTAGGCTAAAAGAGGATTAAATATATTTATTACTAAAGTTAAGTAAGTTTTATAACCTTTTTAACTCTATAAAGGCTAATTTATTACCTCTTTACTAAAAAAAGGCAAATTATTATATTAAATTATATAAAAATCTTAATAGTTTAAACTTTAAGTTTTTATAGGGACTGCTATATAATATATTAAAAGATTACCTATTAAAAGTATAATAATAGGTTATAAAGTTAATAAATAAAAGATAGATTTAGGCTAGTTCTTCTTTAGCTATAATATCTATCTTTCTAGCTAAAAAGCTAGAAAGAGAATAGCACTTCTATATAAATTATAGGGCACTAAATAAAATTACCTAATAAAACTGCTATTTACTTTTATTAATTAAGGAAATACTATAATCTTTAGGAAAAACTAAATAGCTTATTAAGCTAAATATTTAGGCAGTATTTTATAAGCTTTAAATAGCTAAAAGGGAGGAGTATTTTATAGCCTTTTAGATATACTTTAGGCTATTTAAATAGCTTATTATACTATTTAGACTAATAGGCATTTTAATTACTTTTTAGTATTATATTAATAAAATATTAAAAATATCTTTAAGTAATTATATAATAATATACCTTAATAATATTTTAGTTTACTTATTAGGCTTATAATAGAATTATTTATAGAAGGTTAAGGAAATATTATAGAGGCTATAGGCTATAGGCCTTAATCTTAACTTAAAAAAATATAAGTTTATAATAAATAAAGTTAAATACTTAAGGTATATTATAAAGGCAAAAGTAAAGATTTATTTTAATTTTAAAAAGGTTAAGGCTATCTATTTATAGAAACCCTCTATATAACTATAAGAGATTTAAAGCTTCTTAAGGTTTATTAATTTTTACTATAACTTTATTTAAAGATTTACTGCCTTAATTATACCCCTTAATTACCTTATAAAGAAAAGGGTTTCCTTTTAATAGAGATTAAAGTAAGTAATAGCTTTTAAATAGCTAAAGGAATGCTTTATAATAAAACTAATATTAATACAGTAAAGACTAAAAAGGAAAATAGTAATAAAAGCTAATAGCTTTAAAAAGGTATTAAAGGGTTATCTTTTATAAAAAGATAAAAAGGGTATTTTATATCTAATAGCTTATTACTTAACCTTTTTAACTTTAATTTAATAAAATTATATAATTTATAATAAAAAGCTTTTAATAGTAATAAACTGCCTTAAGGTATAATTAATTAAGCTTTAGGGATTTAAGAGCTATTTATAATCCTAATTAACTATAAGAATTTAAAATACTTTATAATAGTAAAGGAGATTTTAGAATATTAGGCTAAATAGGCAGACTTACTTTTTTATTATAATTATATACTTTACTATAGGCCAGAAAGGGAAGCTTTATAACTAAATACCTTATTATAATAAGACTAAAACTGCTAAGAAAAGGTAAAATAAGTAAATTAGGTTATATAGCCTATTAAGATATTATTTATAGTAACTATATATAACTATAGGCCTGGCCTAAAAGAGGATAGAAGATAGATAGATATATAAAATAGGTTTAATCTAAAGAAAGATAGAGGATAGATAAATATATAAAATAGGCCTAATCTTAAGAAAGATAAAAGATAGATAGATATATAGGATAGGTCTAATCTAAAGGAAAATTAAACCTTACTAACAGGTAATAAAGTCTTTTAAAATACTATACTTTAGGAGCTATAGGATTAAGGTATAGTAAGCTTTCTAGCCTATAGCTATAGGCTTTAAGCTATAACTAAAGGAGACTAAAGGTTTCTTAAAGAAGCTAAAATTAAAAAATAGATTTAAGACTATAATATTAATAACTAAAAAATACTATTATATAGAGGGAGAATATAGCTTCTTATCTAGAAACTGCTAATAACTATAGTAATTTAGTAAATATATAACTTACCTTTATTAAACTATCTAAAGAAAAATAATATATTTTAGGCCCTATATAAGGACTATTATTAAAATAGGATATCCTAAAATATATAAAGATTTTATAGAAACTATTACTATAGTAATATATATAAAAGTAAGTAATAATATTAAAGCCTACTATAATAGCTATCTATACTAAATAGATATTAATTAATACTATTAATTAACTTTATAATAGAATTGCCTATATAGGCTAGAGGTAACCTTACCTTCTTTATAGTTATTATAAATAGACTTTTAAAATTTATTTAGCTTAAGGTAATAATATCTATTTTAGCTAAAGTATATATATTGCACTTTAAGGACTGCTAATAGAGGTTCTATAGATTCCCTAAAGATATAGTATTTAATTAAGGCTTAAATTAGTTAAGTAAGTTCTAGAAAACGCTTTATAGCTTAATAGAAATAAGGTAATAACCTTTTATAGTATATTATCTCTAGATAGATAGAGATATTAAATATATAAATTAAAAGGTATAGTTAATCTTATAACTTTTAGTAGCCTTTTATTAATTTAATTAGACCTTATATCTTACTATAATATAAATATCTTTAAATAATAGAGTATTATTAATAATAAGGTTTAATCTAAACTACTTACTTTATAGCTATAAGCTAGAAACTATTAAATAACCTACTAACTTCTTAAGAAGTAAGACCTTTAATAAGGAAAGAGTAATATAGTTTATAGCCTAATTAAGAGATAGGCTTAAGGTAATTTAGGCAGCTTATATATTTATATAGTAATAACGCCAAGAAGTATATAATAGGGACTAATAACTAATAGAATGCTTTTAGGTTAAAGATATAATATAGCTAGATCTCTAAAACTTTAAAACAAACTGACTGTATAAAAAACTTAATTAAATAGCAGCTAAATATAAAGTAAAGGCCATACTATTGCCCCTAACCGTTAGACTTAATACCCCTTAGGGGATATATAATGTCTTTTATGTAGACCTTATTAAGCAGGTAGCGACAGACCTATTGCCGTCTTAGGTGTTGCAGGAATCGAGACCTAGACTGACCTTAGTTATTAGATTAGGAAAATAAAATAATCGCTTATATTTAGGTAAAACCTCAGTAAGATATTAGAAGTTAAGGGATTTAAATACTAAATTTTCCCTCTTTTAAAAGAAGGAAAATATATAAGCTTTTTAATAATTAAAAGTCTTATTTATAAGAAAAAACTACTATAAGTATAACTAAAAAGGAAAGCCTAATACTTACTAAAAATATTTAAAATAATAATTAATTAAACTATTAGGCTTAAATTTAATAATAAGTAAATTAGCTAATATAAGGCCCTAAAGGTTAAATTAAAAAATAAAAGTCTATAGGCCTATATTAACCTAATAGTATTTAATAAGCCTACCCTTAAGGTAATTATATCTATACCTCTTAATATATTAGCAGTAGGATAGTAAAGTATTATAGCTACCTATATAGTAATTATTATAGAAGTATTATTTTCCTTAATATAAAAAATAGTTATATAAGAAGTCTATCTTTTTATTATTAAATTAAATAAAAATTATATTAAATATAAAATATAGACTTAATAAATACCTTACTTTATAGAGAAAGATTATTAAATAATTACTATAATAAAGGTAATATATAAAATATACCTAAAGAATTATAAAGACTTAAAAAAAAAGATATTTATTATTTAAAATTAAATACTAAATATAGTAAATAAAGGGATTATAAGGTATTATTTTTTAGAAAATAATACTTTAATAAAATAGATTTAATCTTTTTATAATAAGTTCTTCTTAATATAAATAAAGTAAAAGTAAAAGGCTTATTAAATATATAGAAAAGTCTTAATAAAACCTCTATACTAAAGATATATAACCTATAAAGAAGTAAATAACTAGCTTAAGTAATAAAAGACCTTAATTAATAAAGCCTAAAATATAGGCCCATAAGAGGCTAAAAAGGCAGATTAGTGGTTTCTTAATTTTATTATAGCTTTAAGGTTAACCCTACTAAAGTTATAGGTAAATGCCTATAGTATTACCTAAATAAATTATATTTAGTTTAATATCCTATTTATTAATATAATAGTAGTAAATATTTAGTTAATATTAATATTATAGCTAAATATATAAAAAACTAAAGTAAGCTATAAAGCTTTTTTAATTAAAAGAGAGAAAAAGGTTAGTAAAGACTAAAATACCTTAAGAAAGTTTAAATAAAAAAAGTAAAAAAGGAAGAAATATTTTTATTAAGGGCCTAATAAAAATAAGGCTAGAAGATATAAAGCTTATAGATTAAGATATACCTTATTAAACTGCTTTTATACTTTCCTTAAAAAGGCTTATATTAGGTTTAAATTAATATAGGCTTTTATTAATTAAATATAAAAAAAGATAAAAGAAAATAAAAAAGATATAGTTAATTAAATTAAAAAGTTAAAATTAAAAAGATTAGCCTAATTATATTTAGTTAGCTCTATTTAGCTAAATATAGGCCTAATAGTAGCTAACTATTACCCTTTAAATAAAAGTATATTATTAGATTTAAGAGTAATTATATATATATTTAAGGATATAAAGTAAATAAAGAACTTTAAGGTATTACCCTTTAGGGACTTCTTTTAGTTAAATATAATATAAATTTTAATTAAAAGATATAGTAAAGTATAAATTTAACTTAAATTAAATAATAATATACTAAAAATACTATAACTTTATAATATAGCCTTATATACTATATTAGCTATAAACTTAATATTATTTATTAAATTAAGAAAATAAGAAATTTAAATAAAATATAAGCCTAAAAAATAATTATTTATAATATTTAAATAAAAATAAACTTAATATCTTAAAGATTAAAAGGCAGTAAGTACTTAAATATAAGTATTTTACTTAAAACCTAAAACTAATATAAGTTAAATTAATAGTAAATATACTTTTTATCCCTTTAAAACGGCATATATATATAATATAGACTAAAAGAAAGCTATTAAAAGGAAATACCTTAATATAATACTTAAAGTTAGGCCACTTAAGGCTAAAGGCTCTTTAATATTTAGCTATATCTATAAAAGGAATATAAATAAAATTGGAGATTTTAATTAAAATATAGTAAATAACTATAATTAACTGTAATATATATAAAGTAGTAAAAGCTTACTAACTAATATATTATACCTCTTAAGAGTTAGTTTAAATAGTAAGTTTAAGAAATTAAATAGCTATTAACTTTTATTTTATACTACTAAAATATATAGGCTATAGTTTAATATAGATATTTATAAATAAAGTATTAAGATTTACCTAAAACTATTATATAACTAATTAAATAATCCTTACTATCTTCTTAATACTAAAAGGCTTTTTAAATATAATAGAAATATAATACTTTAAAAAAGTAAAGGTAATTAAATATAATAATAAGATTATAATAACCTATCTATAAGTATATATTAAGATAGTTTAATAAGAAATATAATATAAACTATTTACTTTAAATATATAGGCTTAAAATAATAATATAAAAAAAATAGCTATAATTATTATTTAGAAAAGTAAGGCAATAAAGGTAAATATAAAAATTCTAAAATATCTCTAGCCTAAATTAATAAAGGCAGCTACCTATCTTTATAACTATATATTATTAGTTTAAAGATAATATAAATTACTATATAAAATATTTTACTTAAAGTATATAGCTAAGCAGTTAGTAAAACTAGACCTATTATACCTAAAAGTATATAAATATAAAGTATTTATATTTATAAAAAATATATAACTATAATATAATAAATTATATTATTAAACCCCTAAAGGATAAATTAAATACCTAATAGAATATATATTAAGTAATTTCTATAGAATTTAAAACCTATTAAATAAAGAGGTATTCTTAATATAAGATATTACCTTTAATAAATATTAATATTTTAATAGAAATATAAAAACCCTTTAAGATAACCTATAGGCTAAAGATTTAATAGTAATTAAAAAATAAATTAAGGAATTAATTTTATTTTAATAAATTTAACTTAATTTATAATAAATATATTTAATAAATAAAGAATTAAATAAAATTACTAATAAATATATAGAATTTAAAAGCCTTAAAGCTAATAGCTTAATAAAGGTAAATAAGAAATTAAAACTATATATTTAGTTTAAATTTAAGTTATTATTAATACCTCTAAAATTACCTCTATTAGGTTTTTTTTATATAATAAAAGATAATCTAAAGGTAAAAAGAGGTAATAAGCTAATAAATAAAACCCTTATTAAAATATAAGTAAGAAATTGCATTTTATTTAATATAGTATTTCTAGTAAAGATATTATAATATAAAATATATATAGATACCTAATAAAAGACTTAAAGTTATAAGAGTTAAGAGAATTTAGCTAGCTTTAAAAACTTACTAAAAGGAAAGAGCTTACTTTAGCCTTTAAATTAATTTAGTATAGAAAAGTAGGAAACCTAAAGAGATAGGATAAGCTTTATACTAAATAAGAAAAAGGGGCCCTATATTAATATATATTAAAAGCTTCTAAAGAGGCTTTCTAGCTTATATATTAATATAAAAAGTTATTTATACTAAAATGCAATTTAAAAAGCAAAAAAAGCTTATTTAAAGAGCTATAAACTCTCTTAATTATAGGTAAAAGTAGCTAAAATTATAGCAAAAGGTTATTAAATACTTAAATATTACTAGATATATATTTATAAATTAAATAAATATAAAAGATTCTTAAAAATTAAGGTAAAATTAGTAATTTAAAGAGATTAATAAATAAAAGATAGCTAAAATATATATATAATTATATTAATTAAAATATCTTTTAGGGTTTTAATAGTAATTATAATTAAATTTAATTATAAGATACTTTAGTATAATATAATTAATATATTTATATAATTAATATTAAATAAAGATATATATATAAAAATACTAATAGGTTATTAAAAATTTAATATAATCTT
>NW_024573934.1:1315711-1508539 GCF_900044065.1 Fusarium mangiferae
TAAAATAAAAAAAATAAAAATATTAAAATCTAGTTAATAAGATAATATAAGTATAGATTACCTTATAATATTTTATTAATATTTTACTAAAGTAATATAATATAATACTTAAATCTTTAAGATTAATATATTACTATTAGAATTATTATATATTAAAAAGAGGTATTAAATTAAAAAAATAAAATAATTACTTATATTTAGGTAAAACCTTAATAAAATATTAGAAGTTAAGGGATTTAAATACCAAATTTCCCCTCTTTTAAAAGAAGGAGAATATATAAGCTTTTTAATATTAATACTATAGGAAGAAAGTAAGGAGTTAGTAAAGAAATATAAAGTAGAAAAGATATTAGCAGCTAGAAATGTAAAGAGAGTAGGTAAAAATAAAAATATATTTATTAAGTAAAAAAGATAGATAACTCTTACTTAAAAACCGCTAGAGAATATAAAGGATACTGCAATATTAATAAAATATAAAAGAAAATAGAGTAATATAATAGTTTATAATAACCTATAAGAGATATAATAATAATAATAAAAGAGACTATATATTTTAAAAACTTTAGTTAGGTCTAGACTAAATCTAGCCCTTACCTATTTAGAATATATAAAAATTAAGAATATAGTATTATTAGGCATTACCTTTATTATTATCCCCTTTTTTATTACTTTCTTTACTATTTTTACTAAAACTATTACTTTTACTTAAAAAGAAAGAACTCTTAATAAGCTTTAAGGAATATTTTAAAAATAAAAAGGTTAAAGAAAAAAGATAGATAAAGAGAGAAGGGATAAAGACTTACCTTTATATCTCTTTAAAGCGCTTTTTAGATTAATAGTATATTAATAGTAAAAAGGAGTAATAAAGGTAAGTAAATAGCTAATAGCCTGCCTAAAAGTATTAAAGGCCTATATAAAATTAGCATTTTAAGTAATAATAGCCTTATAATTAATATAAAAGTCTTTTTATATTTTAATAAAAATAAAAGCTAGTATTTATATTTTAATAGTAGTTAGGCTAGAGTTAGCCTAATACCTAATAGCACTAAAAAGGATAAGAAGTAAAAGGCTATTATTAAATATTAAGTATATTATAGTATATAAACTAGAACTAAAGGCAGGAAAATAAAAGAGATTATTATATATATAGATAATATAGCTAGAGGTTTAGTAATCTTAATTAATATTTAGGAAGCTATAAAGTTATTATTGCTAAGTAATAAAGGGACCTTAAAACTAGGGCTTTATAGCCTCTTTCTTTTTCTTAAAGTTAGCCTAAATATCTATATATTTCTTAAAGGTCTTATACCTCTTAATAATATATTAATACTTCTTTATAGAAGCTATAATATTATAGTAAAGATAATATAAGTTTAGGCTAGTAATAAAGAGGTTATATAATTAACTATAATAGGACTTTACCTAAATATAGCATTTATATAAAAAGGTATTATTAGGAATATACTTTAGGAAATAGCTATAATTTATTAAGTAATTAAGGCATTTTTTATAAGGAAAAAGAAAAGTAATAGGTAAAATAAAGTTTTTATCTTTATTATTACCTTTATAGAGATAATAACCTATAGCCTACTTTTAATTTAAAAGAAATAGGGAATTATTATTATTATTATTACCTTTAGTAATAATAGTAGTAAATATATTAGGTAAGAAAATAAAAGAGAATAGAAATTATAAAAATAGAAAACTAAAAAAGTTATTAATAGAAATATAAAAATTAAATTATATTTAGGCTAAATAAAGACTAAATATATATAAGTAAAGGTATAAAGATAGATATAGTAAAGAAAAGATATAGGCAATAAGAAAATAGGCTTATTAAAAAGGAAATTAATAAATAAAAAAGAGAAAGAAAGTATAAGTAAGGCTAACTTATAAAACTAATAATATAGTAACTTAAAGAAAAAAAAGAAAAAAGAAAGACTAAATTATATAAAGTAAGTTAAAATAGAAAAGGCATAATAAATATTAGCCTAAAGATATATATAGACTATAAGGGCCTAAATTAATAAATATAAAGGGCCTAAGTAAATAAAATAATAACTTTATATATATTTAGCCTAGAATTTTAAAAACCTATAATTAGGATTATAATAGACTTTAGGCTAGAATTTAGATATTTTATAACTAAAAACTTATATAGCTTTAGACTAAACTCTTTATATTTAAAAACTAAATTAAATAAAACCTAAAACTAAAGCCTTTATATATAGTAAATTAGGATTAATAAGGCTTTAGGCTAGAGCTTTTAATATTTTAAAACTGTTTTTAATATATAAATAAAGAGATAAAGGTAATCCCTCTATTAAGAGTAAGAAAGGTAAGTAAGGAAATATATTATAGGCTTAGGCTTTACTTAAGCCTCTATAGAATTATATAACTTAAGGGTTTAGTTTAAATCTAGGCTAGAACTTAATAGTATATAAGGAGATTTCTTTAAGGAATCTCTTTCTTTTCTTTAAGTTTAATAATATCTATATTAATATCCTTTTAGTTATAGCTAAGAAGCCAGTCTATAATATTTAAGTTATAAACCTATAAAATAAACCTTAAGTATTAAATTTATAAAATATAGCCTATTATTTAAAAATAAATATTAATTTAGTATTATTATATAAGCTATAATAAGTAAAATATTAATAAAATTAATAAAATAATATTAATATCTTAAAATATATAAATATTTAAGTATTATATAAGCTTAAATAAAAATATAATTAATATATATTAAAATATACCTTTAGAATAGGTAAATATACCTTATTTACTATTAGGCACTTAAAATATAACTTTTAAATTATATATAAGCTATTTAAAGCTTTAGCTAGTATATAATACTATTAACTAAAATATCTTAATTTAAGGAATTTAAAGTATTTTATAAACTATACCTTTAAAGCTAGAATTAAAAGATTAATAACAGTAAAATATAATATATATATATTAATAAAAATAAAATATTAAAAGTATTATAAATAGTAGAAATAACTTTTAAAACTTAAATAGAAAGTTTTAATTAACTTTTATAACTATTTAATTAAATTAAATAGTTATATATTATATATTATTATTATAAATTAATATTTAAAATTATATTAAAACTATTATTTTATAAATTACTATAATAAAAATTTAATAGTAATATTTAAGTACTTTACTTAAATACTTAAAATAATATATAAAGTAAAGCTATAAGTTATAGAAATTAATAATAAGCTATAAAAGGGGTATTTAATATATATATAGCTATTATAAAAAGGAATTAAAATAAATAAAAGTATATTAAAAACCTAATAATAAAATAGATTTAAAAAGTATTTTAAAGAGGTAATTAAAAAGAAAGTAAGGTTATTAATAATTAATAGTAAACTCCTTTTAAATCTTTAGCTAAAAATAGTAAAAATAGTAATATATATACTTAATTAAATACTAAAATAGAGATTAAAGTAAAAAATACTATATAAAAGGTTCTTTTTAGGTATTTTAACTATAAAAAAAAGTAACTAGCCTTAAATTAATTATATAAAAACTATTAAATATAAGGGATTTTTATTAATAAGTAATATATAAAAAAAGGAAAAGTACTTTTAATTAAAGATAAGCCTAAAAATATAAATAAATTATTTAATTAACTATAATTTATTAAGTATCTTTAAAGTTTAAAACCCTATTATAAATAAGGTTTATATAACTTAAAATATTATTTTTAAAAAAAAACAATTCTTTAATATTAATAAAATATAGCTAAAGGAGACTATTAAGAGATAAATCCTTAAAGAGTTATAATAGTAATTATAAGCTTTTTTAAACTTTAAATAAGTTAATTAAGTAATAAAACCTATTTAAAATATAAATAAAAATAAAATATAAAAAATATATCTTAAAAGTTTAATTAAAGACTTACCTATTAAAGAAATAAAGTTAAAAGATAAAAAGAATATAATATCTATAAAATATATTTAAATTAGATTTAAATTACTTTTAATATTATTAAAAAGCCTATTATTAAGCTTTTTTATTAAAATAGAGATTTAAATAAATTAAAGTATAAAAAAGAGAAAAAAAATAAAAAAAAGACCTTTATATCTTAAATTAAGCCTTTAGTATTAACTTAATAGCTGCTTTAATTATAAAAAAGGATAGTAAGCTAAAAATAAAAATAATAAAAAGTAAATATATTAATAAAAGACTAAAGCCTAAATATAAAGTATAAAAGACTTAAATAAGCCTTAATTTAAAAAAGAAAAAATACTATTAAAAGAATTTACCTTTAGTATTAAATTCCTATAGTAATCTAACTAAATATAGATTTAAAGTAAAGTTTAAAAAGGTATAAAAAGATTACTTAAAGAGTTATAAGTAAATAGGATTTTAAATAGAGATTTTAAAAAGTAATTTATATATTAATAACTTAAAAATACTTAACTATATATAGATATTTACTTATAAATTTAATAAATATAAATACTTATAAAAGTAAAAGGTAAGGCTTATTATTTAAAAAAACTAATAGTAAAAATTAAATATTAATAAAATATATATAATAACTTTAATTAAAAAGTTATTTTAAATACTTTTAGTAATTACTATTAAATATAATCTTAAGCTAATATAATATAATATAGTTAATATATTCTATAATATAAAACTATAAAGTAATATATTTATAAAACTGCCTTTAGGCTTTAAAAAAAGTAAAAAGGAAAATTAGATATTACTTCTTTATGAAGTATTATATAGACTGTAGATTATATTGCTTTTATAGTAAATAAAGTTTAAAAATATATTATAAGCTTTAAACTATAAGCTAATATTAAATAAAAGTTATTACTATAAAAAAGGAAATCCATTAATTATTTTCTATATAGATAATATAGTTATTATATATAAAAAAAAAGATAAAGATTTTATAATTTGATTTATAAAATCTCTTTAAGAGAAATATAAGCTAATTAATAGAAATAAGCTATAATAATTCTTTAATATATAAATTATTTAAGATTATATTATTAAATGTATTTAAGTTACTTAAATAATATATTTTAAAAAGATATATAAAATATATATTATAAATACTGTAAATAGGTTTTTAATAAAAAAAAGGAACTTTTATTAAATTTAAAAAAGGCAGATTAATATATAGCTAATTAATATAAAAGGGTAATTAAATTAATCTTTTATATAAGTATTATTAATTAACTAGATATTATATTTATAATATTAAAATTATTTTAGTTTATAAATAACTTAAGTAAAAGATATATAAAAGGTATTAACTATATATTTAATTACTTATATATAATCTATTTCTTTAATTTACAGTTTAGTCCTAAAGAAGGATTTAAAGTATATAGTAATATATTATTTACTAATAATACCTTTAATTAAAAAAGCTTATAAGGCTATATAATAAAGATCTATAAAGGACTTATTAAATAGAGAGTAAATAAGTAAAGTATAGTAATAACCTTAATAACTAAAGTAAAGCTACTTACTTTCTTATAAGCTATAAAAAAAGGGCTATTTTAATAAAGGCTTTTTTAAAGTATAAATAATAAGTCTTAAAATACTAATTTATACCTTATTTATAATAACTAATAAATAATTTATCTCTTAAAAAATCTATTATAAAAGCTAAAAACTAAACTTTAATATATAGATATCTATAACTATTAGCTATAAGAATATATATAAAAGAAAATAATATCTTTAAGCTATAAAGTAAGCTTAAAGCTAGTTATAAATATACTTATAAAGGCCCTATAAGGTATAAAGCTAAAAGAGAGCTATAAGTTATTTAGATTTATAAATATTTAAGATTATATTTAAAGATATTAAAGTATAGGGCTTAATAAGTAATTAATTAAAGAAGTCCTAAATAAGCTTAATATTTAAAGTATAAGCTTTATTTAATTATTTTATAACTTATTAAGCTAGTTAAGATAAATATAAAATCTTATTTAAAATAAATATAAGATTTTATTTAATATTACTTAAGGCATTTTAAGTTTTATTTATATATTTTATATTTTATAATTTATAAAGTTATATTAAATTATAGAAAAAAGTTTTAAGAAAAAATTAATAATTTAAAATTAATAAATAAAAGCCTGAAGGGCAAGACTTTTCTTAATAAAGAAAATAAAAACTACTAACTATAATATAAAAAAAGAAAATATACCTTATTTAAGTAAAATAAGGGTTATTAGTTAAGAAAAAGCTATTAAAGAGAATACCTTTTAAAATAACTTTTATTATAATATAATACTTATTTTTCTCTTAAAAATTCCTAAAATATTAATATAATTTAAAATAAAGAAATAAACTATAAAAATAATATATATAGTTTTATTAATTAAATAGTTAGCCTATTAAATATAATTTAAAAAAAAAAGGCAGCTAGAAAGGTATTAATAAGGCTATATAATTTAAAATAGCTAAATATAACTTAAAATTATAATATATATTACTTATATTAAGTAATAAAAGCTATTAAGGTTATAGTGCTTATAATATAAAATGCCTAACTTAGTCTAATATTTTTTAATACTTTAATTAGCAGTAATAACCTATATCTTTTATTTAGCCTAATAAACCTAAATATAAAAAAAGAGGTAAAAGTATTAGCCTTATTAAATATATATTAGTAATATATTTTAATAATTTAAAGCTTATAAAAGATAAGTAATTTACTTAAAAGGAGAGGCATTAAATAGAGAAAAGTTACTATTAAAGTTAGTAAATAAGCTTTAAATAAGGATTTTAAAGTATAAAAATATATATAATATAGTAATAAAAACAGTAAAATAATATAAAAGCTTTAAGGATATATATTAAACCCTATAAAGGATAATAATTAATAAATACACTTTAAAAACAGTAAATAAAGCTTAAAGAGGTAATTAAATAGCTAGAAGAGAGAAAGGTATATATTAAATATAGTATTAATACTTAAAGAAAAGAAAAAAAAATTAAATTTAATAATAAAAAAAGGCTTAAATATCTTAAAAATAAAAGGCCTATTATTTAAATTAATTAAAAGATTTATTTATTATTTATAGGATTTACTTATTATTATAATATAATAATAGCTTAATTACTAATTTACTTATTAAAAATATAAAAAATAATTTAAATAATAATAGTAAAAATTATATAATAATAAAATAAAATAAAATTAATATTAAATAATATCTAATATATTAAAAAACTAATTAAAAAACCTTAATAATAGAATTTAAGTAGTTAAAGTGTTATAGTATTTCTACTTTAGGGAGGTATATTAAACTAATAGTATTATATAATTAAAATAGATTAACCTAAACCATAAAGGGTTTAACCTAAATAAGCCTTAAAGTTAGATTATATTAATTATATAACTAAAAGAAGATTAAAAGAGGGGTAATTAGATACTAAAAGTTAGGATAATAAATTAAGACGGGAATTCGGTTTAATAATCCATAGCTTCTGGCTTTTGAAAGCACGCGCTAGCGAAACCTGTTCTCCCCTGGGACCCGTCTCGAAGCTTGGTTAACTTTACAGCTCCCAGCATTCTCACCTCAACAGTACACCAACAGCATCAACCACCATGGCCAGAACGACGCTGACTCACATCCCCCTCGCGTACCGCATCCTCTTCCTCTGGTTCGAGCCGTTTGCCGCATTCGCAGGCTCCTTCATCATCTGGTTCGCCCCCGAAATGTTCCTCAACACAATGACCCCGACCGCCAAATTCGCACCCGACAATCGCGTTATCTATAATCAGGTCGCGGCGACATACACGCTCTTTGCCTACAACGAAGCGATTCTTCTGCGCGCTACCAACGATCTTCGTGTTTGGAGGACTGTGTTGATTGGCATATTGATTTGTGATGCGCTGCACCTGTACGCGAGCTGGCTTGTGATTCCTGACGTGTTCTGGAACCCGGCGGCGTGGAGATGGGAGGATTGGGTCAATCTGGGGAGCTTGTGGGGACAGGGCGCTGTGAGGATTGCGTTCTTGATGGGGGCTGGTTTGCAGGGGAACACTCGTGTCAAGGCCGATTGAGAAGGGGAGACAGAATGCATCACCTTGACGGGAGGATAAGGCACAGTCGTCGGCATTGCAATCTTGGTGATCTGGCCAGAATCTTGGTGATGGTCACCCTTGTCACGGCCAGCGGCACAGTCGGCAAATATTGGGCATAGAAATGTCAGTGCTCAGAACTTGAGACAGCGCGCTATTATCGCTTCAAGTCGATGAATTCTTTCTTTCTTTCATAGCATTTAGATGCGCCATGCATAGCAATCACTGTGTCAAATAATTGAATATTGAATGATGCCTTTTACTCCGTACATTAATGTTTTTTATCGTTTGCTCGAGTTCCACAGACATAGAGAATGGCCCAACTACTTATCAATCGTTGTGCTCTAGGGTAGGGAGCTCAAGTCAACGCATATTGCAAAATCAGTACTACGTTTTCTAATCCCGTGAAGTCGCCCTGTTCATTCGATACCTTCAATTTCCACTCCAGCTCCTTCTCATCCAACTCTGTGTTCAATGGTGATAAGCTCAACATAGTGGCTTTGCCCAATGGAACTGAATCCCAGGGCTTTTCCACTCCCAAAGCAGCAATTGAAATTGATTGCTGTACTAATTTGTTTTTCGTCACCTCGCCAGAGACTACCAGGCTGAGGCCGGTAATGACTATGGTCTTGCCCAGCGCCCAGTAGGGAAATCTACCTTTGATACCAGACAGGTCTAACTCCGCAACAGATTTGCTTGCGAGGCCTGACCGGAAGGCATACCATGCGTTACTGAAGTCGTTTTTGATATCAAACATGGCGAAAAGGCCAGGCCCTTCGGAGCCCAAGCCTTCAACCTGGGAACGGAAAGCCTTGACAGCTTGGTTGGCTGCATTACGGAGCAACGGTCCCCCGTCCACAGATGTATACCTGACATGCAGAATAACGTCCGAGATGGTGGAGTAGTCGAAAGAACGAACAACCGTGGGGAGCTCAAGGGACCACGAACCAATTGCACCAGCACCTTCGAATGGCTGGAAGCGGTCATCCTTGAAGTTGAGCTCAAACACACCGGAGTCCTGAATACCAGAGCTGATAGCAACCGAAGTGATAGGTACTATGTCTGTACGGAAGTGCCCCGAAGCCATACTGTCCTCAGTGTACTCTTCCCCAGAGGCTGCTACAGAGCTTACTCGGTAACGATGCTGAAGGAGACGCAGTGTTGCGTTTAGGCCAGTATAGGGACCGATGACGCACGGAACAGATAACGAGACTGATTTGATGCGTCGCATGTAGTGACCTGGGAAGTCAAAGTCGTACAACACCTCTGGAATGTCAAAGGTGACAGTGCCATTTGCTCTAAGATTCAGCAAAGCTTCAGGGTTGAGCTGTCTGAGCGAGATGTTCTTGACTATCTCATAGTCATACGATGATCGCTCCAGATATGCGGCCTCCATGCGTCGCAGGTCAGCTTGCAGCTGCTGCCCTGCAAGGAGGCCATCATGACTGCTATCCCAATAACCACCAGGTCGTAAGAACCCTTGTACCGATGATCCCTTCTCGAAGCGGAACGCGTTCTGAGCTCGACGCGCGAGGTCCGATGCAAGCTGATATAGGTCATAATGAACATTGCGGATCATGTTCTCCATCCAACCGTAGAGCTTCTCGTTTGTGTACTTGGACTGATACCACTGCTCCATCTCAACTGCATTATCAATCTCTGCTTGTTGAATGCACGTTTCCTTCTCATTGAGCTCTAGTCGCTTTCTCTGGATCTCTGTCTGTTTGTCGAGCGATTTGATCTCCTGACCCTTTATATTGGCTTGGAGTCGCCTCTCTTGTAACTGTCTCGTGAGCGCGTTTGTGCGCTGGGCATCGGATGCTATCGTGCTGGCTGCCAGGGAGCCTGTCCTGAGGGTCATGGCCGAAGCTTGAACAGCTGATGCCAGGATCGAACCGTCCATCTTGAGCGACGCACCAACACCCATTGGCTCAACATTCGACGTCACCTGCGGTAGAGCCTTGAGCATAAACGCCCAGATGTCTATGTATGAAGCAGCGATGTTTAGCTTGTTAGCCAGATCTGTTCCCTTTATTTCCTGGAGCTCCAGTCGATTCATACGAAGGTCGTCTGTGAACGGTGCATCGATTGCCTGCTCAATGTCTACCCACTTGTCCGTTTCGCTTGGTATGCGATCCAATGGTTCGCCCATGAGCTGTAGATAGTAGCTCAGTTGAGCTGCAGCAGAAGATCTGTTCATTTCCAGGAGCTCGATGTTTCTTTCAATCTCCTCCCTCTGCAGACGTTTGAGACTTATTGCAAGCCTCTGCCGAGCCGTGTCCTGCTTCGCTTTCAGGATCTGAAGAGCTTCTGAGTCCTTCTTTTCCTTGGCTTGTAGAAATTGCTCTCCCATGCTCTGAACGGTGTTGCATATCTCTAGTGCTTTGGAGATGAGGTATTGGAACCGTTGATTTGGCATTGGGCCATCCATCTCATTCAGAAGTGAGGTCACCCCCCCTCCACCACCTTGTAAGGCACGGCCTATCTGACCTGGATCGATACTCGGCTCATTCATGGCATACACGAGCGGCCGACCATTGATGTCCAAGTTGTTCCTTGCCTTGTAAAGCCGATCGTTGACCAACGCCCGCATTGTCTGGTACTTTGGATTGGCTGGTAGGCAAAAATACGTCGTTGTAAGGATTCCCAAGACTCCATATCTATCCTGCTCGTCATACAGCTTGTCGTCCTTCAACTGTCTCGTCCCCCGTCTCTCGACATCGCAGAGGAAAGGGAAAGCCAGCTCGAGATCGACGCTCATCCTGCCATTTTTGTTCAGTGTATCATAGTTCCTCACGGCTGCCTTGCCAAGTTTGGGGATCTTGGGCGGCTCTGGGCCGAGGACATGTGCTGCCTCAAGGTATCGCTGGATCGCCATCGGGAGAGATTCAATGCTGGCCTGGCGGAAGTATTCATCACCGGCAGCGATGAGCGTTTCGATGTATTTCATGACGATCCATTTCATGTATGCTCGCGGTCGTGTTCGCGCTGTTGCATGTGTGTTAGATGGGTTACGTCTCCTTTCTGTCACTGCCACGTCAAGCGTAGACTCATCTAGCCAACCAGTGAACTTGTCCTGGTTCTCAGTGGGATCAGATGCAATGTCTCTGAAGGGACGGAATCTCCAGCAAGCTGTCTTCGCTTGCTTTCGAGTTTGCCCTTGAACATCCACCGTCGGATCGAAAACAAACCTTGCGACTCGAATTGCCAGATCGTACTGCTGTGTTGCCAAGAACCTGTCCATTGCAAGAAGAATACAGTGCGCTCCAAGCTCCCAGTTGTAAAGGGCATATGAGGTGGCCTGTTCGTGGTATTGAGACACATTTGCTTCAACGACAGCCTTTCCATATTCTCTCTCGTTCATCGTGTTCATCGTCTCGAATAGTGGTCCCAGGCTGTCTGTCTTGGTGATATCTTGCATGAAGTTTGGTGATGAAGAATGCTCGATAACTTCAGTCATCGAATTCCGAACCAGATTCGACGATGCAAGATTGATCTTGTTATTTCTGGCGTAGGCAAGCTTTGGGTACATGAAGGTCGTCTTGCCATCCGGTGCTGATACCTGTACGTCAACGACGTAGCCTGTCGCCTTGAGATACAGAAGTCTAGAATTGGTATGGACAGAGCTGAACTGCCGAATCGAGACGACACATGACCTAAAATTACCCACCATGCACTATTCGCTGTCAAGCCCCGCTACAGTACAGGGGGGGCAGAATCGATAGCGCACTGCAGGTGCTCGGTCCTCGCCAGGAAATGGGTAGCCGAAGCCACTAACATGGAAGAGAACAGGGTTTGACGGCGGCAATGGCCGATACATCCTTCAACAGACTAGCTCAGCTCTTTGCGTCTTTGGATTGAGATCATAGGAAGTACGTAGCATCGTGTAATGATAGCTCATGCCTTCGTAACCAACTTGGAAGACCTTTGCAGTGCATCATTATTCAACCTTATCCAAACTCCCATTGGCTTTGTTAGAGGACTGTTTCCTATTGCTTCGAACTATTCTTATCACCAACAGTTACCTGTTACCATGCCGCAAAGCACACAGCCCAAGCCACAAGCCTTGGCTTTAGTCGCTTCCATGTTCAGTGGAAATGATGAGCTAGTGACCAAAGTCCAAACTGCCATCGCAACACACGATAATGTCATTTCTGCTATTGAAGCCGTTGTTGGGCAAGGTGGTTTAAGCCTAGACCATGTCAAGTCACTTCAGTGGATGAGAGAGATATTCCATGCAACCCAAGAGGATGAGAAGCTTGCGTGCTACCTGCTACAGAAAGTTCCTGGACCGGAGAATCTCAGCAAGGTTGCACTCGAATACTACCATAAAGAAGATTTACCCTCAAACGACAAAGAAAGTGTTGCGCGATTCAGGTCCCATCTGATGCTTGAAGAACCTCTGGCTGTTCTCTTGGCTTCTGTGAGGGCAAATGAGTTCCAGCTTAAACCAGAAGAGAACAGTACCATCGGTTTTGCGTTAGAATGGGTTGTTAAGAATAACGTATCCATCGCGTCTGATGCGTTTCGAAACAAGATCAACTCCAAAGGCTTCTTTGACTCAATAAAGGAAAGCCGAGATGTCGACATCGAGGCGGTCCTCAGCAGGATCATGACACTCCAAAGGTTGCAGTACCTGGTTACAGAACCACGACAGATCAAACCTCTTCTGGACCACAACTTCACATCTGCTCAAGATATTGCTTCCACGAGCAGAAAGGCGTTCGTCAGAACGATGACCGCTAAGAACCTCCTAGATCGAGAAGTTGCACTCAAGATCCACGACCATGCGGTTGTAGTAGCTTGTCGGAGTCAAGAGACCTGGGTTAATCTGCTCTCCATGATTAACGAAGACTTCATGGCCACCGAAAAAGCAATCGCAGATGTCGGGGCAGAAGAAATCACTAGGCCAGCACTCCCGGATGAAGATCTTTCCACGACCCCTAACGCAAAGGGTACCAAGGATTTCAACATGACAAGTATCTTTGACCTCCAGAATACCCCATGCGAAGAGTGTTGCTCTGTTGTTAGCGCGTCGGCATATTTTGTTGATCTGCTCAAGTTCCTGGAAAATAGCCGCTGCAGTACTGTTGTAAAAGGAGCTGACAATGTGCTTCAAGCATTGGCCCTGAGACGTCCGGATCTACAATATCTACAGCTCTCCTGCGCTAATAGCAAGAACATGGTCTCATACATTACAATTGTTAATGAGATTCTGGCTTCTTATATCGCTAGTGAGGGAGGAACCGTCAGTGTTGTCGATGAGGAGGAAACCTCGGTACCTCAGGGCTGTGTCAAAGAAGAGCAGGATCGAGTGGCAAACGCGTGCGAAAAGAAGATTGCCGAAGCCATGTTTCCTTTGAACCGATTTCCCTATAGGTTGGGTGAAGACTCGGTCAGAGTCTACCTTTCTTCGATGGGAATCGAGCCTGCGGACGTGCGTGCAAACTTCAAGTCAACTAGCTTCATGCTGAAGCAGCTAATGAACTTCGTTCCAAGTGACTCAAAGTCACGAAGAGAGCTAGAAAAGGAAGCAGAGGCTGTATGGCACCGATTCGATGTTGCCGAGACCTTGCATATGTTACCTCACGATTTTGCTGCTGTCTGCAAAGAGACCATCTTCACAGACACGTTCTTGGACCTTCTTGTCGGCCTTTCTCCAGAGCACTTGGTTAAAGAGGTACTGGCACGAGATAGGTCGATTCCCTCGGTCAACGAATGTTGGGGCTATGGAACTGTTGACGAGATGCTTGACACTTCCGAGAGCAACCAAACAGGGCTGGGTTTTATACGAGATCAACTTCTCCCACGCTCAGGACTGTCACTTGAGGAGCTGCTCGAGCTCTTGAACACTACTTTCTTTGGCAGAAAACTTGTGATCGTCAATAACAGAGGCTCAAAGGTATTCGACGGGCAGCTCTCAGAAATGCGACTCCAACTCCTTGAAAACAGCGCGAGTTCCGAGGAGGGAGGTTCCTCTGGAGAGTCTCCCATCCGAAGTCTAACACAGGAGATATGCCATGAACTGCAAGGTTTTATTCGACTTAGAAATAAGCTAGGATGGACCATTGCAGAGCTTGACGTCGTTATTTCAACCGTCACTCAGAACCACGTTGCCAACAGTGCTATTACATCGGTCGAGGCGTTCAGAGGCATTACCCTAGCAGTCCTCGAAGACATCGCGCGAATCGCAAAGTTAAGCAAACTGACGCAGGCACCCGTGGTGTCTCTTCTCCCAATTTGGGCGCAGATTAGCACCCACGGCGATAAGTCCTTATACAGAAAGGCGTTCCTTGAACCAATGAGATATCTTAGTAACGATCCAGTTTTCAGGCCCGACTCTGACGGCAAATATCTGAGAGACAAGGGAGCCATTGAACTCTACATGGCGCCTCTCACAATGACTTTGAAGACAACATCGGAGGATTTGAATATCCTCTTAGCCATTGCTGAGCTGAACCTTTCCTCACCGCTTGATTTGGAAACATTGTCCAAGATGTACCGCCATGCACTGATGTGTCGACTACTTGGAGTGCGACCAAAGGATTACGACATGGTTCTTTCAGTCTTCCCTGACCGAAATATCTTTATTGACCCCAAAACAACCCTGGAGAGTATTTCTCTTTGGAAAGGTTTGACCGATAACGGGTGGTCGACCAACGACATTATGATGCTTGTTGGCAAGACTGAACGCACCGGCGCTCCATTATCTGATCACGCCCTTCAGTTCACTTCGTCTATCATGGAGAAGATCAGTGCTAGTAGAGACACATGGGACCCTCGTATCCAAAACAAAACGGTTACATCGCGAGATGTTATGGATCTTTGCGGCCAGATGTTCGACGCTGCAACTTCCAAGAGCTTGGCACAGATAGTTGAAGGTTTGTAATAGAGACCACTATGGCTGGACCAGCCTGCTAACGGGAGGTCAAACAGGTGATTTTGTGGTCACCAAGAGTATTCAATTGAAGACTTTGGGATCGTTTCCCTCCTTCAATGGCCTCCCTTCGAAGGTGGCCATTGACATCAACGGAAAGGGCACCAAGACCCAGACAGCTGTTGTAGCCCTAAAAGGAATACTGACGGGGGAGGAGAAAGAGGAAAGCATAAAAGAAATCGAGAATTGTGCAGTCCTTGCCGACGCCGTCAAAGAACTTGATAGCATGTCGAAAATTCCTTTCAAGGCTCTACTGTCCAGATTCTCGGATGAAGCGACCGCAAAGCAGAAACAGGAGATGGTCGACTTGATGTGTTCTGACCTGGAATTTACTACCACGAACTCCGCAACCGTGTCCGACGAGTCAGTTTGCACCATCTCAGATGGAGAGAAATCGCCTGAAGTCGAAAGAGAGAAGATCTTACGCAAAAGGCGACTGGAATTTGTCGAGCTTATGTTGCCCGTATTGCGATCGCAAAGTTTGGTCGACCTCGCTACTAGAAGTATCGTTGAGAAGCTAGATGGCGTTGATCACACCCTTATCCCCATGCTCTTAAGCAAAGAGATGGCTTCAGAAAAGAATAAGTCAGCTTCCCATATCTTAGAATCCATTCGGGGCTTCTCTGTGGATAAGCCCCCAAGCACCCAAGGCTACTTTCTACCGACCGCTACAGGAGAGTACACGTTCACTTTGCGGCCAACACAACCTGACACTGCCGAAGATACATACCTTAACATCAATGGCGCCAAGGTCACTATCAAGGAATCCAGTACAGAGTGGTGTTCCGATCCCATCCTTATGACAACCGGACAAACCTACCTTCTTGTGTCGTCTGTTCGGCCCATGGACATTACCTGGGCCACTAAACAGACGGTGCCAGCAACCTTCAGTGATACTACATTCATTGTGCAAGAAAGCGTCCAGAAGGCTGACTTGGTATTGAAGGAGATTGGTCGATCGGCCTCGTTGTTCCGCAAGCTGGAGTTGAGCTTGGAAGAGGTCAAATACCTGACCACTCCCAACGGGCTTATATCAGTTGATTTGAACTCACTGAGTATTGGAGATATTGCAAAGCTACAGAGCTATCGACAGCTAAGAGACAAGATTGCCAAAGAGAAGGATTCTCTAGTCACTTTGTTTGCGTGGCTGGAGAACCCTGACAGCTCTTCAACCTTGGCTTCCCACATTATAGGTGCTACGACATGGCCTGAAGCACAGCTCTCGACTTTGATCAATGCCAAATATGACTATGATGGAGCCGCGACGGCGGATATCATCAGAACTGTCGCTAGCCTCGACGAATTGCTATCCATCCAAGCTATCATGGAGGTCTCTGGCAACCTGAGGCCCAATTCGAGTCAAGACAGCGAGCACCCAATCACGAATCTCTTCATATTCGCAACTCCCGCACTTCCTACTACGAACAAGGATTTGGCGGTCGCGAATGAACTGCGACTCATGCTTGGTAAACGACAACTCAAGTCATGTACAGCACAGCTACGCGAAACGCAGCGGACAGTCTTTATCGATTATTTGCTACAGCAACCATATATCAAGAATGCCAAGATCTCGGATGCGGCCGGCCTCTTTGATCTGTTGTTGATCGACGTCGAGATGGGCTCGCAGTTTGAGATCACTAGAATGAAACAGGCCATCTCGACCGTTCAGCTATATGTACAGCGATGTCTCCTAGGCATGGAGATCGAAGCCGGTGTGCAGCCAAGTGACATAGACCAGGTCAAGTGGACGTGGATGCACAAGCACAACGTTTGGACAGCTACAAGAAAGGCATTCTTGTACCCAGAGAATTGGATTGATCCAACTTTGCGTGACGACAAGACTGCTCTGTTTGGCGACTACGAGACAACCATCATGCAGAAGGATTTGAGCTGGGATACGTTCTCTCAGGCTATCCGTACGTACGTGAAAGGTCTGTCTGAGATTGCAGATCTGGACATCCAAGCATATCTACGACATCACCCCACTGGGGGTTTGGAGACGTACCATTTCTTTGGCAAAACACGCAGCGCACCATATCGCTTCTACTACCGTAGCATGAGGCTTACACAGCCAAGTGATGTAGCGATGTGGACACCATGGACTTTGATGGACATTGGTTCTGTCACGTACGAGGCAGATTGGAATGGCTCGAGCGTTACCAACTCCGGGGCTTACCTCATTCCCGTCATGCGTGGCAATCGTCTGACCGTCTATGTTCCAGAAATAATGGTCAAAATCCTGACTCCCAAGACCCCAATGGGAAAAAGTGAATCCCCCATGACGTTTTCAGAAGCTGCGGGTAATTCATTGAATACGACAAAGTCACCGAGTAACTGGGAGATACGAATGGCATGGACTGAGCTACTTAACGGTGAATGGACACCCAAGCGTGTTTCACAACCAGTGCTGAATGTAGAATGGGTTGACAAATTTAACAAAGAAAAGCTGCCCTTCATCTCACGCTTTACCTTTTGGGCTAACACGACTGGCCCGGTTGGGGAGATAGTCACCATCAACGTGGGATGCTGGCGAAACGAAAAGCTCAATGGGGAGAATGCAGAAGAAACTAAAAGGGCCAATCATTCATTCATTGGGTCCTTTCAGATGAGCGACGACCGCGCATCGGTTACGACCGCCGCAGACCAATCCAGTTCTCAAATGAGCACCCTCGAGACAGTGTTTCACAAGCACACATGGGAGCAAAACTGGGAAACGAGAAAGACTTTCGACGACGACCAGGTCGAAACTCCTGGGCAAGATGTTGCTTTATTTGAAGGAAAAGAGGCAACTCCTCCATTACTAGCTGTTCCAGTCCCAACCTCTTCCAGAACCCTTGTGTGGACTATGTCATATGATGGAAATGACAAACTGGGCTTGGCTGGTGGCCAGGTATAGCTGTCAGACATGTATCGGTACATTGCTTTCGTCAACAAGGGCTTCGGCACCATGTGGCTATCTATCAGCTCGATAAGGAGTGCTTCGGGGATACGCACAGCACTACGCGAATGAACATCATCTCGTCGATCTCAGGTTTTCTAGCCATCAGACATTTTCAACCAAGTCAATTCATTGTAGATTGCAAATATGGCTACCGCAGCGCATCAGTCCCTTTTCCAGTTCACTTTGTCTACTGGTGATAGCCCAGCCAACGACAACGACGATTATTACGATCAGATCACTGCCTTGTCCCAAGCTTTGATCAACAGGAGCTTCCGCGACCTATTTGAGAATACCGAAGGAGTCGCTAGAATTGTCCACCCCAAGGATAAAAAGGGCGATAGAATACTTGGAGAACTTGAGGCGCCTACGATTATGTTGATAGCGCACACTGATGACGTGAATCTTGCTTACTACCAGCTTCGGTCTGTTCCCATCCTTGCTTCTATCAACTGATCAAATTGACTAAGTCGGAGCAGTATCAAGTCGGCCAATGTTGTCTTTCGCAACGGCCAGACGCGCACTCTTTCTCAATGGGTTCTCACTATCAAAGTAAACCTTGGCCAAGTCTCTTTAGATATCCAATCATCAGATAACGAGGCAACACGAAAGAGTAAGGAGTATTGGAAGCAGGATGTTGCCAAGAGGTACCCAGGCTTCGTAGTCGGCGACTATCGCGTTCAGCGCATCTTTGCCAACTTTGCTGGTATGTTACACTTGTGTTGAACTGTGGTAGAATCTGTTAGCTAAACCCCTTGTCTCCAAGCTGCGCAATGGGATACGCCCGTGCAGCACTTGAGCACTTGTTTCGACCCCAAAACCAAAACAACCATCACCCTCCAGGAATGGCAGGACCGACCTGAGAACTCCGACTACTTCCATCGTATCATGCAACTCATTGGAGATTGGGCTAAAACTGATGCTCATGATGGTCTATCAACGCTGGGCATCAAGTTTTCTTTACATCAGGAAGCCGGTAGGTGTCCCTCAATTTTTCTTTTATGTGTTACTGATACGTCACAAACTAGACAAAGTCCCTCCGGCAACATTCAGTAAGTCAAGCTCCTTCTTTGAAGCTCTCCTATGACGTATACTGAAGTCTTTGGCAGAGCCTATGCTGCGTCATGTCCAGGTCTATCCTTACAAAGACCATAGGTACCCAAAGCCCATAACGAGTATCGGAGATTGCTCACGTGCGACTCAAGCTGCGCCTTACGGAGATCTCGTGCTTGGGGATTTTAACTGCTTGATGTTTTGTGAAAACGTGGATACGAGCTGGGACATACCCGGAAGGTCTATTAATCCCATAATCCGTCCCCTTCCCCAAGTAAAGAAAATGGGTCACTCATGCAATCTGGCATTTCCCGTGTCCGAAGATAGTCTGAAGGTTCCGGATTCGTTAGGCACCTTTGCTATGGATTATAGGGTCGTTATGAACCGCTATCTACTCCCTACGCTTGAGGATCTGTGTCGCGCCACTGTGGTCAAGATAGACAATCCCGAGCGCAAGATAGCAGCACCTGAGATATCATTCCAACCACGGTATACCATCGGCTCTCCACCTCCCGAGCGGCAATTGAATAGCTCACCTCATGGTGGCATCGAGTGTACGAAGATATCAGACTGCAATTATCGATGGGGATATGATGACAAGAAGGGGGAGAACGGACATCTTTTCACAGATGGTCCATACAGTATTCTCCGAGATAGGTATAACTCTTATCAAATCGATACTAAATCTGCAGTCGAGGTCCAGTGGTCTCCTGGAGGGTCTGCCATGGCTATCTCAGCTTCCATCTTATATAAGTACGATTGTACTTTCGCGGATAACAAGGACATGACCGGACATGTGGATAGTGTGAAGTATGAAACAGACCTTTGCGGACCTGTGAACCTTGGCTAACTGACTTTGCAGGTATAGGGTCAATGCTAAGTCGGCCTTCAGCCTGGAACTACAACTTTCTAATTCTGCCATAATACCCAAGGTCAAGGGCATCAGCAGAACAGACTTTGAAAAGATAAAGGACGGCTCCATTACTAGTCCAGATGAACTCAACACTGTCTCCGATGGCGGCCTTAACGTGTCAGAGTCTATCAATAGTTCAACAGCCACAGGTCAAGGGGCCGATGGCAGTAGTTCTGTCTTGATGCGAGATCTCGAGACGTCACTGAGGGCAGCCATGGCTAGGTTCACTCAACGAATTAATGATCATTTTAATAGCAGAGGGCATTTAGTGCTTCCTGGGTATGGAAATCTGCAGATGAAGAACCCTAGATTCACCAAGCTCGGTGGTATCGTGGCAGACTTCGATTTCAAGTAAGTGTCTAGTCGAGATCTCTTTTCTGTTGTTTATACAAACGGCAGATGGACATATATCCTTTTCTGACAGCCAATGATAGGTCAACGGCGCCTGATGGGGTAATCTCGTTTCCCAACTCTCATGAAAACCCTGACTCGGGTGATGAACGATTGGGTCGACCAAAAACACCAACGGGTGTTCCTGGGCCGAAAGACGAGAACTCGCTTAAGCTCAATTGGGATTTGAAAGTGTCCTATAACCAAGCAACAAACATTTCTCGACTGTCATTGAGTGCCCAAAACAACAAGAAAGAAGATTTAAGCTTCCATTTTATTCGCATCAGCTTACTGACATCGGCTTCTACCAAGACACGCCCATTTGATGATACTGATTGGAATCGCTCGCCCGATGACAAGGCACTAGATATACTCTTTTCACATGGTGAATATTTATATTCTGCCCCAAATGAGCGTCATTCTGGAGAGTCGTTGTCGGAGACTCAGCTACAGGGCAACGTTTACAAACTTAGTAAAGGAACAGGGTGGCCCACCAACTTGCCTCCTCTTGAAGTCACAATTAAGACTGAGAGATCAGCTGGAGAGATGCAGACTTCTGTCCATGGTCTAAAGGGTACTGATTTTAAAGTGCCAAGGGACCAGGAACTCAGTCTTGTGCTGCAGGGTGACATCCAGGAACTGGGACGATACAAGATTAAAATCGCCGAATCTTGGAAGAAAGTTCCAGGTATGAAGTTTGGGGGAGAAGGGACTGCGATAAGCTACAAGGACATCTACATTCAGCCATGACTTTGACCTGGCTCGCACGTCGAAAGCGACTTCAAATCCAGAAAATTATCAATTCCTTTCTTTATGTCAATGACCCGGAGGCCTTGTGAATTAAGGCAACGCAAGTGATGGTTTACTATATATTGATATTGCTACATGCCCTGTCCCTTTTCGATTCAGTTTTCAAATCCTCTATAGATTAATTCTGGGCTAGGCATGATCATTCACAACGTGAGATTTGGTGACTGAGACGTTGGATTGAGCCTTTCGGAGTAGGCATAACACAGGCCTCAATCTAGTTAACTGGCTATGTTATGGTTCGCTAAAAAATTGCTCATGTATCGTATACTTTACCCGTAGTCTAACCTCTCGGCCCCTCCTAAAAGTGACCCCAACGGTTGTGGCTGACTGCAAAATCCCCATAAGGGTAATCCTGCAATATCAAGTTAGGCGCCCCACGAGATTCTTCTTGCTAAACAGGCCGGCATCTGCCATCCTACACCCATGCTTGTACAACTACTTCATACAATTGCGTGAACTATGTGCCAGAGTCTGAGTCAAAATATTGAAAAGACACATAAACTATTCATGCATATATCTCAATAGAGACGGAAAAGCGGAGGTTACACGGCTGTTTGTAGGTAAGCGTTCCAAAAGGAGCTAACGCACAGGCGAGACGCGCGTTCCAATTCACTGAACCCAGCACGGAAGGGGACCAAATTAGACCTAGCTTAGCTTCACATATCAGGCCATGCCCCAAAAAGATGCAGAGTGTCAATATTATGCAGGCTAGCAAATATGATACGACAAGAAAGTAGCTGATATCAACATCTCGGGCTCGGTATTAGCCGCCAAGTTCCCTTGACCAGGGTGGCATGGCGTAGTGGAGTGTGAGGTTAAAGAGAGCTGACTCATGGTGCTGTCTCAACCAGGCCGAAACTGGCCATCTTCTCCATTGTAAAGATAAGGCCCCTTCGAAAATATCAAAACCCAGTCCTACACACAGATTCTGCACAAGGGATATTGGAGTAGTTATCCATCGCCAGCTATTTCTGCCTACACCGTTCCTAACACTGCAATACATTACTCCAGCATGACTACCAGTAGCACTATGCCGAGGAAGGAATGGATTTACAGGTTCATCTGTAACATCGCATATAAGCAAGGTGACACATTCTTAGTCGCCGATATTAAGGAAGGAGGTGGCTCATCCCTAGTAGTTTGGGCACAGTCAGCGTTAGTTGACATTCTTGTCAGGATCTGTTCGCCATGTTCCTTGGCTAACCGATGCAGGAGTATTGAAAATCGCCAGCAAAACGAAAATATAAAGTGGGAGATATGGTCGTATCCCCTTGAGCAGAGCACTATAGTTGTTCTCTGGAACCCTCACTCTAGGCGATACATAATGAGTAATGGCAAGTGGAAACATTCTCCTCTCTCTATTGACCCCTCCCTGACTATTTCTAGGTAACGAACAATATGTCGAAACTGACCATGGCGATGAATACGACGTGAAGTTTCATTGGTATCTCGAGGGGGCTGATGTCAAGAAACCAAACGACACAATCCCTGTTAAGTATGATAATTATGGCCAGCATCCCAAGGACGTACTGATCTGTGATTCTTAGATTCCGATCTGTGCTATATCCATCATTATTCCTCGATCTTGAAGTAAACAACCCTGTCCACAAAACACCGTTCGTCAGCTGGAAATCTCATAATGGACCTACCCAGCAATTCTATCTACATACTTTATAGGGCACAATACTAGCTAGCAAGTAATTGATATACCGTATTAATGTGGTGCTTATTATGCTGCTTCTATTTCAAGCAAGATCGAATTGCAACAAGTTTATGCAAACTGGCCCTTTCTATCACAGGTTTACAGAATGGAAAAAGAGAAACCTGCAGTCTGACACTAGACGATATAGAATTGATTGTACACTTGCGCCATACATTTCGCTTCCTCTTCAGTAGCTAGTGATGATAGTCTGTTGTCAAATTCATAGCCGGCTCTAATACGATCGTCGGGTATCCGAGTCTTCACCCGACTCCGCTACTAAGTTCGTGTATCATGCATGGAACTAAAATCGAGGTAGACACTAGCGGATTTGGGCCAAACCTAGAGCCTAACTAGAACCTTTGCCACGTCAGACTCGCTACGAATATGTCCGAACGGATGTGAGTAGTCGTATTATGCACATTGCCAATAAAAACAAGGGTCTGTTGCATTAGACAATCAGATGATGTTCTCAATAAGGAAACTTGGTGCAACAAGAGTTTCGCCTGCAGCAGATGAAATACTCTTTGGGGTGTTTTGAGCCGATTTTGAAAGGATATTGGCTGATTCCATCATAGCTTATCGCCGCCGCCTTGACCTTCGCTACTTTGCCCTCCCATGCAACACAGAGGTTCGGCACCCGTACTGTCGGACCACCGGCATTTCCAACCTCTATATTGTTCTCGGGCTGAACTTGAGGAACCGATTGTGATTACGAAAGAAAGGTTTTCATACTGTGAGCAAAAATAGATAGAGTGTAGGAATCTTCTTACTTTCGGCTGTCAAGTATATGCTTAGAGATCTTATAGGTTATACAGCGCTCAAAGTAGCCTCTGGCGTTATCTCCTGGAACACTCCACGGGCGACAAAGAAGTAGCAAAAGTTGAGATTCTGAGACAGCAATTGGAGATCTTGGACCATAGTCGTGTCTGACAAGATGAACCGCAAACCCAGATATCATCCGAGCGACGCTGTAGCACCTAATACCAGCAGCTAAATGGAAAGCCCGTCCTCGGCTTCAGCGGTCGTGTCGGCAGGCAAGACCTCGTACGGAGCAAACCAACAGGCGACACCGACAGGCCAGAGACTTCCGGCGGTCATTTCAACCCCAAGCCTTCAGAAAGGCATCGCGGGAGGCAGTCATCGGCCGATTGATCAAACTTTCAAGATGAATCCAGTCAACGGTACAATGTCTTTGGCCATACCAATCCCAGTCACTGAGGGACGTGGCGGATTTGGACCGAAGCTGGAGTTGTCGTATAATTCGGGCTTGGGAAATGGCTGCTTCGGAATTGGCTGGCAAATGAACTTGAGTTCCATCACACGCATGACTTCTAAACGTACTCCTATGTACGATGGGACCGACACTTTCCTGCTGAGCAGCGAGGATGAGTTGGTCCGTATAGGGGACCCTGTACGCATTGGCAATGACTTCTCCGTTCAGTCCTATCAACCTCGAGTCATGGGAGATCCTCTGAAGATCGAACAATGGAGCCGATTGCTAGATCCTTCTGATGTCCATTGGAGGACGATTTCAGGCTCCAATGTGACTTGCATTTATGGCCAGTCAAGCCAAACACGAATCTCGTATAAGGATCGGTCTAATCACACGTGTATTTTCTCGTGGCTTCTGTGCAGTTCATACGACTCCTTCGGGAATTTAATCACCTACGAATACAAGGAGGAAGATACGCATGGTCTAGAAACCTTGTCATCTGCGGCGCGATTGCAGGAACAGAACCGATTGATAGACACATCTGGGCGTGCAAGGTACTTGAAGGCGATTAGATATGGCAATACAATTCCTAATCGAGGTCTTGATGATTGGAAGCCATTTAAATATGATGGGCAATACCACTTCCAGGTGGTTCTGGACTATGGAGATCATGATATCGACAACCCCAATGTTAAGGCAAATTCACCCTGGTTGGTCAGACAAGACCGATTTTCAACATCTTCAGCAGGATTTGAAGTACGCTGGCTGCGGCTGTGTCGTCGCATTCTCATGTTCCATTACTTCCCGGAGGATCTTTCAGACAAGCATTGTCTAGTGCGTTCCGTTTCGATGCAGTATCAAGTGTCATCCGTGGCCTCCCTCTTATCTTCACTTACAGAACAGGGGCATTGGTTCAATCATGAAACAAAGACGATGCAAAATCAAGCGCTGCCGCCATACACATTTCAGTATAACATGCCGATCGATGTCCCCAGTGTCAAAGTTGAACACATGGATACCGATAACTTGCCAAATTTACCAGGTCTAGATGGGAATGAGTGGCAATGGGTGGATCTGCTAGGAGAGGGGGCGCCTGGTCTACTTGAACAATGTACCGACGGCTCTTGGAACTTCCCAAAGAATTACAATATCACAGATGATTCATCAGCCCCGACGTTCGGTACATCTATGACCATACATACCCGACCGAATCGAAACTTGGGTAAATCGGCCTATTTTGAGGACTTGAATCAAGACGGAAACCTTGAACTAGTCTGTTTAGACGACGTCAACAGGTTAGAAGGCTTCTACAGCCAGTTTGGTGAGGGATGGGTCGGTTACACTACCTTCTCATCGATTCCAAATCGAGACACCACAACAGTATCCTTCAAGCAACTGGATCTCACAGGTGATGGACTTGCGGATCTCGTGGCAGTTGATCCGGTGAGCAGGGAGATTATGTGGCAAGAAAACTTGGGCACTGCTGGATTTGCTCCATTGAGACGATCCGAAAACAGGACGGGTGTTCCACAGCTGACTTCTGACGACCCTGGAGTACAGGTCACTTTTGCTGATATGACAGGTGACGGTCGGTCAGATATCGTACAAGTCTCTTCAGGCTATGTCACATACTGGCAGAATCTATCACATGGGCACTTCAGCGAGCCGGTCTGCATGTATAATGCCCCAAGTCTGGGGTGTGATATACCAATTGCCGAAAGAATACGCCTTGTTGACATCAACGGCTCAGGTACTAACGACCTGATCTACCTGCCTAGCAGTGGGGGTCTGCACGTTTACTTCAACCAAGCAGGAAACGGCTGGAGTGAGCCGCAGATCCTTGAGTCTTTTCCACCAGTAAACCAGCTTAGTAACGTTTCTACGGTGGACTTATTTGGTAAAGGGACAGCATGTTTATGTTGGAACGGCAAAATATCTGGGTCAACTTCAGCGCAGACTCTCTACTATGTCGATCTTGCACCTGGACCGAAGCCCAACTGCCTAGCTTCATACCGAAATGGGAGAGGATCACGAGTAGAAGTCTCGTACAAGTCTTCCAACTGGTATTATCTGCAAGATGAGCGAGCTGGTGCCTCATGGTGTACAAAGATAGGGTTTCCCGTTCAGTGCGTGAGCCAACTCAGGATCTTGGACGATACGACTGGACTTCAGAACACCAAGCGCTTCACTTATCATGATGGTTACTACGATGTTCTTGATAGAGAGTTTAGAGGCTTTGGGATGGTCGAACAACTCGAATCTGTTGTTTTCAACGTCAATACTCGATCGGAATTCCACCAACCAGCTACCCTCACCAAAACCTGGTTTCATACAGGAGCGATGACACCAGTCAGTAGCTGTCTACATCGAGCATCTTCTGAAGCTCTATTTGGACCTTACTGGTCCATAGAGTCAGTTAATCTCGACGATCGGCGTGACTTCTGCCGGGCTCTCAAAGGAACGCAGCTTCGCGAAGAAATCCTTGGCGACGATGGAACTGAACTTGCAGAACATGCCTACCAAGTTACCGATACTGCTCACCAAGTGGTCCAGCTTTCGCCTAGAAAAGGTCCACTGCAGCCGGGCACGTATCGTTGCGTGCCACGTGAAATACTCAAGACTCACAATGATCGGTCACGAGAGTCGCTGCCACGCTACAATCACGAACTCATCTTGGAGACTAACAGCTACAATGATAAATTGAAGTCAATGGAGATCTTCTATGGGCGCTCAAGAGGAAAGGTCATGGATTTCTCCCAAAAGGAAACTATCTTGACCTACACAGAGAACGAATATTGCCTCCCTGTCCTCGACAATGGTAATGGGGTCTTTGTGAAGCCAATGCCGTCATCGACTCGTAAGTATCGCATTGTTGGTCTAGACTGTTCAAGTGATGAAATACAATCGGCTTTCACCAGGTTTACGAGTGGCAGCTTCCAGGTACTGGAGAGCATTCCCGAAGTCCCATACAAAGATCAGATGCTACCTCCATATTCTTCAGAAGCCCGTGTAAAGGTCGAAGAGAAACGGACATTATACCGCAATCAGGATTTCTCTCAAGAAGAGCCCTTACCTCTGGGGCAATTTCAGGGCTACTCGGTGATATATGGTATACTTGACCTGGCTGGAGGAGACAGTTGGTTTCAAGAACTGCTCAAGCACTATTTACCCGAGAGTTCGAACTTGGATAGTTTTATGACTACATATGGGTACACCAGGACGACGGAGGAAGACGGCACAACACTTTGGTGGCGGCCTTCTTCGCGTACTCTCTTTGGTCCTGACGCAAAAAATGAACTCGCCACGGCCAGAAGGTCCTTTTACACACCGACGGTCACCCAGGATGCCTTTGGCAATCGTAGTACAGTTCAGATGGACGATTACAACCTGCTGCCAAAGCTTTCTACTGATGCAGTGGGAAACGCCACCAAGGTGGATATGGATTACAGATACATGTCTCCATTGTGTGTCGTTGATCCAAACAGAAATCGAACCACCTACAGCCACGACCAATTGGGTCGAGTCATGGCAACAGCCCGATCCGGGAAAGAGAACGAACTGGTTGGTGACAATCTCAGCACGACAGTCCAGCTACTCTCACAAGCTGATAAAGATGCTTTCTTTGCATGTCCTATGCAAGAGACTGCTTTCAAACTTATAGGTGGTGCCACTAGCTGCCGCCTGTACTATGACGCCCAAAGCGACCATTCGGATACCCGCCCGAGTGCCTTTATCGACTTCAGTCGAATGTCCCATCATGCGGATGGAGCCAGTGCTAGTGATATTTCCATATCGATTACCTACCTGGATGGCAATCTCGCTGAGCTGCAAACGACCATCTTGACTGACACAGGGGCAAATGGATGCGAGTGGAACATTAGTGAATGGACTTTACGAAATAGTAAAGGAGACCCAGTCCGCACTTTTCAGCCGTGCTTTTCCAGTACGCATGGGTTCATTCATGCTTCTGAGAGCCAGTCGGAAGTAACCACCATGATCTATGATCCCCTGGGCAGACTAGTTGGCACATTGTATCCTGACCACGCATACTCGAAAGTGAGGTACGAGACTTGGACAACTACAGAACACGACAGAGGTGATACAGTCTTGATGGACCTTTTTGAGGACAAAGATCTCAGTATCTATACCAACGCTCTCGCAAAAGAGAACTATAGCCCCAGCTGGCACGCTGCGGCTTTGACCCAAGACCTTTCACGCAGGGCTGCAGCAAAAGGTTCGGAGATTTACAGTGAGACACCCGATGAAACGTATCTGGATGCACAGGAGCGTCCAGCTATCAAAGTCACAGATTGCAAAACAGCCAAGATAAAGACACGTAGTCTATACAGTCTTGCAGGACATTTGGCTCAAACAATAGATGGTAGAGGTCGTCTTGCTGAAAGCGTCACCACTGACTTGCTAGGCCGTGACATAGTGCGTCGAGGGATGGACACGGGCTCGGTATTCACGTTTCTCGACTGCATGGACCGCACTACGATTTTGGTAGATGGCCGTCACTGGAAGCAACGGTCGGTATACGATGCTGCAGGCAGAAACACCCAGCTCTGGCTCTCGCAACAAGGTGGAACCGAGTTCCTCGCAGAATCGAGACACTATGGGGAGACTGTGGCAAATGCTGAGTCCTTGAACTTGCGTGGAAAGGTGGTTGGAATCCGTGATCAGTCGGGGATCCAGAAGAACAAGGCATTTGACTTCAAAGGAAACTGCGTTGAGTCAACTACCCAGTTCACGACTGACTACATAGGATCGATCGACTGGAGAGCTGAGAGCAACACCAAGCTGGACCCCGAGATTTACACAATTCGAAAGGCTTATGATGCCATGGACAGAGTGGTCAAGTCACATGATGCCGAAGGTGCAATCACGAGGCATAGTTATGGGATTTGTGGACAGCTCAAGCGAGTCTCATACAGAAGCGGACGGCAGGGAGATGACCACTGGGGAGATTACATGAGTGACATGCGGTACACGACTGATGGGCAACCGGAGCAGATCCTGTATGGGAACGGTGTTCTGGCGACCTTTCAATATGACTCGGCGACCAGATTGATGATTCGCAAGAGGCTCATCCGCCAAAGTGACAGGAGAATCATGGAAGACACACAATATTCACATGATGTTATGCATCGGGTGATCCAGTCCTCGGATGCCGCCCAGCCAGTGTCGTACTTCAACAACACTGTCGTTGACGCAAGATGCTGTTACACTTATGACACTATTGGCCGTCTCTCATCGGCCCAAGGCCGTGAAGATGCTAATGCTAATGCCCGAAGGAAGTCATCTGTCGGGATCCCTAGCGATATAAGCCGCATCTGCAGATACACAGAAGAGTACGAGTATGATGATGCGAATAACATTACTCGGGTGAAACACCACGCAGGGCCGAAAGGACAGATTTGGTTGCGGAGTTATACTTACGAGGAAGGAAGTTTGGTCAAGGAAGGCGAACTGGGAAATAGGCTCAGTTGCACTTCAAAGAGTGGTTAAACAGAGAAATGGACCTACGGCGATGGAGTCAACACAGGCTTCGCTGGCAGTGTCAATGCCGGTGGCGGGATGCATTCCATGTCCTGGGATCCTTTCAATCGGCTCAAGTCTTGCTCAAGGCAGATCATGAAGAGTGGCACGCCAGAGACCACATGGTATGCGTACAACAGTGAAGGGAGGAGGGTACGGAAGGTGACCGAGCGGTCATCTTCTGGCTCAGGCGATGCGAGAAAGCTCAAAGAAACATTTTTCTTTTCCAATCTGCACATATACAAGTGCAAGACTGGCGATGGATCTGGCCACAGCAAGGATAAAAGGTACCATTTGATCAATAGTGCCGAGCAGAAACTGGTGGCCATTGCGGAAGAGGACAAATCCTTATCTTCAGAATCGCCTCTTCTAGTGAGATATCGCATGTCTGACAAGCTGGAGTTGGACCAGTCGGGACTTGTCATAACTTATGAGGAGCATTCCCCGTTTGGGTCCAATTCTTTTTCCCTCAGGCGATCCAAGCAAGAGGCATCCCGCAAGTACAGATTTGCTGGTTATGAGAGAGATAAAGAGACCGGCCTCTACTACTGCAACGCACGGTACTATGCCCCATGGCTTGGGCGCTGGATATCGCCAGATCCTATGGGAACCAAGGATGGCCTAAACTTGTACTGCTACTGCGGCGATGATCCGGTGAACTACATCGATCCCACCGGAACGACGGGCTTGTTCAAGGCAATGCAGATAGCCGCAGTGCCAATGTTCAAGAACGTGATGAGAATGAACGAAATCACGAAAATGGGTCCAGGGGTTCAGCCCTACCAGCGATCCTGGCCATCAGAGTTTTTCAAGCCGCCTCGAGACTCATCTCCGGCTCTCAGAGACGACGTCAAAATCGTAAATGAGCACGAGCAATGGAACAATCTGAAGGAATACACCGCAGTAATGGAACAGAAGGCACAAGCTCCGCTGCCAGGCATGTCGCTAGAAGTCATGAGGCAACTGGGAACGTACACTCTGGATCAGTATATCACCGAACTTGCCAAGGAAAGTCTATTTCAGGGATACAAGGAGGGCGTCGGAGCTGCTACTACCGCAATCGAGGCAAAAATCCTCCTGCTAGGCATACCCTTACCTTTACGGGTTGGGGCCGCTATCGTTGCTGACGCTGTCGGCAACAAGATCGCGGATGGGGGAGTGGAGAACCTTCGTGAGTGGATGGCGGGTCCGAATGAGCACGCGCAGAAGGACGCACAGGATCACGTAGAAGCGATTAGCAATTTCTTTCAGGATCCGAGGGGATTTGGACAGGAATTGGGGGAGAATGCGGTCAAGAGCTTTTTCTGAATACCCAACATCATAGCTTGCTCTCTTTCTCTATACTTTTACTCTAGCTCTCAAGATCGGTTTTTAGTTACATTGGTTTCAGCATTCCTGGCACTGTCAGCAACGCTAAAAGAGCCGAGGCATCAATGCTTACGCTTCAGCTACTCGTACGAGAAACATTGTAAACTTTCCCCCAAAGCAATAAAACATGGACCTGTTCGACTCCCCAAGGTTCAGCCATCGTGTCGAGACACTGATGCAAAGCAATCGTGTTCCTGGCCTGTCTATCGCTATTGTCCGGGGTGACCAGGCCAAGTCCACAGGCTATGGCTTCGCCTCGGTCAAGTCTCAAGAACCATGCACTGCAGATACGCTCTTCGACATCGCATCTTCCTCCAAATCACTCACTGCCGCAGCAATTGCCCTTTTAGTCGAAGATGCCAAGTATTCAGGAGTTCAATATGACTCACTAATGTCTGAACTGCTGCCCGACGACTTTGTCATGTCAGACGAATTGCACACCAAGACCGTTACTGTAGATGATCTCTTGGGGCATCACACTGGCATGCCTGGGTAAGAACCACTTGCGCTTAATGGACTGGGCTAACGGGGTTGTAGACACGATGATTCATACATGGGAATCCGTGCTACAGAGCCTGATGATGCGCGATCAATCACGCGAAATTTGCGAAATCTCGCTGTCACTGCGCCGCCGCGGACGCGCTACATCTACTGCAACATGATGTACACTGTCTTGACGCATCTCATAGAAACCAAGAGCGGACAGCAGTTTGATACATTCCTACAAGAGCGCATTTTCGACCGTCTTGGCATGACATCGAGCAGTCTACAGCCCAAAAGCGCCAGGGCTAGAGGTCACGACCATCGACTCGCAAAAGGGCATATCTGGGACAAGAAGTCCGCATCATATCGCGAGTTCGACGCGGTAGATTGTCCAGAAGGCCAAGGCGCGGGGTCAGTGATCTCCAGCGCCAACGATTTCATCAAGTTTCTCAGCGCCCTTATCGATCGCAACGATCCCATAACTGAGGATGTATACCAAGGATTGACTCGGCCGCGATCTGAACGAAGTGCCAACCATCGTCAAAGAACGGTCGGCATTGACCGCATATTCTACACAGCGGGCATGGATCTATACTGGCAAGGCGAACATGCAGTGCTTGGGCATAGCGGCGATATCACAGGCTTTGGCAGTCGTTTTGTATTTCTGCCAGATCTCAAGTTTGGTGCTGTCGTGATGGGCAACTCCTCGGGAACCAACTCGGTAGCTGCACAGCTGTTTCGTGAGTTTATCACAGAAGTCGTCAACTCCGACATGGCTCGACAGCAATTGAAGGCGGTCGCTGGTAGAGATGTGCCTATGAAGCTGCCAGAGGTGCGCATGCATCCAAAGTCGGATTCACAAGATCACCCAACTGGAATGGCCAAGGCGAAGGGTGTGAAGGGTAAGGACCAGAAAAGAGATAGTCCTGAGGTAAAAGTCGTGTCACAAAGAACTATGGCTCTCGGAGCTTATACCGGCGACTATTGGAATCCTGGGTATCACAACATGCGAGTGGAGATGAGAGAGAATGAGTTGTTCATCGATGCGACAGACCGCTCAATGGGATTCACTGCCAGACTAAAGCACAGGCGAGATCAGTCTCTGTACGATGCGCATGTTCGAGACGCTTTTGATACGGGTGATGAAGTTCTGATGACCGAGTTCACAATCGAGGACGACAAGGTCGTCAGGATGGGCATGGATCTAGAACCGCTTATTAGGGACTTGATATGGTTCGACAAAGTTGGGAATAAGTGATGATCCCAGGGTTGTCTTCTCAACCCGAATGATGCAACTCTCCTATGTAGCATGAGGGCAGAATATGCATCTCAGTCGTCTCCGGCGAACTAACAGGAAGTACATCGCGAATGGGGTTTAGAATCCGCGTATTACCATACGTTGTCGTCATCGTTTCCAGCTTCCCCAAACTTAAAGGACCCAGTAACTCGAATTGGTGCCAACGGCTTCCATTTCTTGTTTTGCTAGCTTCGATTCCCCAGCTCAACCCCGCAGTCTGTCGTGTCGATCTTGAGTAATTTATAAGCATAACATGGCCACCCAGCGTGACCTTCAGGCATTTGAGTCTTTAATTGAAGTCTTATTCTGCTTACCCGGAAAAATGACGCCTTTCATCGCAGTCCTCCTGGCTGTCTTCTATGCCACGTTGGCGCTGGGCGATTCGTGCCCAGTCATCACCCAACAGCTCAGTGATCCACCTTATGAGAACTACTTCTACTCTGACTGCAATACCGACGCCCAAGTCGTTGTGACAAGTCCTCTTCCGGATAGTAACTTGTCCATCATCGGACCTCGACTCATTGTTGCGTGGCCTGCGGGAAACAGCGGTATATGCACTTTCTTCCAACCTCAAGACGAGAAGAATGGAACTCTAGCTATTGAGTTGGTCAATTCGACTCTCGGATCGCCACTTGGTGTGGTCAATCGCGAAGAAAAGGATTCAGACTATCCTTATGTTGGGGTGGAGGGCGTTTTGTCGTTCAACTCGTCGGCGAATCTCACGGTTTCCATTCTGGGTTCGATCCGGAACATAAGGGATTTTACAGAAGGGCCGAGTATCATTAATCCAGTGATTCAAAATGCTACAAACGTCACGAGAGTGAATAATGGCGGTGTCCTTATATCGAGATTATGGTTGGACAATGTGACGACGACGAACCTGTTGCTGGAGCCATGGCAGAACAAGGATATCAGCCTGTCAATTTATAACGACACTGTTAGTTTTGGAGCAGGCTTCTATAAGTTCTCGGCATCATTCAATTATCCCCAACTGAAACAGCTATCTCCCCAACAGGTTCTCAACAACCAGTCACAATCACTCGCCAAGAAAGAACAGTCGGAGGTCAGGTCGTTGTCCTTCTTCTCGTATACCGACAAGCTGCTCGCAGGTGGCTGGCGTTTCTTGACGTACTTTGGTCGCGACACTATGATCTCCGCGCTCTTACTCGAGCCCGTCCTCAGTGCGGGGAATAGCTCAGCTCTGGAAGCAGTGATCGGTGCAGTGTTGGAACGGATCAACCGCACGGACGGATCAGTCTGCCATGAAGAGACCATCGGCGACTACGCGACGCTTCTTAACTTGCAGAACGGCATTGATTCGACAGCACCGGGCTTTACATATCCCATGATTGATACGGACTACTTCTTACCAATCCTCATGGATCGATATTTCAGCTCTACACCAAGGCGAGTCAAAGCACTGCTGAGCACAAAGGCAGGCGACGTTGATGTCGAGAACCGGAATCTGACATGGGGCAATTTGAGCTACATCAACGCACAGAAGATCATTAATATCACAGCAGACTTTGAGAAAGAACAGTCACTCAAGAACTTGATCCAGCTCAAGAAGGGTGAGCTTGTCGGTCAATGGCGAGACTCCACATATGGTCTTGCCAATGGGCGGATACCCTTTGACGTGAACTGTGCTCTCGTTCCTGCGGCACTCTACGCTATTTCCAATCTTGCCAAGGTTGAAGGAGTGTATCCCAATAATTCTGTGACCAGGAGCTGGGGTTCTAGTGCGGCGAAGAGGGCTAAGATCTGGGAGGACAATACCTTGCCGCTGTTCCAGTATAATCTCACTGTTGAGACGGCTACATCAAATTTAAAGGACTATGTGAAAGAAAACACCTTCTACGATGGATCAACCCATGCAGATTCAGTTGCTAACTACTCATCTTCTGGGAAAGTCGTTGACTACGCTCTGGCCATAAATACCACCAAGGATGAGGAGAAGATACGCATCACACATACTGACACGGCATTCCGCCTGTTTCTTCTCAACTCAACCAACGATGCTCAGCTCACAACCTTCTTGAATGCAACAGCCAACGCCATTCTTCGTCCATTCCCAGCCGGACTCAGTACCCCTCTCGGCATCGTGGTGGCAAACCCAGCACTAGCAGGCAACAAGGTCTTCACCGCCAACTTCACCAACGCCGCATATCACGGCACGGTGGTGTGGAGCTGGCAACTCGCCCTCATGGCCAAAGGTCTTGAGCGTCAGCTTGCACGATGTTCATCATCCCAATCCAAGGATGACGATAATGTTCCTGCGTTCTGCAGCAATACCGAGGTATATACAGCTTTGAAGAGTGCATACAATCATCTGTGGGATATAATTGAGGAGAATAGTGAGAGGTTGCAGTCAGAAGTCTGGAGCTGGAGCTATAATTCGAAGAGTGGTTACAAGTTCGCTCCTCTGGGAACGTTGCCGCCTCCACCAGGACTAAGCTCTGGAACGGAGAGTAATGTTAGGCAGTTGTGGAGTTTGACATTTTTGGCTGTGAAGAGGAACAAGGAGTTTGCTTGATTTTGATATAAACATGATATATATCGACCAAATGCGCTTCGTTGAATGATGTAACACCGATATCGTTTTAAAAATGAAATTATGAGGGACTATTATACACCATATAAATCATCCCGTGTGATTAAGTTTCCATGAGCAGTAAATATAAACAGGGGCCAATTCGTGCATCGGTTCAGAGTTGGTCGTATAGAGACTTCTCCGCCGCCTAACCCTTTCGTCTCTGGAACACCAAGACATCCGACTCACTCCTCTCATCGGTGAATCTCGCGCTAGTCCTGGTGTACAGCGTGAAACCGTGGCGCTCAAAGATTTCGAGCAACGCCAGCAGCTTCACTTGGGTCTCAGCTCCGTCAGACTTTCGCGGTCTCCATGGATAGCCCTTGAACTTGATCTTGGCGCGGTCTGGTGTAACGTCATGTCGTTGTATGTCAATCGTGAAAGTGGCTATGATTTCGTTGACAAGATCTGGAGGCGGGAAGTTGAGAATCTTTAGTTTATCTCCGCCGTGGAATGACACGTTTAGCCATTCGCAGGGAGGAGGGTGATGATTCGCTTTGCGGAAGATGAGTGCATCTGTTCTCGTCAGTATGTCTTATCCAGTTTGCGAGAATCGTGCGTATACTCAGTACTCACCTTTCGTCGAGACATTCTTGGTTACCTCGATAGGAGAGTAAATCACCCAACCCAAGCCATGCATGCCCTCCAGAATCCGAAGCGTCAACATCATCGCTTGCTCGTTGCCATTCGGCTCATATCTCCGTGCATAGCCTCCTAGCTTGAATTCGCGCGAGGCCTTTTGCGGATAGACCTTATCAATACCGCGGGGCCAAAATATTCTCACAGTTTCGTGTACATCGGCTATTTCGACCTCAGAAAGGTTTGTAAATGTGATGCGATCACGTCCATGGCGTGTGATGGATGCGAAATGACTCTGGAAAGTTGATGGTACTGTCTTTGCCACAGCCTGGCTGAATGGTGGCGGTGCAGCAGATGAGACTTCGGTGTAGTCGAAGGTCGCGGATTTGGTCATGTCGGACATTTTGACGATGAAATATTTGTGAAACCAGATTTTTTACTGAGCACAGATGCGAATGATCGTGGCTTTATAGACAATTAAGCTTCCATCGAGACGACGTTCGAAAAGTTAGCATTGTCACGGGGGCATCTTGTTAGCCATTTGTCGGTTGATTAAGCATCGTGAGACTATAAGGCGGGGGCTCTACAGCAGAAGCCAATAAAGCGTCGCAAACAACACATAGCCCAAAGCCCAAGAGTGTTCCTCAGGAAAACGGTTTGACTATCTAATCTAATTAAAGCTACACACTAAAGATGGACAAGAAACAATGTCATTGGGCGACAAGAACGCTTCTGGTCATCATTCACGCCCTTGGGGGCGGGGTACTACAAAATAGATTCCTTCACGGTCCTCCACTGCTGCTACCGTTAACAACTTCACAAAAGACTCGTCAGTTGCTTTTTAACTTTTCCCACAAACCATCCTGTTTGAAGTGTTTCGAAATACACAAACCATGACGACTGAAGACCAAGATATCATCCTCACGGCCCAGTGCCTCTGCAAAGCGCATACCTTCACCACCAAAGTGCCCCGATCAAAACTCCCTCTACCTGCGTCTATATGCCACTGCACCTCATGCCGAAGCGCTACTGGTGCCATGTACAACTGTAACATAGACTGGCCTGGTTCAGCAGATGAGATTCGCAGCTCTGATCTGAAACACTACAAATTCACCTCCAATTGCGAAATCTTGTTCTGCGGCTCATGTTCATGTCCAATGTTCTGGAATTCTCACTACGAAGATCAACCCCAGAACTTTGGCGTTTTCACGGGAGTCTTGAACAATGTTGACGTTGATAACTTCATCAACTTTACTAGGCAGATCTTTGTTGGTGATACGATCGATGGGGGCGTATCGCCGTGGCTTAAGAATGCGAATGGTGATGGGGAGAGGCCTCGCAGATGGATGGAGAAACCTGAAGACGGTGGAGAACTAAACGAAGACTGGCCAGCTGCGAGCGAAGATGCTCGATCCGATGCTCCTCCAGCCACAGATATACCCATCCGTTGTCATTGCAAAGGAGTCGACCTTGTCTTCCGTCCCGGCAACGTCGACTTCTCTACAATGGAGGCTGACGCGATTCCTTCGTTTATCGAGCCAAAGACCCATAAACACCTTGCGACACTCGATCCATGCCCCTCATGTCGCTTGTCAGTTGGTATTGATGTCATGAATTGGACATTTGTTATGCCTCAGCAGATCGATTTCCCAGGGAAGACCGATGGATCCGGCTTTCCACGAAATACGCTTGATCTGAAGAGTGCAGTCGATAATCCCAACCGAGATCCTCGTTACGGTACACTCGCAATCTATCGGAGTTCGCCTGATGTCCAAAGATATTTCTGCTCGCGCTGCTCTGCGACGGTATTCTACACCGTTGACGATCGTCCAGAGTGTATTGACGTGGCTGTTGCACTGTTACATGCTCCTGAAGGCGCTCGTGTAGAGAGTATCTTGACCTGGCATCTTGGTGCCAAGATGATGGGAGAGTGGGACTTTGAGAGGGGCTGGAGAAAGGATTTTGCCATGTCGGTGAAACACGCGTCAGAACAGTGGCGTATCGAAAAAGGTTTTTCCAAGACGTGGGCGAGGATTGCCTTTGAGGATGCAGAGAAGTAGGACTGAAGGGCGACAGGTCCACAGAACAGCAAGCTTAGCCTCTGGTGCCTTGATTTAAGCCTTGGTGCGCCTTCAGAAACACAAATAGAATAAGTCACATAGATGATGCACTCTGAAAGCCAGTGTTGTTCCTCCACTTACCTGACCTCTTGACGCTCATATTATGCTTTTCCTTGGTGAAGGGGGCTGCAGACTGAGTTCTACCGCTCTCTTGAACTTCATTCCCCTCAATCAGTCCATGTATCTTTCTGAGCCAGACACTTTCTTCGTGGCTCGACGTTCGTATACACTTCATTCAACATGGCTCGCCCCCACCTCGTCACGCTCCCCTACGAGGTGCGTGATAAGATCTTCCAGGACTACTTCCGCGTGGAAGGAGGGTATGTCTTCAATAGGGAATCTGAAAAGCTCACCACCGCTGACGGTCAGCGAATTGACCTTTCATTGACGTACACCTGCCGCTCAATTGCAACCGACACCAAGCATCTGCCCTTTGCGCTCAACAACATCTCCTTCTCTACCTTCTTCTCCCCTAAGTGGATGGCTTGGGCTGGCCGCCACCAGTTCCTATCGCAATTTCTTTGCCTTCTCAAGGCAGATCTCATTTATCATCTCCAGGGCGCTGAAATGTCTCCCGAACTGGAATCGGAATTACAAGACAAGTTTCCGCATTTGATGCCGGCTTTCAAGCACCGTCTAGAGAGGATCTATAGCAGCCGCGGCTTTTTTCCACAAAAGTCGTGGTGGTCTCAGTGGTTATGCCTTTCAATACAGGGATAAACATCTTGACGTAAGTGACATAATTGGAGACAAGGGCGATGAACTGCTAAGGCTTTGGGGTGCAAACGCATGTATGGCAAGGGAAGTAATCTCATTCAGCCTCCGATTCCTAGGAGAGCGTCAATATTTCGAACTGGCTAGCCTCCTCAACAAACCAATTCCTGGCTGGAAAGGCTCCAACGATCCGCAAGATCTTCTTGATATAAACTTGGATCCCTGGGATATCTCTTCCAAAGCCGTTCTCACAAGGGTTGGAAGGCTATTGCGGGATGATGCCAAGTGGCGGTGCGCTGAGGATTGGTGTAACGGGCTTCGTTCAAAATATCGTTTTTCTGCTGCCGCCATTGCAATCAGATTCTTTCGTCGACTTTCAGTTGACCAGAGGCGGAATCTGCGATGTGTCACCATCATCGAGGATGCATATGCTGTCTGCTCTCCTTCAACTCATGCCATGGGTCTCGTCGAATTCTGCAAAGACAATCCAAGGCTACGAATACAACGCCACCTCAAGCTACCCCGCCGCATCCCTGCCGCTTTCCACCCCTGGTCGAGACATTTTGGATACTCGGGTCTTGGTAGAGTCCTTTGTTCAGAGAATGGTGGTGCGGATTCCCTTGATGCTAATTGTGCAGTTAGAGATGTTTTTGCCTGGCCACAAGAAGCGATCACATTGCCAGACGCCGGAATGCCACCTAACTCATTCACACTTTGCTTGGATAGAGAACCCGATAAGGCCTATTTTCTGATATCTTCCAGAATATCCTCCTTCGCCATGGTCCTTTGATGCACGCCAGTAAAGATCTGTTTCGAATGCGTCCTCATCAATTCGATGGTGCACCTCCCTACCGCCATTGGCTCCGTGGCGAGCTCTCAAAAGCACTCGAGTACTTGACCGATCATCACTCTACTTCAGAAAGTACTCACAGCATCCCGCTCATCCGCACCAACTTCTATCCCGGCCTTACTCCTGATGTCGCAAGTATTATCCAAGAACGTCTTGACTGGAAAACACTGGACTGGGAAGTAGATCTAGAGGGAAGGGAATTTAATGTCAGACAGTATCCTTCGACGTTCGGAAGCTGGGATGATAATTTGAGGGCTTACTATGAACACCAGCTCCAGCTCCAGCCCTGAGACTAAGCCTGCTTTAATGGTAGCGCGGCTAAGGTTAAATATAGATAGATAGGCATAAAAGTTTATAAACAAGTATGTAAGGCTTATAATATAAGCTATCTGCTATAGGCTCTATTGACTAAAATTAAAAATGCTTATTAAAATAAGAATGCCCCAATGTTCACTTACTTGCCATATTCGGTGCTGTATACAAGGCTTCCAAGTAGGTAGGGACAGGGTTCACGGAGGGTATTCGGGTCTAATTATCTTTACAACTGGGTATTCTGAGCTGCTAACTTGAAGTGAAAATTAAATTACACAAAGGAATATTTTGTAAAGATAAGCACTATGATTTCTCAAGCCCCGTTTCTACCCTTGAAGTCGCTTCTAATTCCTTGATACTCTTGCCATCTGCATTTTGCATTGGTCTCTTGGGCGCAGCCTCCTTGTCCAACGGCCCAGGTCTTGCGAAAATAGCACCACCAAGAGATAAAATGTTGGTCGCACGAAGGACCATCTGATAAAACAATGTCATACCAGTAACCAAGATCTCTTCCCTTGCGGCAGGGTCATTAGCCTTGGGCCCTAGAAACTCGACACATCCGACGTTATTGAGAGACCAGCAGTTGGCAGAAAACTTTGCTACTGCAGACTCTTGCTCGTCGAGGCAGACAAAGTCCCATGTCTTGAAGCTGCTAGCGCTGGCCCATGTCATGGCAGCAGGTGTTCCGTCAGGACTGCTAGAGTAGTTGTATGACAGGTGGGTGTATGATGTCATGAAGCGCTTTAGTGCTTTGATAGTGCCTTTTTGGCCGTGGAGCTCGTAGGTTGCGTGGATTGTGACCGGGTGAAGTGTACCAGTACCGATTACAGCCGTAGGGTCGTCGTAGGGATGGAAGACGAGGGAGGTGCATTTGAAGGCATGATAGTCGACGATGTACATGGGTGTTGTGTTGTTTGTTTCAGGGTCTTTCTCTGAGACTAAAGCCTTCATCTTCTTCCACTTGAAGTCAACTTCAAAGACAGTGTTGGATGGCTTCATGTTGTCGTTTGCTGAGAGATGGTCGCAGGGGTTGCTCATTTTGGCTTGAGTCTATTATACAAGAAGGTTATGTTTATTGTGAATGAATGGATTCGGACTGACACAGAAGTCCTCGTAGGATCTTAGGCACTTATATATAAATCTTGGCGGAATGTGAGCATGAATGTTCGCGCATCAGCGTAACATCGAAACAGGTGAAGACCCACCGATCCGTCATCTGGCTAACTCCTTTCGGCCTCATGGAGCGCTCCGATCGACACATCGGTGGCAATTAATTCCATCTCCGTGCGCTAACTGCGCCTTGTTGGGCTGAATGGCAGATTTCTTCCAAATGGTGATAAGCGACAACAGATAAGGGATAAGGGATTGTGTTATCAGTGATGTCATTGATGTCTCCAAGACCAGTCAACCATGCTATCGATAAGACCACATAGCTACCCTATCCTCAGGGAGCAAAAAAACATCAGACATTAATATAACTTAAGGTGTAAAATAAACTCAGTAAAGAGTCCCCTAAGCTTAGGCTACATTTACCTAAGCATTTTCATCGCTTAGGGTCAAAGTCTTGAGCTTTCCTTCTTCACCAGCCTATGTAATTTTTTTTGTCTGGAAACGACAGTCAACCGCTTATCAATTCTCGTCTGGGAATTTACAGCACGTAGCGAAAATGAGGGTTCTACAAAACGTTAGTGCCTCGTCACAATGTAGTTTCAACTGAAACTTACCTCGAAATCAGTCAGGTCAGCACCATCAACTTCAGAGGCATCCTCATTATTTGTCCCGATAGCCGCGGCGGCGGCATCACGTCGTGCATTTCGCCTAGATAAGAGTACTCGGAGCATGATTGCGACGACCATCTGCGCAACCGAGCAGCTGAGAATCGTAATGCATCCAGATGGATACAATGGGGCCTCGGAGCCCAAGAAAGCGTGAGGGCCGATGACATTGCCGACACAGTAGGCAATGAAGACCATTGCTGAAGCAGTGATACGCTTGGTGTAGCCACCGAGGTTACTAGCGGGCATTTGCATCGCAAGGACCAGAGAGCAGACAAAGGCACCGATAATGTAATAACCGAAGAGTACACCGATCTTGTGATGCTCACGATCAAGTTTCCAGAGCAGGCAGACTCCGATCATGGTGGGGATAAGGTAGACAGCCATGATGATGGTTCGGCAGTTCTTGATGCGTGAAGCTAAGAAGGTGCCTGATAGGATGTATATGACTTGGAATGCGCCCATGGGGATACCAAGAGCGACTGTCTCAAGAGGATCCTTGACTACACCCTTGATGATAAGCTTACCGAAGTTGGCAATGCCTCCGTTGATGGTCTCGTTGAGGAGCATAAATAAAACAAGAAGCCAGACTTGAGGGTCGATAAAAGCCTCGCGGATTTGGTTCCACTTGATGGTCTTGTTCAGAACACCAGTTCGAGCGAGACGACCACGGCCGATGAGTAGGGCTCGTTCTTCGAGGGTGAAATGGCGAGCTGACATGATACTGTCGGGGAGAAAGAACAACAGAACAAAGCCCCAGACGACTGTCATGCCTCCGCAGGTCATGAAAACAGCCTTCCAAACGGGAAAGTTCTTGATCTGGCCAATGCCATAGGTAAGGATACCACCAAGCTTTTCAACGTTAGCAGGGTCAGAGCAAGAGGGAAATTGGACTTACCATAGCTCCAACGCCATTACAGCAGTAGAATATACCTGCTCTGAACGGCTGCTGCTCACGCGTATACCACATCGAAACGATCATCATGAAACAAGTGGTGATCGGAGCCTCAAACACACCAAGAAAGAATCTGCACGTCGCCAACGAACCAAAGTTATTTCCCGCAGCGGTCAATAATAGAACGCTTCCCCACGCAATTACACAGCCACTGACTACCTTGGCCATGCGCGTTTTCTGTGCGAGAAACAGCCAAGGGTACTCCGCAGCCATATAAGCAAAATAAAAGATTGAAGCAAACCAGGAATACTGATCCGATGAGATTCCTGTGTCTGTGAACAGGTCGAACACAGCAGCATATGAAAGAGCATTCTTATCGATGTATTGAAGCATGTATGTGCCCATCAACATGGGGAGGAGGATCATGTCGACCTTTCGGATGAGCTTCTTGTTGAGCTCCGTATCGGTCAATAATTCGCCGATGTACTCATTTGTGAAGTTATGCTGACGGAGGAATGTTTCTGTAGCGTCAAGCTCGACGACTTCGCCTGGGGTAATTGAGTCGAGCTTTTTCATGGCGATTTGCTCTTCTTCAGCGAGCTTCTTGTCGGGCAACGGCCCCGATGTTGTTGGTGACATCGCTAGGGAAGGCAAGAGTCTTAGGGCCTGTATCCTAGGCGATGAAAAGATTTAGGTAAGCTTAGGATAACTAAGAATAACTTAGGATGCCTTTAGACCAGCGATTCCTAGCACCCTAACTGAGTGTGAGAAGCTAGGTGGGTATGTTGCTCTGCGAGACCAGTTTGAGATTCATGATGATGGGAGGCCAAAGACCCATATAATCTTCCCTTCAGTCAAACAAGCGATAGACAATGGTCCGGGGTACATGATTCTCGTATCAACCAAGCGAATTAACCCTATCAGTGTATCATGCAGATCCCATCCCAGCGAAGCAGCAGTTCCTGACTCAAGGCAGCGCAAACGGTGTTCTCACCAATGACAGCCTCACTAAAATCACCCAAGTTTGCGGGGTTTAGGCCTAGTTCCAGTTGGCCGCTACCAAGCTCCGATACTCGGTCCTCAGATCTAATGCCGGCAACGATCGGGTCCATATTCAACAGGCGAAATCGCGGGGCAGGGAAGTTCCCCGATCTGAACAAGGAGATTCGCGTGTTTTATTTCTCAGATTGGAAAGATAGGGCGCAGATGGCACTTATCTCCGGTGATTCTGCTGTTGAAGCCGTTGTCGGAACTGAGCCGTGGAGAGCGGAGCGGTTTTTGGACGCCGAGGAGATGCCCCTCATACTGGTGGCGCTACTCCAACAGTGAGTTTTGTCAGTGTCGAGTCTTTGCTGTATTTAACCATTATATCCTCACGATTCCTCATTTGTGATAACAACAAATTAAGTCAAAATGGGTAGCCAGATTTCTCCAGACACTCCAACCATCTCCTTGCCTCAGGGCAAACTTGTCGGCGTCAAGCTGAATGATAGCCTACCCCAACCTGTAGATGGTTGGATGGGGGTTCCCTACGCTCAACCTCCAACAGGCGATCTTCGTTTCCGCCTCCCTGTCAAAGTCCCAGCTTCACCTGACAAAGTCATTGATGCGTCTGAATATGGACCTGCAGCTCCTGGCAAGGGACTGTTGGTAGGTCCCACGCTTGAGCAGAGCGAGGATTGCTTGACAGCGAATATCTTTCGCAAGTCTGCGGACAAACATGAAAAATTACCAGTAGCGCTGTATATCCATGGTGGTGCGTTCAATAGAGGTTCGGCGCATATGCACAAGACGGCGTCGATGGTGGCGAATGCACCTGAGGCTTTTGTCGCTGTGACGTTTCAATATCGCATTGGAGCTTTGGGATTTTTGCCCTCAAGTCTCAGTGCTAAGGAGGGTGTTCTTAACCTTGGACTGAAGGATCAAATTCTCATGATGGAATGGGTGCAAGAAAACATCGCAGCCTTCGGTGGTGACCCCAGTAATGTCACATTGTTTGGTCTGTCTGCCGGTGCTCATTCTGTAAGTTCGAACGACAATTCTGGGATGCAGTCAACTAACTTTAAGCAGATCGGTCATCATATCATGCACTATAATGAGGGTGTTGCCCCTCTGTTTCACAAGGCCATTATTGAGTCCGGAGCTCCTACATCACGAGCCGTGAGACCTTACAACGCGCCGATTCATGAAGCCCAGTTCAAGGACTTTCTCCACGCGGTCGGCGTCCCCGAAGATCTCCCAGAGAATGAGATCTTCCCTTATCTGCGCCAACAACCTGAGAAGGTCATTACAGATGCACAAACAGCCACGTTTGACAAGTACAACCCTTCCCTTCGCTGGGCTTTCCAACCTGTCATTGACGGTGAAGTTATCGCGCGGCCGCCTCTTGAGACATGGAAGTCGGGCAAGTGGCACAAGGTGCCCATAATGACTGGCTTTACCACGAACGAAGGTTCGCTTTATGTGAACAAGCAAATGTCAGATTCTTCCCAATTTCGACATTTCTGGGCTGAGTTGCTCCCGCTGCTTACCTCGACGGATTTGGACACTATCGAGGAGCTCTACCGAGACCCAGCCAAGTATGAGGATTCCGAGTACAAGGAGACACGTAAAGACATGGGATCGCAGTACAAGCGCATCGAGGCTGCATATGCCCACTATGCTTATGTCGCTCCCGCACGCCAAACAGCCGAGCTCGCCTCCCCATCAGTGCCCGTCTACCTCTACCACTGGGCCGCTGTGAGCACAGTCAACAACGGTGCCCAGCACGCTGATAATATGCGCTACGAAGTCTGCGATCCCAAGGTTGTCGTTGTCTCCGAAACACAAAAAGACCTTGCCAAGACACTGAACCATTACGTTACCAGCTTCATCACAAAAGGTGATCCCAATGCTGTCCCAGGAGAGTATCCCCAGAGACCTAAATGGGAGGCATATGATCCCAAGAGTCCCAGGGTGTTGAGATTTGGCGAAGGGAATGAGGAGCTGATAGGAGGAGATGCTGGCAAGACTGCTGTGTTTACGGATGATGATTGGGCTCGTAAACAATCTGAGTTTTGGTGGAGCAAAGTTGACATCTCCCAACAGTGAGCATAGAAAGAAAAGAAGCAAATAAACAAGTACAACACTTTGATCTTAAATGTGAGCAGACTCTATACCTCCCATCTCAACTGTATGTCAACGATCAGCGGTAGAAGTGGTACGAGTTACCAGAAATGGAAATAGTCCATCCGCACTTTCCCTCTGACCAAGCAGAGGCTTGAAAGTTGACCTCCCTCTTGTATTTGGCTCAAACCTCAACGTCACCTCCACGGATGGACTGGGACATCCTCAAAACTCGCAAGGATACAAAGAAATGCAATCGCAAAAAGATATCTTGAGCTTCAGCTCTTTCAATGCGTAATCAGGGAATCGAACCCTGGGCTCCCCGACGCTGCTCGAATGGCAACGGAGAATTTTACCACTAAACCAATTACGCTTCTATTGATGGTGTTGAGAGGATCCCAATGCAGTTCAAGTGGTCAGAAGAGAGCGAAGTTTAATATTGACATTGGAAGAGAGCTTCGATAAAGCTAAAATTACATAGACAGCCGTTGAGATATCAATGTCCGTTTTCAATTTGCACGAGAATACCTCAAAACTCACAGACTGAGTCAGGCTTTCTAAAAGCATACCATATCAACACTAACCTACCCGTTATTTCTCTCATCTGTCCTATGACGTTCACTCTCGGGAGGGCTTTCGATCTCTTGATGAAGGTGAGTTTGGGCATGAAACTTTACTTCTGGGCTTCTTTGTCTCGTTGACGACGGTTGGGTTGCGTTATCATCGATGTTGCTTGAACTCGGGACGGAACTAGAAGGCTCTGATATTTCCTGACGGATTGGGTGTTCCTGACCTGTTGTGACGTTGCCAATGTTAGATGACCGATGAGCTTGGTTAAGAGCAAAGTCTCCCGAGTCGAAATATTTTCTTCCCTTCCACCGAAACTGTTAGCTTGGCACGTTTCAAGGACAGAATCGGTCATGCGAACCTCTAATTGGTGACTGAGAAGGTCGCCTCGCTTTGGTAGGATCCCATATCGATTCAAGAGGCGTTTGTTCTTGTCTGTATCCATCTCAGGCTGCTCAGGCTGCTTAGTCTGATTCATAGTCCACTACGAAATTTCAGGGATCAAATGCTTCGTGGGAAAAAAGAAGCTCAGATGTATTTATTTGTAGGTACTGATATTACAGCTCATACGTGGGGACCAGAGAAACCCTTAAAACCACTTCTAGAAAGTGATGGTTCAGACGGGACCAGCGCTCTAGAAGCGCATGACGTAGTGTAGACTGTCTCGTGCCAGAGATGCATATTGAACCCTGCGTTTTACTATGGGTTGCGGACCCTTCCCGAAAGGCCTTGGGGGGTTCATGTGTCAAAAGGCTCTGGGTTGCAACCATCAGTCACATGCTAATGCAAGTTTTATTGCGTACAGTGTTTATCTTCACTTGAGGAACGGGCTCAAGATTCATACACAAGAAGCATACACAGAAGGGCTGTTAATATAAATCAACAACTGCGACGGTTGGGTGATGATTCCGTGCAGGCCTCCAGATGCTGTGACAGCGACCCCAGGGGCCCAGAGCATCAGCTGGCCTGGGCTGGGGCCTGGATAACCCACTGTAAATCAAGGTCTCGCTTAGAGTCTTGTCTGAGCTCAAGTCCACTGCGCCATGTTTATTGGGCTACCAAGGATGATTGCCTATGGGTCAAACAGGGTTAATCAGAGCAGAAGGAGAAGAGAAATCAGCAGCAAAAAAAAGGAACACGAGAGAGACACACGACGAGATTTAAAACAGGATGTCTCTTGGACCCTGTATTTCATTACGTAGGTCGGTCAGTAGCGCTAATATGCCGAAGAGTCCGAATGTAACATGGAGGGAATCACCCCCGCAATGACTGGTTTTACACTGTAGTCTTCTGAATCATAGAAGGCGGAGGTTCACCCAACGCCCCGTACCGTGGCCACGATATAAATACAGTGCAACGGCCATAAATGCGGTGCATTCGCCCAAATCACTCGAAGTGGAATACCATCGCCGATCAATTTCACAAAGGGTCTGACAATCTACAAAAATGCCATTCGTTAATGAACCTACCTCTTCCTCTGTGACTGAGGTCTCTCAACAGTCAATGTCCTCAACCAAAGAAACATATTCGCTCTCTTTATCGGAGCATACAAGGAACCAAATAGCAGTTCTGCTCGAATCACCGAACGCGCAACTATCACCGGACTTGGCTTTCATGCCCAGTAGCTGTGTTCTTTTATTACCGCGACTCAACTCAGGGTCAAGCGCGGGCGCGGGTGCCCAAACTTGAAGCGCGTCACCTTGGGCTGATCGAATACCTTGAGCAGAAATCGGCCGCGATTGGGAGAGAGCTGTAATGCATTCCAAGGTAACAAAGGCGTTATTCATGGCTTTTTCTTTCTCGGACGGATCGGCGGAATGGCCGGGATCAAAATGGAAACCCGTTGATTATGGAGGTGGCAGGACATAATAATGTGGACTTGAAACGTGTACGCCCGGAATTTTAGGTCCGGAGGCATTCATCCCCAGGAGGGACATTCTAATTAATATGAGATCAACCTATGTCAAAATGACGATTATAATTATGAAATGAGATCAGCCTTTTTATCTGCCAAATTTGGATAATGAATTGGTAGCTGGCCAAGCTTCTCGATCGGCAGTTGACATTTGCCGAATCCATCTTGATCTGCCGGATATCGTGTTTCCCCAACCTATCGCGTGAATTATTTAAGCATACTTGCATGTCTCGGCATGTAGAGTCCAAGTATTTCACCAGCTTCGGGATGAGAAAAATATGCGGAATTGGGTGCAGACGAATACGATACTGTTGTCGATGAAGCTTGAGCGCCAGCATTCAGGTCTTCGAGGCGTCAGCGTCGCCACATCAATAGACTAGCAGCAAGCATTATTCCTTCACTGTTTTTCCCTAGTACATAACTGTCATTGATGTTCAGAGATAACAACTGGTCTCCAGAGGCAAGGCTGATGTTCTTGACTAAGTTTTCATTCCCGAAATGCGGTTGTACGTCCAGTTTCGGTACACATGCATTTCAACGCCTCCTCAACTAAGCATACCTAGCGTTCGTAAACCAAATATCGGAAGAATTGCAAATCCTGTAGAAGGAAGTGCCAGTAGGCACTTTAGAAGAGGTTCTCACGCTTAAAAGATCGGATACGCTGGTCATGCCGCGAGCTTCATCGACGGTTGATGGGATAAAAGCAAACATGCTCAGCGCCAAACATTGCGGCCTAGACGATTTTAAATAGTATCACTGAAAGCTCTGCTTGCTTTTCTTATACATAGATATATATTCTAGATTTCATTACCTTCGCTCGCGCTCGTTAACTGTGAATCTGCCAGCGCTCCAATCAGCGCGAGCCATCCCCAGTTCAGAATTTCCAAATCGGGAGAATCACCATGAGTCATTCTGTATCATTCTGTATCGAGGATGTCTAGTTCTGAGCATCCCACGCTGAATTTAGGGGTAATTATCTAGTGCATCTTGTTTGATGCAGTGTTCGCTGTCAGGCACCTTAGCCTTGACAGCACGAGCGAGAAAGTCGTTCACGCGTTCAACTGGTGTGTGAAAGTAGGCTGAATATCATTTAGAAGGTGGTACTGTAGACTCATAAATAACTTTTATTAAATATATAGATATGTTTGAGAGACTTTCTTGCCTAAATTGCATCGCTCGAAACCATACCTTGTTGCAGGTCTTCCAATGTAAATGAGGGTTTGCATAAGAAGAACAGAAATATACTATTTGAGTGATTACTTTCACGGCGGGCTGTGGGATGTCGGACTTGGAGTGAGGCCCCTCATCCATCCAACGGGCACTTCATCAAACCCGAGCCGCTACTCTGCAGCATTAAGAGCAGGGAACATTCTCTCGCCGAACTCCTTTTGTCTCGGCGTGACGTTGTATCCCATACTATGCAAAATGATTCATCGTGAGTACTAGGATACTATTGTATCTTGATAGTATCAGCGGTGAAGATGAAGAAGTGAGGCATGCAATTATATATATCATAGCATATAAACTTTGAAGGGAGTCTCAGCTTAGGTCTGACAATACGAGTCATCAACAGTGAAGCACTGTCAATAAGACCATTCAAGAAAGGTGAGATATATCCTGCTTCATCTCTCCTACTCATAATCTACATGATGCATAATATTTTGCCGAACTGAGGTTACTCGCATGGAATACTGCGTCTTTGAGGACCCATTGAACCGACATCGCCTGACATATGAGACTTTCCATCGCATCTTGTTTCAGTCCATTACAACAACGTTGTTTGCTAACTTTAGAAATGCTGAATAGGTAAATCCGAGTCTAAAAGACAAAACTGCAAGGCAAGCTGAAGGAAGGGCGGACTCTTGAGGTGAGCATTGCAACTGATAACCTCGAACTGTAAACGGGACAAATCATTTTGGCTTACACTATGGTCGCCCCTTTTTGGTAGATTCTTTTCCGCAAATCCGTATTAAAACCTTTGTTCCCCCCTAACCGATTTCTACGTTCAAAAGCATCTTCGACCACTTAAACGAACAGCGTCATCCGAACTCCTAAAGCGCTGTCATGTCCCACTCTTGAATCATCACCCCTGTCCTTTTCCGCGTTTCTTGCACGATATTCATAGCCTCGATCAAGCCCCCCACGGTACTCGGTGGCTTTGATTTGTTAAGGATGCTCTCCGCTACCGATACGTGGCTTTCGGACACCAGACAACCTATAACGCAGAAGGGTCAGGCTAACGCCATCACCCGGCGAGGTTTACTCAAGCCTTGCAGTAGCTTCAAGTCGCTAACGTTAGATGCGAGGTTAACAACTTCGTTCGCTTCGGAGTTCCAACCGACGAGTATCACGATAGATAAAGCCTAGCAGCATAGTTCGTAGTAGAGTCATCTCCGCCAAACCCTCACCACGCTGGTTAGAGCCGTTTTGTGCTCGGATCTCCTCGTCATTCAGCCCCTCGATCAAGTTTTCCAAGAATCTGGCCTATCCTTTGGGCCAGAGTGATGAATGAGAAATTCCCGTTCCTTTTTGTTTCTTCATCCAGCTCTCAAGAGCCACTGTGTCTGCGATACTGAGAATAACTTCGTTCTCATACCCGGTTCCATGATTCATATTCAGACTGGCTTCAGTTTAACCCGATTTCGTCATGGTCATTGAGACGCGAAACTTGCTCCAGTGAACTGCTAGATACGATATTAGTGGGAATGGTGTTAGAAGCGAAAAATCGTAAAGCTACTTATGTAGAAGAAAGCAAGTTGACGCCTGAATAATCGATTCTGTTCGCCCGCTCCGCTGACATCTCTGTTGGATCAAATAGTACGCGTCACACAAGATGTCTCATATCTCACGCTTCGAGAATATGCTTGAACAGTATTATGGCGGCATCAAAATGGGGTCCCGATGATCGGGAGCATTGAGTCATGTTCTCAACCTCGAGTAACAGCATGTTGTCTCCAAAGAGATGCGTTCTCTCCATAGATTCGCGGTGACGCCAAGCATCTCAACCCTATGGTGTATTCCCTTGAAAGCTTTCCCCCAATGCTTACTACGGGTAATTGAGAATATGGCCCACAATTCTACGGTAGTCGGCTTTCGGGTGGCTTATCGACTGTTTACATGAGCGAAGCGTGGACGGATGCAAAAAGCATCCGAGCCGCGGCGCTTACATGAGGGTTTGAGAAAGGCTATAGAGCAAAGATGTGTATATAAACGTCAATTCACGCAACTATCTAGTATTCATTCTCGACTAATAATCTTCCATTCAATAACACCATTCAGTATGCCTTCGTTAACTGTCCTCGTGCTTGGCGGTACCGGGCCCGCGGGCATTTGTCTACTTCGTGAGCTACTTCATCGCAAACACAAAGTGGTAGCATATGCACGAAGCCCTCAAAAGATTCCAGAAGACTTGATCTCCGATCCATCACTTGAGGTAGGTCGCACGCAGGGTGACAATCGTGAATGAAGGAAATAGCTAACCTTGTCAGATCGTCAAAGGAGATCTATCCGACAAGGCAGCTCTCGACCGAGCCGTGGTCAAGGTCAACATGGTCATTTCGCTCCTCGGACCTCTAATCACCGATCGCACCTCGCCCCCAAACGCTATTCCCGATTTCTACAAAAACTCACTCTTTCCCGCGATGCGACGACACGGCGTTAAGCGAATCTTTGCCATGGGAACGCTCACTATCACCCAGAAACAAGATTCATGGACTGTCCTCCAACCAACAGTCAATCTCATGGTCCGCACCGTTTTTTCGAACGCTTATCGCGCTATCACCACGATCGGGAAAACATTCGAGACCAACGCCAAGGACCTCGATTGGACCATATTCCGTATCTCGGCTATCCCTGGGGGCTCTGACAAGGAAAGCTGGGCGAAAGATAGGCAGGACGGGAAGTCTTTTGTGGGATATGTTGGACAGAAGGGTTATACGTATGCTTTCCCACGAGGTGCGCTGGCGAGATGGCTTGTTGATGCTGCTGAGAGTGGGCTACAGGATTGGGTGCGCAAGGCACCTGCGGTATCCAAGCTGTCTGGTAGCTAAACATCTTACCCTAATCAGGTTTTCTTTGCATTCTTTTCTGTGGTGTTATTTCCTTTCTGGCTATTCTTTCGGTTTCTGAGACTGGCAAATACTTTGCCTTTATTAAATGTAATTATTCCTTAAATACTTGAACTCTACACTAAGGTTGCTTAACTCATGAACCAATTTGCTACCAGAAATTGATAAACAATGTGCTTTTCAATGGCCTTGTTGGAAAATTCGATCGATCGAAACGGTTCGCGATGATTCGCCGCCTTAGCAGAAGGATCCTGCCTTGACGTCAGTGGTCAGAAGGAAATCGTGATCTCGTCAACGACGCCCTTGCGAGTTGAGTATATATAAGCTGCCAATATTGATGAATCTTTTCACCTAAACTCAATTTCTGATTCACTAGAAACGAGAATAGCAATATTTACCAAAACCTTGCTCATACTACTTCACTGTTGGTTTTCAGCCCATAAGTCTCATTATGTCTTACCCTGATCTTACGACGTTCAAGGCCCTGTCGTTTGACTGCTATGGCACTTTGATAGACCAAGAGTCTGGTATGATCCGTGGCTTGCAGCCTATTATTAGTCGTCTTCCTTCCGAAAGCGATTACAAAAAGAATCCTGTTTTGTTGATTCAGCGCTTTCATGAGCTTACCCAAGTCCTTGAAGAGGAGGAGCCTACCCTACGCTATGGCAGCATCGTCTCGCGTTCGTTCAAGAATCTCGCCAACGAACTTAATGTTTCTGTACCTGAAGAGGAATTGAGCCATCTTGAGTCCCTACCTGGGACCTGGATGCCTTTTCCCGACACCATACCTGGCTTACAAATTCTAAAGAAGCACTACAAGCTGATCATCCTCACTAACATGGATAATGTCAACGCCTCTTCAACTCTAGGGCATCTTCAGCCCGCCGAATTCGACAAGGTCTATACTGCCGAAGACATCGGTAGTTATAAACCCGCTAAGGCAAACTTCGACTACCTGTTTGATCACCTCAGAAGCGATCTGAGCGTCGACAAGGATCGCGGGGATTTACTACACGTAGCAAGAAGTTTGACTGCAGATCACGTCCCGGCCAAACGGTTCGGACTCAGAAGTGTTTGGATCTCTCGCGGCGGCGAAAAAAAAGAGGGAACAGGTGTCGGAGGTGATTATGAGAGACTGAAAGAAAGTGTGGCGTTTGAATGGAGGTTTGATAGCATTGGGAAGTTTGCGGAAGAAGTCGAGAGACAATTCGCCGAGAAGACCGCGTATAGAAAGAGGGTTGGCGCTGCGGCCTGAATAGTTACAATGTACGGTCATGGATCATGGGTGAAGTAGGGCTGAGCGCTGAGTTATGCCCGGCAGATAACATTAAATAATACGGTGGCAGATATGCAACTCATCGAGATGAAGACTTGCTTTGTTGATATGGCTTGAGTTCAAACTCAATGGCAGCCATTTTTAGGTCCAAAGCATATAAAATTAGTATTGTTTCATCTTCTGCAGCAGCACGGCCCAGGGCAGTGGAATATGGCGCGATTCACTCCCTCAGCCTCATTTCCCAATCGTGATTCGGCCCCGGTACTAACAAAAGTCAAAGACCTCGCTCGTTCTAGACCCCCCCAACGCATGAAATGTGAAAAATGTCAACCGCTATGACCAAAAACTGCCGAAACTCCAGGGCTCGGTGCGCTAAGACACATGGGATGGACGCTATGTCTGAGCGTTTTACCAAGAATGTTCTAGCGAGGAACGTTTGGACACCAAACACTGACTCGCTCGACGCCACATCGCGTGCGCCGATCCTAACTTGCCAACGCCATGTCAGGAACAGAAGGACGATGAATCCTGTGCCGAGGCTCGTGTTTGAGGTGAGAGAAATAGAGTTGGGTTTTGAACTGAACTGGAGAGTTGTATTTTCATCCACTATTGATGTGCAATCGTGCCGTAGCAAGCGAGGCGATCCTTGGGTTGGTGAAGACCCATTTTCTAAGCATATTTCTTTTGACTTTTTTTTCTTCATCTACCTGAGACACAACATTTCATCTCCACTACCCTCAAGGGTGATGGATAACGCTCCAACTGACAGGACTTAGAGGATGTCAAGAATGGATCTCAATTACGTACTGGCCCGTAGAATAGCCAAATGACTTCCACGTTTTTCTTCTCACAAATCTGCAACGGAAAAAGCCACATCCGTGAGAGACGACTAGGTTGGCCTAGCCTCGGCGCGAAAAGAGTCGGCCGAGAACTCTAGTGCTGAAAAATTGCCAGGATTCCCTGGATGCGTTAATACAGAACGGGCGTTCAGCTGCGAAGCGATGTCACATCGTGGATCTGTGCCTCTGGGCGATAAATCCTTTACATTCTTGGCCCATTCAGGGTCTTTTTCCCTCTTAATACCCGTGGGGGGCTGTCATTTCTCATCTGCAGCTCGCTTCTCGTTCCTGAGATTCGACAGATTCTATCGTTTAAAACAATAAGAATGGCGTGGGGTGATCTTCCTGTTGAAGGGCGGACGTTGGACCCTTTGAATGATGACCTTCGACACGGATTGACTGCCGTTACTGTCCTCGCTTTCATTTCCTTCTTTTCTGCGAGTACTTTGTTCTTTTACTTGGTGTACAAGCTTACGACATGGAGCTTGTTCATCAAGTCGCAGCCTTCGGGGCACTTTCAACATACGACTGGACCAATTCAGAGAGCCATCGACTTTACGCTGGGTATTGATGGGATATTTGCAGAGAATGATCAAGACGCCAACAAGAAGGCGGACGGAAATGTTCCTACCGCCCCTCGACGACCTAATCAGTTCCTCGTCCTGATCATCAATCTACTCCTCGCCGATATGCACCAAGGAGTAGCCTTCTTTCTCAACGTGGCGTGGCTTCGAAATAATGCGATCATGGTCGGAACAGCGTCTTGCTATACCCAGGGACTCTTCGTATCGCTTGGTGACTTGGCTTCGTCCATGTTCATCACTGCGATTGCCGTTCACACTTACCTTGCGGTGGTCAAGCGCCGGCAGACACCACAGAGGGTGCTGTACGCAATGATCATCGCTATCTGGATCTTCGTCTACGCCATCTCCCTCATTCCAATTGCCGCGACTCGCAATGGTGCCGAGTTTGGTGGGTTTTTTGTCCGGGCTGGAAGTTGGGTAAGTACCATATGCGTCATTGGCTGTCGGCAGCCCTCTAACATTGTGTAGTGCTGGATGAACCGAAAGTACGAGAACCTTCGACTCTTCACACATTACCTCTACATCTTCCTTGGCCTCGGTACAACATCTGTCCTGTACCTTATCATATTCTTCCACCTCCGTCGTCAAGCCCGCTTTGAGTCATCGGGATCACCAAGCCAGGCTGATACCATGCAACTCCAACTCAGCCGCAACCCTGCCTTCCTGATCTACCCCGTCATCTATGTCATGTGCACCCTTCCTCTTGCGGCCGGCCGTATTACGACGATGGCTGGTGCGAGTGTACCCAACGGCTACTTCTGCTTTGCTGGTGCCATGATTGCATCCAACGGTTCCTTCGATTGCCTGCTATTTGGCACGACCCGAAACACCATCGTCTTCGCCTCAAAGTACGACATCTCTTCCGACGATGTTGGTCTAAGCACCTTTGCCTTCCTCAAGACACCTAGTCGCCGGTTCGGTAACACTATCTCGATCCAGGGGGGCCAACAAGCAGACGAGAACGTCGCTGGAGGATGGTGGTCATGGCCTGCTAGGGTGAGCGGGTCAGAGAACAGAAGTCGAAAGGGAATGACACGCACCATCAGCCAAGAATCTCTGAGAGGGCCGGCTATCCAGATGGATACCGTGACATCGGTGGTCGTCGAGGTTGATGACTCGGCGGAGAGAGACCCAAGATACCCAGATACAGCAGCAAGCTCCAATCCTTCGTTACGCAGTGCGGAAAAGGATTATACGAGAACGATACAAAGAAGCATGGATGCTCATAGATAAGACTTTAATGTTGACACCAAGTAATGAAAATAGAAGCTGTAACGATATTGGCATATTAAGATATGCATACTGCAACTAGCTTGACATGAAACATATGTAATGAGCAAGATGGAAGTAATAGCAATGGGCGAGATCATCACCTTGCTGTTAGGACTTATCCTCTGTAGCCTCCTCTGAACCAGTCTCTGAAGCCCACTCCGAATCAGCCTCCGAAAAATCTGAAGCGGTATCTGAGTACACCGTCGCTGGGTTTCTTTCCAGCTCATCAAGCCACTCTTTGTCTGGTTCCAACTGTATCCTGGTTTTCGCGCACTTAAGCTCGATACCGATTTTGACGGCAGGCTCATCGAGTTGCCACGGCGGTTCTGTGCCTACTGGTGACGTCCACGCAATAATAGAAAGCGCTGGAAACAATGCCTCATAATTGAGCAGAGTTTTAACCATGTCATAATCGGCAGGCATCAAATACCACCATGGGTCATAGTCATCGGTAAGTTGTTGACCTGGGGGCAATAGCGGGGTCTTTTCATAGATTTCAATGTCTTGCAAGAACAGCACCTTCAAGCTTGGCGGTAGGTGCTCCCTGAGCTTGGGCAACCACTCAATATCGCGTTCGTAGGGATAAGCCCCAAACAGAACTCTTGGTGGGGCGGCGATATATTGAAGAGATGTGAAGTTGGCGAATTTCATGGGCTTGTCCTCGAAGGCTGGGCGGCGACAGTCCCAGTAGAGCTCTATGACCTTGATAGTCTCTCGGCATGTTCTTAGAAGTCGTGGGAAGTTCGGGGTATCTCGGTCTGATTCATTCATAGGATGGTGAAACTCGAAGCGCTTGAGTTTATTTGCATTTCGCAAGAGTCTTCCCAGAATCTTGTCAGTATAATTGTAAACTTCTAGGTGGAGGGACTCTAGATTCTCAAATGGAAGAGGCTGAACTAAATCAGGGGCATAAAGATCTAGTCTAACGTTATGGAGGCGCAAGGACGTAAGGCTGGGATAGCGGAATAGTCTGATCTCATCCAAAGACAAAACACGCGGGTCTGGGCTTCTGATATCGTAAGATACTATGTGTACTATTAGACCCTGTCATTCTTGTGATTATGTACAAACTTACCCGTTTTCAGTCTAGGCTTAGGAGTTATACGTCCAGCCAAAAGCGAGGCCATGTTTTGGAAACCAGCGAGGCCGTCACGGGCCCCAAAGATCATCGTCTCCCCGTTACTCAAAGTGGCGCTCTCGATGTTACGCAGGTCAAGGCAGAGGAGTAGCCAGAAATACCGAGCATCAATGTTTTTGACATCCAAGTGATGGATCATGTTAAGAATTCTCGGATCTCCTTTAGCGACTCTCAGAAACCGTCTAAAATGTCTATCTCTGGAAAATATCATTCTCCTGTAAAACATTGACTTGGCCATTGCGTTGATGGTCTTGCTGGTCTGCATAAGAGGCTTGATTTGACGTGGCTCGAGCTTGCGCAAAACTATCGAGAAGATCTCTGGCGGTAGCCGATCTAGCCTCTGCTGCCCTTCCATATTTGCTGTACTTGTCGTGATAAACAGATTTTGCTGATGAAGAAAAAGGGATGAAACATCTGTCACGAAGCGGGGATGGATGATGACCCGAGTGAACTTAATCAAGCTTGGGAACGGCTAACCTGATATGGCTTAGTGAGCCATTGATTCGGTGATTATGATTGGCGAAGCAAGATTCATCCTGCAGTACGGCGTTATCACCAACGATTGTTTTGTTTGAGTTCATCACTCTCTATTTTCTATATGATTCAGTCACTTACAATGACTATAAATTAGTATGACTCGAAGTGGTTGTCTGTCTAGCTATAAACAAAGCCGAAGTCGTAATACATTGACTTGACGTGAGTAGTTACACAAACAGCATCAACATGTGCATCACCATCATCACACATGTCCTTGGCAAATGCGGTCATGAAATCACTCATGAGGTCCAGACTTTAGACTGTGGTAATAAGGACAGTGGAAGTTGTGCTGGCCTCGAACTGAACCCAAGCAGATCGATAGAGACAGACTGTTTTCCTTGTGATGAAGCTAAGAAGCTGGCAGAGGAAGAGGAGAGAAAAAAGGCCACACGCCTATAGCCTGGATCTGAATTGATCATAGATCACCATGTAATGGACCTGATAAGAACATCTTGAATTTGAACTACTTGTTCATGTGATTCATAGCCAGAGTTGTGACTGAGATACAACGGTGACATACCTCCATTCAGAAAGCCACTCTACGTATAAAAAGCTCTCCTCAGACCTCTCCTCTCAACATTTCTAACATCACGAGAAAGGATTTCGCGCACATAGACATTATCACAAAGTAAACAACTATCAAATTTGTCACCATTCGATTTGAACCAAAATGTGCAAAACTATGATAGTACGACATTGGGGAACCTGTAGTCACCTCATCTCGTGGCACCACGAAGAAATTCCTTGCCTTTACAAAGGGACAGAACAGTGCAACATATCATTGGGGTGGGAGGACAAACATTCGAGTCGGCCTTGCCGACCATGTATGGATGCGGAACGTGAGAGGAAGAGACGCTTAGGTCTACGGTAGTCGAGCTTTATTATAATACATCTTTTGACTGCAAACACATCTGGCTTGCTTAATTCTCAGCGACAAACATCAAACTGTAGGCATTCTTAAAGAAGAAGAAGAAGAAGCGAAAGTGGCGGCTTGGTGAATTGCAGTCGATGTAAGCCAGCATGAGTTGTTGATCGCCAGACTACTATATGCCCACAAGCTCCTTGTTAGCCCGAGGAAGACTCTAGAGCCTGCCCAAGCTAGTCATACTGTCGGCTCCCCGCAACTCTACGACCCTTCACAAAAACTTGTGCCACATTCCTATCATCGCCCGTCATGACATACTTCTCGAATAACCCCCTCAGTGAGTCTTCTTCCTCTCTAGGAGTCATAGCGGACTGCAGCCCTGTTGTTGTAGCTACCCAAATGGCATCAAATTCTTTACCAACTTCAAAGTTCCCGATCTTGTCTTCGAGACATAACACGTTGGCGCCCCCCATTGTCGCCAGGTAGAACACTTCCTCAAGTGAGAGAGCCTTGTCATCGCCTTTGGACATAACCTCTCGGGCATTTGAAGCTATCATCGCTTGTCTGATGACCGATAACATCTGAGATGCCCAGCCGCCTCCACTATCGGTACCAAGACCGCATTTAATCCCGCGACGGAGGAAATCGCGGATAGGCGCTACCATGAAACCACCGCCGACAGTCATGTTGGCAATGGGACAGTGAGCTATACCACACTTCAGCGCCTCAAGACGTTCCTTTTCGTAGTCGGTCATGATGGTGCAGTGCGCAAGGATGCTGCGCTTGTTGAGGAGACCATAGCTTTCATACAAATCAGCCTCGCTCCCTTTGAACTGAGGGAACAGCTCTTTGGTGAAGTCGATCTCTTGCTGAGCTTCGTTGAAATGCGTTTGCATGGCCAGAGAATCGTCTGCCTGTACCATGTCTCCAAGGCCACGAAGAAGCTCGTCAGTGCAGCAGATTGCGAATCTTGGTGTAACAACCGGCTTCACCAACCCCTCTTGACCCTCTCTGGCGGATCTTAGGGCACGAATATGAGCAATGCACTCCTTGGTCTCGCGAATAGAGTCCTCTGCGCTTTGCTCACGAAGATAATCTGGTGCATTTCTATCCATGTTACATTTTCCAACAAACGCGCGTTGGCCTTTCGCGTGGCATATGTCTGCTAGAATGCGTGTTGCTTCAGCATGACGGGAACCATAATATGAAGCAGTCGTGATTCCCTGTCGCAGAAAGTCCTGAACGGTATGTTCATACATCTTTTTCGCATATTCTGGATCACAGAAGCGCGCTTCAAAGGGAAAGGTCACTTGGTCGAGCCAATCGAGGATATGAAGACCTTGGCCAAGACCCCGCATCGGCCATTGCGGAGCGTGGTTATGAGTGTCAACAAATCCGGGGATGAGGAATTCACCGTGAGGAAGACTGTGGATCTTGGCATCAGAGGGAAATGCATCGTTGGGGACATCGGCAGAGTCCTTCCAGAATCCCGTGATGAGGCCGTCGCTGATGACGAGTGTTGCATCGTCGACAAATTCCAGTGTTTGGAGGTCGATGGAGTGAATGGCTGCGCCGCGGAACACTATGACAGAAGGCATCTTGAATGATTGAAATGGAATGTTAGTTATGCAGCAAAGGGAGAGGAGAAGAGTGTAGGTTGATCTTCATAAGCTTACATCGGAAAGTTCAAATACCGTGGGGCAGCTCCGATAAGCGTCACCTCCGCGTATGTCCATCCAATCACAGCGCAGGTGATTATCGGGTCAGCTCGGTTGAGTTTGCGATCAGGTCCCCTCTTGTTCCTCCCCGTCTAACCTTTGTGATACCCTTGACGGAGTCAGTATGGAGCATCGTTCAAGCGCTGCAGTTGCCCTTCGCTCCACGCAGCGACCCCCGCGGAGTTGCCTGTCGTGCTCATCTCGTAAAGTAAAATGCGATAAATCGGTTCCGTGTTCACGATGCATCAAGCGTGGCCAGGCTGAATCATGTGTCAGGGAAATGGTCCTTGTTCGCGGCCAGGTAACCACGTCTGTGAACCATGCTCATCTTGTTTGTGTCATTGAAGCTGATAAGATAATAATAGATGGCAAGATGGTCCCGAAGCTCCTACATACCAAGAGCTCAAGGAAGAAAACGACCGTCTACGGCGAGAGATTGTAGCCCTCAAATCGCGGCAAGATCGCCAACCAATCATCGATCATGCACAAGCTCAGCGATTCGAAAACTCGCTGGATGAGGTACAGTACGCCCCAGGTGAGCTTGATGATGGCTTATGGGAAAGCCTTGCCTCGGAATCCAACATCGACAAGTCACTTGTATTGAACTGGGCGGATATCATACTGCCCGATGCGGATTCCAGCAACAAACTCGTAGAGTTTGATAGGACGTGGAACTCTTGGGTACATTATGCCTTGGAGTATCCTCAGTTCAAGGACGAATGTGACCATTTTGTTAGCAGTTTAGAGGATGGATTGGCACTCGATAAGGCTGACCTTCCATGGCTCGCTCTCTACTTCAGTGTCCTCAGTGTAAGTTAAGATATATCTGGCAGGTAACAGGAGCATAACTGACTGGCGCTGTAGACAGCGCTTTTGATGATGGAAGACAATGAGGCTCAAAGTTTGCAGCTACCAAATGACCTCAGCATGGAGCAGGTGTCGCGGAATTGGTACGAAGCTGCCATTTTCTGTCTACACAAAGCAGACTTCTTGCGAGTTGCCAATGTACACAATGTGCAAGCAATCGCTGTTCTGTGCATGACCTTCAACAACCGTGGAGATTCAGAGATGGGGCACCACTTGCGAGTTTCTGCCATCCGGATTGCCCAAACTCTAAGCTTAGGTCAAGACGATAACGAAAGAGAAGAGCTGCATCTCAGCATTGAAGCAGAGCGTCGTCTATGGTGGACGCTAGTAATATGCGAGTGGTAAGGTTGCACGCCATCAATATGGGTCCAAGGCTAATTGCCTGCTTTGAAATCAGGTTGAACTTGACACATCAATCACCAGCCCTAGACAAATCGGACTTCAGCATCCCCCTACCATCGACTTCTCACCCTACGCCACAAGGAGGTCTTGTAGACCCTGTCCACTATCACATCTTCATGGCCCGGACGTCCCAAGTCATATATACATTCCGCATATCGCTGAAATACGGCTCAAAGTCACTGAATAATGTAGTCAACATTGTCAAGGCTGCGGATGAGGGCTTAGCAAGTATCATTGACACCCTGCCTAGCCACTTGCAACCCGAGAGTGACGCAGCCACTAACGAAGACATACAAGCCCTTGAGGCCACTCAGCCTTGGATCAAATGGCAGCGCTACGACCTGACTCTCGTGTTGTTGCACCTCCGAATGCATATTAACCGCGTGCTTCAAAAGCAGTGGCTATCATCTCCCGAGGAATATCATTGGGCACGAACAGTCAGCATTACTTCTGCCATGAGCCTCATCTGGATTAACCGAAGCTGGGACCAGCCGGCATCAACCAGAAAGCAGTGGTAAGACAACGCCGCCCATACGTTTACTTGTAGCATACTGAATTTTTCAGGGCACTGTCGTATCATATTTACTCTTCTGCCATGTTTCTATTGCGGGAATGCCAAAGCACTAGCTCCAAGGATAACCGGGAGTACCTCGAGGCTATTGAAGCTGGGCTTGTCTTGCTGGACGCTGTTGAGTCGCACAACCTACTGGCTCGGCATGCTGCTCAAGTCTTGAGGAAAAGCATCAATGAAGCTAGTACATAAATGGCTTTGAGATTTTGAGATTTTGCTGAACTATCCATCTTGTTATAGATACTAGGCCACTTTACTTGGCATGGAGCAACAAGCTCAGGGAAGAACTTTGGCATCTTTGAGGGTACCAAAAACCTTGCTTAGGGCCTCCCAACTATCCTCATATCTTCTCCAATGTTAGCAAGTCTCAGAATTTCTGATGGGCGGTCAACTTACCCAACCCAACCAAGCTTTCGCGCTTTGCTCATACTGATCACGAGATCATAATTCCTGCCTAGCACAAAACCTAGGAATCCCCACGTAGCCTCTTCCAATGCCTTTTCATCCAAGCCCTCCCGCTTAGCAAGTCTCTTCCAAGCTTCCTTTACCTCCTCCTGCTGGCTCCATTTCGTTAAGTCGATCGTCTGCTCCATCTTGCCTGGTCTGGTGACACCCTTGAGTCCGGATCTCTCCTCATGCAAGCTAATTGGAGTGACAGGATTTAAATCAGTGGATGAGCTCAGTGGATGTGACTTTTGAAATTGTGAGACATCCACCCTCATTCCAAATCGTTCTGCGACTTTGGGCCATAGATTTTGCCAGCTCTCAACATCACCATTGACGACATTGAAAGCCTCATTGGCAGCCGAAGGTTCAAGCACGGCCCACTCACAAAACCTTGCATGAAGGTCGGCGCTTGTGAAACAATCGAACCCAGTGTAGAACCTCCCCGAACCAGGGAAGATAAGATCTTGACCAAGCTCTTTGCTGGTTGCCGCATAAATGCCAACTGCCGTAACTAGGTTCATGAAGTTTCCTCGTGCATAGCCAATAACGTCGTTGGGATAAGTGACATTCCAGCTTATACGGCCATTTGACTGGTCGCAAAACTTCTTCAGAATATCCTGCTGACGGTAGTAGAAGTTGGGCGGAAACGTTGACTGGTCGGTTTGCCAAGGATCAGACTCGAGCATGGGATTCTTGACGGGTCCTAAATGAACGCCATATTGCTTCGCACCCGTAACAAGCAGGAATCTCTTGAGCTTTTCGTCAATACCGCTCTTAACGAGAGCATCTAGAAACGCCTGTAGCATATCACCATTGATATCCCAATTCTTCTGTTCATCTGCCTTCTGGAGGTAAGCGGCAAAAAAGACATATTCAGCCGTGATACCTTGCAGGTTCTTGGCCACCTCATCGGCGTTCCCAGTGAGGTCAATGTGTCTATGTTCAACATTGGAAGGGAACTCTTCTTTTTGAGAACGTGAAAGAGAATAGACTTTGCTCCATTTCTGGGGGTTCTGGCCAAGTTGATGAACAATCTCTCGGCCCAGAATGCCTATCGTGACTGTAAGATATGCAGCATTGATTACGGCATAATCACCTACCTGTGGCTCCAACGACAATAGCAGTCGACATTTTGTGTGATTATCTCGACAAAGCTCCTGTATCTTGGGGCTGAATTGTTGGTAGGATGATAAAATGGATGGGAGTTGTCTGCTCATGTTGGGCTTATGTGCTGACGCTCTTCGCGACAGGCGCCACAATGAGATCAGTCATACATCACTCTTCCACCATCCACACTGTGATGACCAATTCATTACCAAGACAATGAGACTCTGAATAATACAATTACTGTACATTACAACGTTTTTAGGTTGAACTAAAGCAAAGGGATCTTTAAACGATAGTCTATTGCTAATAATGAGATTTCGACAATATTACAGAATCATGGGCAGATTATTGTGAGCTTAGCCTGTCCGAGTAATTTACTTCTCACACGACACGTATTTTGTCGTCTTTCGAGACATGCCATATTTACAGTAGATGGAATCCGAAAGCTTTGCGTGCTTCATCATTCAGACCATCAAGGCCCACATATCCTTTCAGTGTGCTCTCATCCAGATCATTCCCATCAGCGTAATCAGCAGAAGGCCGTCCTTCTAGTGTAGCATGAAGCTGCTCTTTGACGTAGGCTTCGTTCGCTGTTGTTGTAGGGCACGCAGCTATGAAGGCCACCGACGCGTTGTTCGTTCCAAGGTGCTCGGTATCAACAGCATGGCAAACCTTGAAGTTCGTGTCAGATACTTGAGCGGGAATGGTGAGAAAATATTCACTTACATCGCAATGCCACCAGACTGTATCTCCAGGTTGTACCTCTGGCATATGAACAAGGCATTCTTCGAGCCTCAGATGAGGATGGGATGACCGACTCAAGCGCTGACTTTCTGGCTTCACAGTTCCCGGGAACCAACCCGTCAAATCGTCAAACGTCCACTTCTCAGCGTCCATTATATGATCTAGATCCTTCGGTGGGCTGAAGAAGGGTCGCAGAAGGAGGTATGCGATAACAGTCTTAACATTGGGGTATATCATAATAGTCCCCTCTCTTGGTGCCGCTGGCGTCAACGCAGTCCATCCTTGAAACGTGCGCAACACTGTAGAGTGAGCAGGGCCCTTGTAAAGCTCTTGATTGGCATTCTTTCTCGCATCGAGATCATAAGCATCATGATCTTCTGGTCTACCGGAAAATATCTTGTCGTAGACTTTCCGGTAAGTTGGATCAGCCCAGCGGCACAAACTTCCAGCATCAATATGAGGACCCAACCCAAGGAACGGCTGGCCTGGCGCACGATCGCGAATGCCATCAAGGTAGACAAGAGGGTCGGGTGAGGTATCTTCGGCAGAGTGCTTCCAAAGCTCATTGAGCTTACGCTGCAACTCCAGGTGATTTGGATGGGAACGAAGGGTGTTTTGCGTTGGTGAATTGTACAAAACCAGCATTGATGGGCTTTCCTTGGGCCATGCTTGGATAGAGTCTTTGTTATCCGCGATATAAGTCTTGAGGTCTGAGTAAAGTGTTGTCGCTTTTTCCTGGGGAACAGTGTTGCGACAGACGAACGAGCCGATTCTCTTGATCTTCGCCTTTTGCTCTGGTAAGAAGCCATCTTCGATAATTTGTCGAGTGTCGAAGACGGGTATAATAGTGTTTCCCTTCTCGATAATCTCATCTGTGATTCTTTCTAGCTCTTTGCAGACCTTAATCCAGCTTTGTTGAAGCGCCTCAGCCCCATACTCACTGATGATCGCTTTCTTGACCTCTAGGAACTCAGGGTCTTTGGAGGACGCTGCATTCTCAGATGTGTACTCAGGCCACGCAGGCCACTGTCGAATAGGTCCAGGCATATTGATAAGTTTCTGATTGAAAGAGGTTAGAATTTACGGTTCGGTGATATCCTATCCTTTTATCTCTTAGCTCTATACCATGTCTCTGACTTTGACTTGCATGATTGACAGATAAGTCACTAGTGGGTGAGCTCGGCCGAGCTCGACCGACTTCGGTTCAGATCGTGAAGCTATTGGTCAGAACTCACTCAAATCGTTATCTCCCCAGGATCTAGATCCGATGCGGGGAGCTGCCGGCATGATAAGACCAATTCCCTGGGTTCTGTCTTCTCCAGACTTGATAAGCCAATGATCATAGACGTTTTTCTTCCAAGATATAAGATGCACCCTGTAACCGACTACGAAAAAGAGCCAAACTCCTGGTTCGGTTCATCATTCAACAGCGACCGTCTCAATCATGGCATTTGAACGTAAACATGTCTCGAGGCTTGTGCCTGCAGATCACAAGATCCTCATGCCTCTCCTTCTGGCGGTGACCATCGTGAACTCGGCTGTACGTACGAATCCACTCCCCTGCAGAATCCGCTAACAATAAATAGACACTAGGTTACGACTCGTCCGTTATGAATGGCCTGTTGATCTTGCCGTCCTACTCCGAATACTTCCACTTGACAACGGCCACTGAAGGTCTCAATAATGCGGCCAATTGGATGGGCAGCATCTTCGGTGCTTTTCTCATGGGCCCTATTCCCGACCACTTCGGCCGCCGACGTGCAATCTACATCGCATCCATCGTAACCACAATCGGCATCATCTTGCAGGCTGCTGCTCAAAACATACCCATGTTTGTGGTCGCCCGTTTTCTTGTTGGTGTTGGATCCGCTATCAGTAATGGCGCTGCACCAACCCTTCTCGGCGAGTTGCTCCCTCCGCGTCGACGAGCCCGTGTTCTTGGGTTGTTCTTCTCCTGCTTTTACGTCGGTAGTCTGGCCTCGGCAATCATCAACTACGGAAGTCAAAACTTACAGAGTACATGGGCTTGGCGACTACCTTCACTTCTCCAGTTTGTTCCCAGCTTATTGGCTGTTATGATCGTTCCATTCGTGCCGGAATCTCCACGATGGTTGATCTCTAAGGATCGGAACGAGGAAGCGCTCGAAGTTCTCGTCATCATGCAAGGGAAGGACAAGACTGACCTTCAGAAGGGAAGTGAGCAGCTGGAAGAAATCAGAAGCACAATCCTGCGCGAAGCTCAAGAATATCCTCGCAACCCTTGGAGGGAGATGATTTCCAGTGGGCCCAACAGGCGCAGACTGGCGATTCTATGCAGCTTTGGACCCATGATCAACTTGTTTGGTAACTTCATCATATCGTAAGTCATGCCATTTGAACAGTGCTTGATCCATCAATCTGACAATTGCAGCTTCTACCTCACCAAGATCCTCAATCAGGCGGGCATAACCAACACGACAACTCAAACACAGATCCAGGTTATCATCAACTGCTGGTCATTCGCGGTCGCTGTACTCGGCAGTTTCATGCTTGACATTCTTGGGCGCAGATTACAGACTTTCATCGGTGTTGGGGGCATGGTTGTTACTCTCTTGCTCATCGGTGGTCTCATCAAGCGTAGGTTTCAGTATTTGTTTAGCCTGATGCTTGCTAACGAAATTTCCAAAGGTTTCGGCGAAAGCACCAATAATTCCGCCATTTACGGGACTATTGCTGTTATTTTTCTCTTCCAAGGATTTTACGCATTTTCGATCACTCCAATGACAAGCTTGTATCCAACCGAGGTCTCGCCATTCAAACTTCGTGCTACCGGCATCGCCATCTTCCGCATGCTTGACTCTAGTGCTGGGTATAACAGATCCATGTCTCATATTTTACTACTCACTAACATTATCACACAGCCTCCTTGCCTCCTTTGCCATGGCTTATGCAATGGCTGATCTGGGATGGAAGTTCTACTTCATCAATGCTTCATGGGACTTCATATTTCTTATCATCGCTTATTTCACCTTCGTGGAAACGAAGGGTTTGGAACTCGAAGAGATCAATGCGAAATTCGGGGACTCGACTGTGGTGGAGGCTGTGGTGGAAGACTCCGCATCCGATGACATGGGTAGTAAGGATGAGGGCTGGATGGTAAAAATGCAGCCCCAGTAATCCCGCAACATGTATTCATTCCGCCGGCTAGAGCTTCTTGGCAAGTAATTATAACAGAAGAGGGAAATCCATAATTGGTTCTCTAATAACACTTTGATGCCCTTGTTTCTCAGAAAGCAACCAGTCCTAGGCCACTCGGCATATCCACCGGGATTTGAGTCGCTTCCCACCGGAAACGACGACTGCTCCCACCGGGATGCGACCCCAAACCCCTCACGAGCATCATGGTATTCTTTACTGACCTTCCCCATATAGATCGGATCTCCCTTCTCCGCATCTGCAGTTCCTGACATAGGACAAGCTTCATCTCGCATTCGACCTACATTGGCGCGGCAGTCTAAACTAAGCATAATGTTTAAGCTCTGCACCATCACCAACAAAGTGTCCAGCTTGCGAACCGGATCATGATGCATTGGGGCGCCACTGTGTCTGAGACATGGCATCGTATGTTCCCCAGAGTTTACATTACGGGTCGCTTGATGTAGATCACAACCATGACGCAGCATTGGTGCGCGTATTCTATCCAATTAATCACGAGCAGGTGTTTCGTGTTTCCTATTTGTGGAACTGAAATCTTGTGACATATCATCAGTCAAAGCATCGGCTAAATGCCGTATGGAAGGTCCCCCGGATCTGCAGATGTAACATTAAACTTGGCGCTCCAATAACGATCTGAGCCCAGGCCCAATTCAACTGGCGATATGGGGTAAGGAGTTTTCTGATTCCGGGACTTATGGGTATCGATGTCATGGATATATAAACAGCTGCTGATACGGCGTAACATCCGCTTCATCAAGCCGACCGATCAACGAAAACCAGCTCCATCATGGTCATTGTCAAAGCCTCAGCCCTCTTTTTGGGCCTTGCGTCCCTCATTCTTCCTGTCAGCGGTCAAGCTGTCAATGACGTGGCTGACGCCTTCGATTTGACCCAGGTCTCCCTCACAGATAGTCGATGGATGGACAATCAGAACCGGACATTGAACTACCTTCTCTCGGTTGACCCTGATCGTCTTCTCTACGTGTTCCGCAAGAATCACGGCGTTGATACAAAGGGCGCACAGACAAACGGCGGATGGGACGCACCCGACTTTCCCTTTCGTAGCCATGTCCAAGGCCATTTTCTTTCAGCCTGGACACAATGCTATGCTTCAGCAGGAGTCAAAGAATGTGGCGATAGAGCTACATACTTTGTACAGGAGCTCGCAAAATGCCAAGCCAACAACGCAAAGGCTGGCTTCAATAAGGGCTATCTCTCCGGTTTCCCTGAAACAGACATTTCCAAAGTCGAAGACCGGACGCTCAACAATGGAAACGTCCCTTACTACGCTATCCACAAGACTCTTGCGGGGCTGCTAGATGTTTATCGCCGTATGGGTGATCAGACCGCCAAAGACACCATGCTGTCACTTGCCAGTTGGGTTGACACTCGCACCTCGAAGTTGAGCTACAACCAGATGCAGAGCATGCTGCAGACTGAATTTGGTGGAATGAACGAAGTCCTCGCTGATATAGCTTTTTACACGAAAGATACGAAGTGGCTCAAGGTCGCCCAGCGCTTTGACCATGCTGTCATCTTCGACCCTCTGCAGCAGAACACCGACAAACTCTCTGGCCTGCACGCTAACACCCAACTTCCCAAGTGGATTGGTGCTTTGCGCGAGTACAAGGTCGGTGGTGATAAGAAGTACCTCGACATTGGCCGCAACGCATGGAACATAGTCGTCAACAAGCACACCTACGCCATTGGTGGAAACAGTCAGGCCGAGCACTTCCGAGCTCCCGATGCTATTGCTGGGTTCCTCACTGATGATACCTGCGAGGCTTGCAACAGCTACAACATGCTGAAGCTCACTCGCGAACTTTGGGCACTGAACCCAACAGACGCTTCTTACTTTGACTTTTATGAGAAAGCCCTACTGAACCACCTGCTTGGTCAGCAAGATCCTAGCAGCAATCACGGACATGTTACATACTTCACGCCTCTCAAAGCAGGCGGTCGTCGCGGAGTTGGTCCTGCTTGGGGTGGCGGTACCTGGAGTACTGACTACAACTCCTTCTGGTGCTGCCAAGGTACAGGAGTCGAGACCAACACCAAGCTCATGGACTCGATCTACTTTCACACTTCTGACACTCTTTATGTCAACCTCTTCACTCCGTCGAAGCTCAACTGGTCTCAGAAGAAGGTGTCTATAACTCAGACGACTGACTTCCCTGAAAGTGATACATCGACATTCAAGATCACTGGTGACACCAGTGAATGGACTCTCGCAGTCCGCATCCCATCTTGGACCTCTAAGGCCTCCATCAAAGTCAACGGCCAAGCTTCGAATGTGGCCATAGAGTCTGGCAAGTACGCTACGATCAAGAGACAGTGGAAGTCTGGGGATACTGTTACTGTCCAGCTCCCTATGGGCTTGCACACCGTTGCCGCGAACGATGATCAGACCTTGGGGGCGATTGCCTTTGGTCCTGTCATTCTCGCCGGTAATTATGGCCAATCTACCCTGAACGGTAACCCTACGATTGACCTGGCGAGTATTAAGCGGAAGGGAAACGCTGGTCTGACATTTGAAGCTACGTCTGGTGGCAAGACTGTCGAATTGGGTCCATTCTATGACGCTCAGGGCTTCAACCACGCTGTTTACTGGAAGCTGAGTGGCAAGCTTTCAGGTTAGTGGACCTATAAAGGTCTTCAGGAGGATTGAGACATGGTAGTAGTGGTAAGCTGAAGAAGGGAAGTACATGGGCTTTTTTCTTTAGACTCTAGTTCGAATATACAAGCAAGGCCTATCATCTCAAAAGTTCAAACTAAATACCCAGACGATGACCTTGTAATATGATAAACGGCGTATCGATGCACTAAATCACTATTTTATTGCCCTAACCCTGAAAGCGACTGTCTATTCCCTATTTTCGTAACCTCAACGCCTCAATAGAAGCTTCAGGTCACTTCCGCTTCTGTAGAATCACGTTCCAGTGGCCAGTATGGAACTGCATGGTAATAAACTGACGGAAGTCAACAATCTGCCCTGGCACTTCTGTGATTTCGTATCTGGTAAGAAGATTGGCAGCAATCATTCTCATTTCCGCCCAGGCAAAACTGCGAGGAAGTCAAGAATTAGTAGGATAGCCAATTATTTTCGAAACTTTCGAGGTAAGAAGACTCACTTGATTCCGATACAAGAGTGTCTTCCGGCAGAGAAGGGAAAGTACGCGGTTGTACTATCAGACATGATCAGCATGCGGTCCATCTAGATAAGGCGTTGCAACATACTCAGCTGCAGGGTAGTCGCCTCTCTCGTCGTCAGGGAGCCATCTCTCTGGGATGAATGTCAATGCATCTGGCCAGTAATCTTCGTTGCGATGAAGATCTCGATATGAGGCAGAGACTACTGTGTGCGGAGGTAAGTCATATCCCATCAGGTTGACCCACTGGTCGCCAGTGCGGCGACCCATCTCGGATGCAATGGGATGCAGGCGAAGGTTTTCTTTGATGCAAGCCTCCAGGTATTGGTAGTCCTTGGAATCACGCACAGTCTTGCTGACAATGATGTCGTCGAGATTGTCATGACTGATAACAGGGAGGGATGCAAGAAGCTTAGCACGGGCTCGAGGATTGCGTGCAAGCTCCAGGAACAAACAGGCAATTGTACCAGAAGTTGTTTCTGAGCCAGCGAGGAGGAGTTCAGACATCTGGTCTAGAATATCCCTCGACGTCATCGTTGCATCAGTATCTGGCCTTTTACCATTTTCGATGAGATGCTGAAGGAGATCCGGCGAGTGTTGTTTCTCTACTGAGCGCTGACGAACAATTGAGTCGATAGCCTTTGAACGTTAGCGACAACGAAAGTAGGAGCAGAAGATCACTTTTACCATAATCATTTGCTTGGGCCAGTCAAACTCGACATTGCATCCAATTCGTCGTAGAAATCTCTTGACATAGACGTACTGGGAAACATCAGCAATGCATTCATAAGTGATGCTCAGAATAGTACCTTGTATCTGTCTGCCAGACCATCAAAGATGGCTCCCGGAATGGACTTCCATGTCTCGTCCATCTGTGGATCGCCAGATGCTTCATTGGGCTTTACCTGCCCGAAGCCCTTGCTAAATGAGCTTTCTCCCATACTATAGCACGTGTTAGTATTAACACATACCAATGCCGAAATTTATTGTTGCGCTTCAAACGTACATATCAAGCGCCACCTTGTGAAGGTCATCCATGAGATCAGTCTGGACACCTTCTATAGTCGAAGCACTTCCATTAAGAAGTGTCACGTAGCTTTGAAGAAGGTCATGCATTACGCCCTTGAAGACTGTCTCCAAATTATCCACATAACCCACTGTGAACGCTGGAGAAAGGAACCTCTTGAGGCGCTTATGGGGATGGAATCGACTGTAGAGGTATTAGAATAATTCGTCTTTGGGCCCTAATATTGTCAAATCCGGACTTTTACTTGCATTTCACCAAAGAGACCGGGACTCGTTCGGTCTCGAGAAATCTCGGCATACATGGCAACCTTGGGTAGGTCAATGGTTGACAGGATCTGCCTCAGAGACTCTTTGTCCGAAACCCAGATATGCCTTGGACCAAGACGACATATCGAGCCATATTTTGTGTGACTGCGTTGTACAAGCTTCCAAATTTCACCTGTAGAAAACAGATATCGTAGATGCAGAGTAGTCAATGGTGCGTACCATGGTCCCGGAATCTTTTGAAGAGGAGAACGAACAGCACGAAAGGTACCGAGAAGTGTCGAAGCCACAATGTACGTGACGATGGTGATAGCTAAGGCAATAAGTTGAAGATGAATCTTGGAAAAGTTTGAGCGAATTGACTCAACAAGAGGGGAATCCATTTTGTAACCCCTTTTGTGAAACTATAGTCATAGGAAAGATACTGGCTTTGTGGCTATGATATGTGTGTGTGTTATATACCGTTTCGACTCCAGGTATACCGGTAGCATCTAATATAACCTCAATTGGGTTAGTCACAAGTGATAGCATCTTCAAGTTGTAGTATTATGAGATAGTGCACGAACAAGCCTCGTTTCACAAAAGGACTGAGGATATGGCGCTCGGCACCCGAAAAGCTTCAGTCCCAGACTATCTCGACTCAAGTAGGGATGGCAATTATGCAATTAACTGATTATCCCGCACGATCGATACTACACAAAACTTGATGATTCTCCGTGCATAAATGTCTCAGCATAGAGATGGCCGGGCCTGTGGTGAACATAAAGCATTGACGTGGCGTTAACCTAGTGACGCCGGCTCATATCTTGCCAATTTCGTATCTTTATGCAACCTTTACTCCAACCCTTGTTATACCCCCCACAGAGACGACCTTAAGGTGCATAATAGAAGGTCTTCTCGCCCCAGTTACCCTTAGAGTCTCCGTATGGGGGATGATCAGGGCGCGTCGGCGCCTGATCATGCACGACACTTACCTGATCGATAGCCGTAGTTGACTAACCAAATGCATGGTGGAAGTTTAAAGTCTAGTACCAGAGTTCCTTGTTCTACGTAGTGCCCTGGACCGCCTGTGGAGGACTGTCGATCAAATTTACGGAGTAGGGGTACCCTCTTTTTCATCACAGTACCCCAGTTAGGCAACATGCCATACATATATTAGCTCTTGGACATTTTCTTATGCAGTTGCTGATAGGTGATGGCGGCATGCGTATCGTATAATTGTTAACCTTGTTATATGCCGTTCCTCGTATAGCCATTGTATACGCGCTTAGAGCCTCAGCGTGAGGCATTAACATCCGTTAGACCATCCGAGTAATGTCGGCACCTAAGATAACTTCGCAGCTGAATGCCGGAGTGCCGTCTGACCCCGCTTTCGTTTACGCAAACCGCCCTACGATCCAGCGTCGGGCCATCAACCAGAAGGCTGCAGGCTTGCGGAGAATAAGATCATATCGGACAATTATGAATGGCGCCATCGTTAGATCCGGCACGTATAGGACTCTACTAATACGTATAGCATTAGGGCACGTCGGTGAAAAGGCGGTTCTTTACATCGCCAGCGCCAGATGCCATCATTTAGGACCAGAGTCACTTTACAGCGTCCGAGTTGAAAAAGTATGCTTGATAAGCTACATACACGACAAATTCTATAGCCTATAGACTGTTTACACAGTACTGAGTCTCAGATCAAGAATCTCTGGTAGCTTCCCGCTACGCGGGTTTGCCTTCATTTCGCAGATGGATTTGAAACAAACCTTGGCTGGAGCGACCAAACCCATCTCAATATGCTTCTTCAACATAGGCCTCTGCTCATTCAACATCTCAATAATAGCCTCTCCCGAGGATATAGGAGGGGGCTCTGATGTGTTTATCATTATTTCCATGGCATCCTTGCAGTCTTGACGGGTGACAACCACCTGGAAAGCTTCTATAGCCACAGTCTTCAAAACAGCCCTAGCAAGCTGACGTAGATGTGAAATGTCTAGAGAAACAGGACCTAGTCGAACAGCATCGTTACTACGTCCCAAAAGGCGGAAGATTCCAGCCGGTTTATCAACCCACTCTGCGCGGTCCCCTGTTGGATAACGGATGACAGGTGTTAGGTCTCGGATCAAGTTTGTTACAACAAGTGTTCCGGGAATATTTTCTTCTTCGGTCGGGATAAACTCTCCATCTCGGTCGACGAGGATCTCGACAATGGCCGCTGCCGAGAGTACAATATGCTCTGCTGGGTCTGAGCTTCCAGCAGAAACGGCTACGACCCCCGCATCGATGGAGCCATATATGCAGCTGCGTATAGTCGCGTTGGGGAAGAGGTAGGCCACCGCAGCGACTTGGTCTTCAAACATTGGCTCACCACCAAACATGACAGCCGTCACATATTCGAACGTTTCTTGTTTAGGGCGGCAATAAGAGGCCAGACGGACCAACGATGTTATAGTTGAGAGCACGGCCGTTGCGCGGCATGTTCGCAGAAGCTGGGCAGTCACATCCGGCGCCATCAAACCCCCAATTGGTATCTGAATGGCAGGTATGGGTAGAGAAATGACGCTCAGAATGTGCAAGAGAAAAGAGCCGTAGAGGTCTCCAGCGTAAAAGAGATTGGCGACTCTGTCGCCTGCCCGCAGACCCGCATGGAGAAGTCCGTCTGCCAGGAGGGATGCAGTTCGAAGGAGCTCTATCTGAGAGTAGCTAGTAAACTTGGGAGTACCAGTTGTGCCTGAAAATCGAGGGCGGTTAGTCGCACGGCCATATGATGAGTTTTGGGATGTTCTCCAGCTTACCACCAGTTTTCATTAAAACGCCATCTATCTGGCAAGAGGTCATAACAGAACGGTCAGAATCATGATAGGCCGTCCAGTACTTGGAATGATCGATCAAAGGCACCTCTTTAGGGGTCAGTTGGCCAGTAGTCGCCATATCTTTGTAGAGATCGCTGTAGAACGGTGACTTCTGCTTTGCCTCGGCGATAAGTCCGTTGAGGCGAGGATATTGGTCATTCTTTGGTGGTTGTACGACTGACATGATGACGGCGGGCCCCAAGTTGCTACAGTTTCAGAAATCGAGAGAAGATAATTCCTTCCTTCGGCAAGAGGCAGAAAGAACTTGATTGTAATAGATGTGTAACCACGAAAGGTATACCAGGTTAAGGTTTCTTGCCGTCTGGGGTGTGCAATACACGGTCTCCTTCCGAGAAACAAGTTTCGAACACAAGCAACGGTTCGTGACTATCCGAGTGGTTTTCATGCTCTCCATTCTAGTGGCCCAAACGGAACGGCCGTAAAAGCGCATAAACAGCCTTTCGTTATGCGTTGTTGTACTCGGTTGTTTAAGTTTGGCAGGGATCTTAATGAGCTAATATTAGCTTCCCTCTGATACTGAGTTCTGCATGGTGATTGTCAGTTCTCAGTCACAGGTCTAACCCAGCAAAACCTTGAACGTGAGACACTCGTTCTTCTGATCGACGGAGTGTGGTTGCAATAGGGCCACGCAAGTGTCGGACCGAGACGCATGCATATACCAATACGAAAATTCCCTCATTGACACTTGAATAGGAGCCAAGGACGCTGCGGTCTTTGTCTAGTCTGGACCCCCCTGGATGACGTAGAATTCGGCATTCGGCAGGGACTCATTGAGAACCCAGGCGCTAGTCATTCCTGGCAAGATTGCCCGTATTGAGGGGGTGTGTCGGCATCGGGATGAACTTGGATACTGTCAACCATAATCACTACGGAACTTCGGCTCGGGAGCACAGATGGCTTCCCAGGGTTATTCTCAAAATCAAATAAGCTTCTGTCTCTCTATTGATGAGGGAAGGACAAGGCCTAGTACAGCCTCGTATAGAGTATGGCTAACGAAAGCACGGACGCCTTTTGTTGCACCATATGTACAGAGTAGGGCATCTCATACTACGTAGTATTGCTAACGGCCGTGCGCCCTGGATGCCCAAGCAAAAGCCGCATTCCGTTCCGGTGATTTGATAATTTTGACTGAACTCTGTCAGTGTCCAATACGAGAAGATAAGCAAGTGAAGCTAAGCTTTACTGGCGCGCGTGTTTTTGAGTTGAACAATGCCCAGTTACTTGCAGGGAATCTTGTCGGCAAGGAGAACAAACAAATTTTGCTTCATTCGCGAGCCTTTTGGCCTCCATATGAGTTGATAGATCAGGGCTTCCCTTGCACCGTCTTTCCAGTACGTAATAAAGAGAGGAACGATTGGGGGCCACCCAAGGGAACAACCATCTCATTCCTAGGAACCTAGTAGCGATCATCAATCGTGTTGAAACACAATGCCGCATAGTTGAAACAAGTTGTCCATTATGTCAAAGATTTACCATTTTATCGGTAGACACATAAAATTGCTACTCAGGCCGCCTCGTTTAGAGTTTAAGGCGGTCGGATGCTTGGATTAGCGTCGAAGGAGTGTAGGATATTACTGAAGAGGCAGAAAAGGGAGACGTTTGAACAGATCGGTGTCGACCTCTGGCTTCTTGTAAATTGAAAGCTTGAATCAAATCTAAGTTTGCGAACTGGAGACGTTTTTAGGTTGCTGGAAGTGGCAGTGAGGATATACTGCCTGAAATCGCTCACCAACAGAGTCGTCAATCTCAAGGGGGGGACGAAGGTCAACAGTTTTCAATTTATACCGTCAATTTATTGTCTATATCATGTCTATTGTCTATCTCTTGTCGCATGTAAAACATAGTCACTATGCTAGTTTTGCCTTTACTGATATGAACCCATTTGTCTCTTCCTTGGCGCGATCGCGGAGGACTCGTCGCAGAATTTTCCCGGACTGTACACAGCAGGAGTTCATTAGCTTGATTTTACTTTTAATGTGACCGCACTGCACTGACCTGAGTTCGGGGGATAACATCTACAAAGACTATGCCACCGTCAAGGCGCTTATAGCGTGCGACCCTTCTTTCAATCCAGCTCGTGATATCGTGAGCAGTAAGACTCGCGTCAGGACGTCTCACGACATATGCTCTTGGGAGTTCGTGCCCCTGCATTCCAGCACCAACAACGCCGCTGTCGATGATATCAGGATGAGTCGCAAGAATCGCCTCGAGCTCAGCGGGTGCAACCTGGAAACCCTTTACCTTGAGGATCTCTTTGCAACGATCTACGAGGTAGATGTTTGCTCCTGGTTCCCAGGAGTCTAGATATGCGATGTCTCCTGTCTTTAGCCATCGTATGCCATTCTGTTGAACAATAGTCTCTCTCGTTGCTTCAGGATTCTTCCAGTATCCTGCCATGAGTGTCGGGCTGGTAAACCAGAGTTCACCCTGTTTATTGGCCTCCGCAATCTCATTTACCCCATTCATCAGCTTGATAGCCGAGTTTGGTGCTGCTTCACCAACAGAGCCCGGAGAGCCAGCTAGACGGGGATCGTTCATGGTTCCCAGACAAGTCAACTCTGTCATACCCCAGCCCTGGCGAATAGTGACGCGGTCATCTTTGAAGAGAGCATTTGCCCTTTGCTCCAGCGATAAAGCAAGTGGTGCTGTCCCACAAATCACATTTTTCACGGTCCTGAGGCTATTGCCCACCAGTGCCGAGTTCGCCACGAGCGATGAGATAATTGGTGGAGCAACCATCAGCTCGGTGATCTCGTACTTCTCAATGTGTCGGAGCATGTCATTAAAGTTATACTGCCTCATGACATAGGTCTCCATGCCCATCTTGGGACAGTTGGCAATGAATGTTGTCTGTGCCGCAACATGGTTAAGTGGGAGAAAGCACAGGGCGCGAGCACGATAGGACTCCAGCCAAGCTTCTTGCTGAAGTCGATGAAGTAGGAGGTGCGCTTCACCATTGGAAACGTAGGCAAAGTGCGTCACCTCTACGCCTTTAGGCATGCCAGTTGTCCCTGAGCTGTAGTTTAGGCAACATACAGCAGACTCGGGGTTTGACGGTTCAAACCACTGGAAGCTTTCTGCATCATTAGCAGGGCTGAGAAGCTCAGTCCACGAGCGTACGCCTTCATGAGACAGATTGTTGTTGAGGGGAATTCGCGCGTCTTGATGAAAGATATGGCTCTTTTCTAGGCCGCTGACGCGTGCTGATTCAACGGCGGTTTTGATAAGATGCGTACTGGTAATGAGAACCTTTGCGCCGCTATCTTTCAACTGGTAGCTGAGCTCCAAAGCCGTGCTTGACGAAGTCGCGCCAGTATAGATAGCGCCGGCCATGATGATGCCAAAGAACAGGCAAGGCACAAAAACTCCATTCTCAGAAAACACCAAGACTCGATCTCCCGACGTTATGCCAAGACGACGAAGACCTACTGCCAGGCGTCTTGAGTACAACTCGAACTCCCAAAACGTCAAAGTATTCTTTGGGTCATCAGCATCCACAAAAGCCATCTTTTTATTGCGTGGGCCATGCTGTTCACTTCCAAAGACCCAGCTAGGTAGAGATATTCGAGGCGTGGGAGTAGACCACCTTGATTGGATAGGCATTTCGATTGAAAGGGAACCTGAATGGTTGCAATGTGATTAAGTCCGTAGGATTCGTATCTTCTAAACATGAGATAAGCTGGGTGATTAGGATCCCTCTTCTTTTCTCTGCATTTTTATGTATGGGCAAACCAGAGATTTAATGCAAGGTCGGTCTTACATTTGTACTAACTTGCCCTTACACGTTTTTGTCTAGACAGAAACCTGGATATCTCGGCATGGGTACCCTGGGAGCTGCCAAGGTTGGTGTGCACTTGTGAGGCGGAGGAGCTCATGCCGAACCGGAATTCATTAAGCTCCACTTGTGATTTACATCAGCTGGTTTTAAAACAAACGCTCAGCTACTTCGTTTTAGTGTCGAATCTGGTACGATTCTCATGTGTCATTTTAGGTTCAGTCCCGCTATGAACTTTCAAGCCCCCTTTTCAAACCTTGAACCTCCATGCATAATAGGTAATTTTAATGGGAAAAAGACAGGCTGTGTAACGTGCATATTTCGCGTTAACATCGCCCTCGTGTTTTCGGCCGTATCCCTGGCCGTGAGACATAATGCTTCTCAGAGAGAGAAAATGGCATGCTCTCATTTAAAGAGGCGGGATTTCACTGTAGCCCTAACAGAACCTTTGCCTTTTTTAGATATTTATGTTTGGGTTAGTTCTTGGCATGGCTGGGCCATTATCCCCGTGCGGGAATGAAGCTATTTTGACTTGCATGGTGGCAGGCCCAGGTCCTCCAGCTGAGCATCTGGATGAAGTCCACGTGATGAGACGTTAGTGAGATCTGTGGATATATCGGCCGACGGCGAACTGCGTGGTAGACTTGATCATGGGTAAAAGGCAGCATCAGCCAAACAATTCAAAAATGATGTTAACCATAATGAATAGGGAACACGACGGATTGCTAAGATAATTAAACGCTTGAGGGCAGTGGTTTGGTCCGACCTACGTTGGAACAGCTTCCATTTCTAGAAGGATTATCCGAGGCCCTTCAAAGCTCCGAGTTCTGTGGAGGACCCGACAAACTCGGAGCCGCGTCGCTTCTTTATCGCCGGCAATCTCGGGTCCCGGTGCTACCCCACGTGAGGATCTTACGCCTCAACCAATTCCACGTTATCTAATCTGTCGAATGCACTGTAGCTTGGGCTATCTATCATTTGGTATGACAAGTTGACAATGAAAAGGGCGCTCAAATGCGGGGTTTAGCGGTTGGATATCGTCGGCTCGGCCTGCCAATAGCGGCATAGGATAAGCCGACGGGCGATACTGACCCCAACCCCACATGACTTGTATAACTTGGAGAATGTAATCATTTGACATTCTCTGAACTTGTCCCTTCTTTCTTTCATCCTTCTTTTATAATACTACAGACTATAGTATGTGTTCCTTCTCCTTAACATCCTTAATCGACTACATCACTGACAACTGATAAGATCAGCTTAGACATCATGGCATCTTATAAAGAAACAGTATCAGCTGCCTTACAACAGCGCGATATCGGCCTTGGCAAGGTCGAACCAAAGCTACAGGGCATCCCCGATGAGCTCCCTCTTAGCTCTCAAAGCCTTCCTCAAGGTATCTTGACTGCACGCGAGATTGAGATCACAGAAAAGTATTCAGTGATCGAGCTCCTCGATGTCCTCCGTAAGCGAGAGATCAAGGTTGAGGAGGTGACGCGTGCATTCTTGCGGAGAGCTGCTCTTGCCCAGGTTGCTGTAAGCTATGGCCCACCTACACCCAAGCAGGATGCTAACAGCTCGAGTAGACTAATTGTTTAGTCGAGCTTATGTGGGATCAGGCCATTGAGCGAGCCAAATATCTCGATTCACTACCGGAACCCAAGGGAAAGCTCTTCGGTCTTCCCATTTCTACCAAGGAGCATCACGGCATGGTCGGCGAGAACGTCTCAACTCATGCCTCATTCGTTGCGTGGATTGGCAAAGCTCATGGCTCTAACCTTTTATATGACCATTTGTATGACGAAGGGTGCGTTTTCTACGTGCGAACTACTCAACCTCAAACCATCATGCATCTTGAGACCATCAGCAACATCTACGGACGAACAGTCAACCCTTACAACCGCGATTTGACGGCTGGTGGCAGCAGTGGTGGCGAGGGAGCTTTGCTTGGCTTCCGGGGAAGCATCTTGGTAAACATAATTTTGTCCATGGCCTCGGATTTTGACTGACATGAATAGGGTGTTGGTGGTGATATTGGTGGCAGTGTCCGTTGCCCAGCTGCCCACAACGGAATCTATGCCTTCAAGTGAGTTATCATGGTAGTAATGCCCGACTTATCTTTACTAAACCAAAACAGGCCAACTCTGAAGCGAATCTCCGTCATGGGCGCGCGCTCGATCATGGTCGGCAAGGAGACCGTTTCCTCAACACCTGGACCGATGACGCTTGACCGCGAGTCCCTCGAACTGTTTATGGAAGTCGCATTGTCAAAGAAGCCATGGCTCATCGATCCTTCCCTTACAGCCAAGCCATGGACTCCTTTTAAATTCGACAGACCTCTAAAGGTTGCGGTTCAATGGTGGGACGGTGTTGTCCAGCCCCATCCTCCCATGACAAGAGCTCTGAGGGAGGTTGCGGAAGCCTGCCGGAAAGCAGGCATGGAAGTTGTGGACTGGGACTGTAAGCCTTTGGACCATAAGAAGGGATGGGAGATCCTATCAGCATTGTACTGGCCAGATGGAGGCAAGGAGGCTCTTGAGCTCATGGAGGCCGCTGGCGAGCCTGTACTCCCATTAACAAAGTTCATTATTCAGGAGCAGCCCAGCGTGAAGGATTTGACGATGCATGAGCTTTGGGAGGTGAGTCTAATTGGCACGAAAGATCGGACAATACTGACAGTCTCTTAGCTATGCACCAAGCGCGACGATTATCGGGCAGCATATGCTCGAGCGTGGTCATACACAAGCAAGAACGACGGAAGAGAGGTTGACGTGATTCTATGTCCGCCATTCCCTGGAGCCGCAGCGCCTCATGATCAGTCACGGTACTGGGGCTACACTTCCCACTGGAATTTGCTTGACTAGTAAGTCATCCTCATGATATTCCGCCAAACTCTGCTGACAGTGATCCCAGCCCCGCGGCAGTTTTCCCAGTAACTACAGTCGACCCTGAGAAGGACCCCAAGGACCTAAACTACGTCCCCAAAAACGCGGACGACAAGTTCAACTATGACCTCTATAGCCCCGAGACATACGCCAATATGCCTATCAACCTGCAAATTGTTGGACGAAGGCAGTACGATGAGAAGGTACTTGCTGCGCTCAAAGAGATTGAGCACGCGATGGGTAGGAAGTGATGAGATACTAGGTATCTAAATGGCTTGTCTGAGAGGCGGATGGCCTGAAACTCCGCAACTCCGCCATCCTAGAGTCGGCGCAACCATTGCCCCGATATGATTGATTGGGAACTGTATGTCGTGGATAGTAGCGATGCGATATCAGTTCAATAGCTAGGGCATTCATACACCATAGATCATATAAAGGACACAAGACTCATGAATTATGTGCAGTCCGGATTATGCTTTTGGCTTCTAATGTGCCACCTCCAGTGATAAAGTCTCTAGTTCCGTTTGCTGCAACATAATTGGGACCAATGAACTGGAGTTATTTGCTTATTCTTTTGTGCTTCCTCTACAAGCCCGCACGGAACTGGCTGTCCAATTATTGGACGCAAAAAGGTTCGGAGAACGGCCATGTCCCGAATGTAACGGCGGCTTTTCATTGATCCAATCACAAGACGTGGAAAAGATCGCTGGCGCCCTGAAATGATGACCAACCATTGGGGGCGGCTTGACTGATTGGCCGCGCTATGCGAGTGCGCGGTCGAAATCAATCACAGGAAGTGAAAGGAAGTAAGATTCATGGAGCAAACATATCATATAAATAGATTCATCTTGTTACACCAGTTTCGTTAGCCATCATTAACCTTTTTATTTCGTCATCAACCCTTGGCTTAAAAATCACGTAACACCAAAACTTTACAATGTCTGACAAGCGCACCATCTTGATAACAGGCTGCTCGGATGGTAGTCTTGGCTCGGCTCTGGCACTTGCGTTGAAAGATCGTGGATGGCGGGTCTTCCCTTCTGGACGTAACCTAGCGAAGCTGGGCAAGGTCAAGGAAGCCGATCTCGAATGCATCGAAATGGATGTTGGCTCGGATGAATCCGTCTCAGCAGCCGTTGAGGAAGTCAAACGAATTACCGGCGGCTCACTAGACGCCTTGCTCAACAATGCTGGCACCGGCTACAGTATGCCTCTTATCCATGCTGACATCACCAAAAGCCACGAGCTGTTTGAGCTCAATGTCTTCTCTATCATCAGGGTCACCCAAGCCTTCGTCCCTCTGCTTCTCAAGTCTACCCACGACGCTTTACTTATCAACAACACATCTGCTTCTGGTCTTCTCGGAGCTGGCATTCCATTCCAAGGAACTTATGCAGCATCCAAGGCTGCTGCTGCCAGTGTGACCGAGAGCTTGAGAGTCGAACTGGCCCCTTTCGGCATCCGCGCCATCAACTTGTTCACTGGCGGCGTCAAGTCAACCTTTCACCACAATTCGCCGGATGCTGAGCTTCCCAAGGATTCGATCTATAACGTCGCCAAGGAGGCTATCGAATCTAGCATGAATGGCAACGAAGTAGGGATGAACAAACCTGATGCGATGACCTGGGCGAAACAAGTCGCTGGAGATTTGAGTCAACGCAAACCACCTTACCTGATCTTTCGAGGCGGCAGTGCTGGTTTGGCTCGCATAGGCACTCTGTTTCCGACCGGTACCTTCGACTCGACTGTCAAACAGCTTAGTGGCATAGACGTGTTGGAGAGAAAGCTGAAAGAGGCAAAGTCGACCTGAAGCCTCAGTGATCATACGAAACGGGAGGAGAATGTATAATTAATAGTGCTGTTCATTTTGCATGTTCGGACATTTTGTCATCTATCCTACAGACATTGCATGATTAGTGATGATTCACGTGATGCGCGATGGTGACATAGATGTTACACATGACGAATATGATGAGAGATGTCCGCGTATGGCGTGTTGCGATAAGGAATATGAACTATATTGATGTCGCTTCTGTTTAATAGATCCTTAATACTTATCTTTCTCCGTAATAATATCATTGTTGATTTCAGAAATCCATTATGGGAGACTACAACATCAAGTCTGTTGCGGTTGTTGGAGCCGGAGCTGCCGGTGATTCCCCACGCTTTCACCCCGCTTGACGAACTATGGAAGAGCTGATCGTCTATTTTCGTAGGCGCCATTTCCGCAGCCGCTCTAAAGGCAGAGAATCACTTCGACCGTATACGAGTGTTTGAACGGAGAGAAACGCCTGGGGGTACTTGGTAAGAACGGAAAAATTGGGAAGCAAAGATTTTAGACTCAACAATACTAGGATTTACGATGCCGACCCGATAGTCGCTCCTATTCAGCCTGGGGGCTTCCCAGCAGATATTGATAAGCCACTTGCGATTCCAGACAACTTACCGACCACGACGCCTCCGAATCAGCAAGAGAGATACGCCCATACTCCTATCTATCAGAATCTCACGCAAGTCGCTCACTCAATCATTCAAATCCACGGTTACTGACACGAAGCAGAACAAATGTGCCTCAAATCGCCATGTCATTCTCGGACCAGCCGTTCTCCTATGGACCTTTCGTTCCCCATTATGTTCCTCGCCAATACATCGAAACATATTTCTCCACCCAGAAGACTGACGAGTATTTATCTCTCAACACTACAGTAGAAGACATCTCCCAGTTACCTGCCGCTACAAAGGGCGGACTGAAGCCGTGGAGGTTGACATTACGGAAATATGACCCTCTGCGTCACGTCGATGTATGGTGGCAAGAGGACTTTGACGCCGTTATACTTGCCAACGGGCACTATGCTATTCCCTGGGTAAGTACATTAACCCGGTGAAGACAACTGTCTGACGATATATGTGACTAGGTTCCGCAAGTCGACGGCTTGGAGGCATACATGGAGAAATTTCCTGGCAGAGTGATACACTCCAAATTCTATCGCTCACCGTGGATATACGCCGAGAAAAGAGTCCTCGTCATTGGAAACTCGGCCTCTGGTCATGATATAGCAGTGGATCTTCTACAATCTGTCCATCAACCGCTATACCAGTCACGAAGGTCGCGAGGGAGGTTGGATGGCGATGAACCTCCTCTTGGAATGGAATGGAAGACAGTCATCAAAGAGTACCGACTGGATGGTACAGTCGTGTTCGATGATGGCAGCGAGCTCAAAGACCTTGATCACATCATTTACTGTACAGGATATCTTCCATCTTATCCATTTTGGAACAGCAAAGTAAACGGCCGTCCACTGTTTGACTACAAGAAGAGAAAACTTATCAACAACTACTGGCATACCTTCTTCCAGGACATCCCCAACTTGGCAGTAGTCGGCATGCCTCGCGTCTTGACATTTCGAAGCTTCGAATACCAAGCCATCGCACTTGCACGACTCTTCTCGGGGAGAAACTCCATTTCTCTTCCACCAAAAGAGGAGCAAAAGAAATGGGAACTTGACAGAGAGAAGCTTTGTAGACAGCAAGGAAGGAAGTTTCACGAGATAGAGTGGGAGACTGGTGAGACTTTCGGATGGTTGGAAGGGTTCTTCAAGATCGCGGGCCTGGGAACATTGTCTGGGGAAGGTAGAATACCTCCTGTATTGAGCAAAGACCTTATCTGGGCCATTGAACATGTGAGGAAATACCCAGATCCGGGTAAGGATGATCACAATAAGAGGAGGGGGGGATCTCAATCTGAAAGTGATGGTTGGGATTTGGTCGAAAGTACGCACAAAGATCTCTTGTCCTTCATCTAGATCGAAACATGCCAAATATACACGAGTGAGACTGGTTCACTACTTCACAGAGCAGCATTCCATCTTTTCTCCCCTTCGGCACTGTGCGGCGACCAAAAAAAGTTCCGGAGCCTATCCTTCTCCCTGCGCGCCGTCCTTCGGAGCCACTCATGACGCGGAAGCTCATCTAGGTCGTCTTCGTGATCATCTCTGCTATCAAAGGCAAACCCGTGCATCCACTTTAGGTCAGCCTGGGCCTCGCGCTGACCGATCTGAAGCTTAAGGACAGCACCCTGGAGACGACCTCTCCTCCAGGGCATTACTTTCCCCGTATTTTGTCCAAAGATGACAGCCGGTAGTAACTCGATGCCGTTCTTGGGGTCCCATTTTGAGCGCAAGTCCTGTTGATATGTCCACTCTTTTTCGAGGCTATTCTTGAACCTCAGTGCACTTTTGTGATGGAATCCCTCCTCAAACATCACCCTGTTACCGATTGCCGCAAAGACATGGGTTTTGTAGACTGATTCAAGATAGGCGATCAACTTCTCGTCGTCAAGCGGGACAACGGCTGACTCTGATTCCGTGCAGGGATAGTAGTCTGGGTCATCGCCTTTGCTATACTGGATGGGTATGCCAGCAATCCCGAGGTACACTGTTTTGATACCTTTGTACTCGGGATTGTGGGTGAGGCACTTTTGCAAAGCTCGGAGTGCCTGTGGTGTAGGCACCATGCATGCAATAGCCTTGATGTTGGTAGGTAAATTGGTGATGCGTCCACATGTAAGTGCAGCGATGGGTATGTGTAAAGTTGTAATACTATTGTCAACCCAGACCGAATGGTATCTTTTTTCGAAAATTCCTCGGATTGCTTTGCAGAATATTCGATGTTTTTTGTCTTTGACAGTCATGTACGATCCACTCTTCATTGCCACGGCCCGAGAATCGTAGCATGCCTCCAGGAGGGGTCGAGGTCCGTCTGCCCCCTCTGCCTTTTCAAACCGCAGACCACGTAAGAAGGCGTCGTGGAAAATCTTGTAGGTTGCATGTGTGTCTTTTCTCTTAGGAACAGCTTCTTCCCAAATCATCAGCCTAAGCTCTGGTGGTAAGTTGTCGAAACTCTCGAAATCGCTTGACATGGATTGACCCATGATGGTAGCAGGTGATATCTGAGTGTACAGTGCTACAAGGGAGACCTAGTACTGCTACAAGAGCGTTGAGGGAGCTTTGGTAATGCTATGATGCGATGTTTGTCTGATGATGATACAAGAGAATATGACGGGCGTGAGAGGAGAGGTTGCCCTTTTATATAAGATATCTTCTGCTCATTTTTATTCTGACTTCCTAATTCAGAACCTTCAGACGCCTAGTGGGCCCTCACCATGTGTCTTTTGTTTGTTGTGAGGGCCTTTTCCCCATAGAGTTCTGACAAGTGAACTCAAGGTTTGAGTACCAAACTTACACGATATCAGTAAGTCGTCAGCCAGACTTATGGATGAGAAATTAAATCATCACAGAGAAATCACTTACGCGAAACAATAAGGGAACTGAAAGGTATAGATGAATGAGGTTTCCATTAAGTGCTTAAGAACTACAAGATGCTAAACCAACGAAGGCGTCAAGCTCGCCGTTTACGTCAGATGATCGCCCAAAGGATTCTTTCCAGATCCATCTAATCAAAGTTCTCAGTTTTGGGAGCCCAATTGACAGTGACTTCGATCTTGTGCAGTGAAGGAACCATCATTACTGTATCCCATATCCTGGCAGATAAGCGCCTCTTGCATCCGCCGAATCCTCAAGCCATATCGTCTGTATGCGTCTGCATGATATAGTCCCTGGTAACACAATTATCAGCGTGCTGAACGAAACATAAATCAATTACGTACTGCTCCTTGGGGTGGAGACCCTGCACAATGTGCATGTTTTTATAGTCTAGCCCCTAAGGGCACTCGATATCGCTTGAACCTAGTTTTATTTCTTGGATCTCGCACAAGCTGAAGAACAGCAGTGGAAAGATGGTTCACTGGAGCAAACCCAGGCGGGGTTGTAAAGTCCTCGCAGGGGTATCAAAAAGACTTCGTGGGAGTTTGCGGTCTGTCCTCGCCGGGATACTCGTAAGAACCAGCTGTCATGGTTCTAAAGGCGCTATAGCTTGCAGACAGGGAAGAGAGATAGAGATATTGCGTGTAGTCCGTGTGATATTTGAGATGGGAAGACTCAATGGAGTGAAAGGCAAGGTATGAGAGGTCAAGTGGCGAGAAACACTCAGAAGTCCCACAGAAACTCCGTAAAAGAGAAATCTTCAAGCATGCTTTGGTGCACTCGCTCGCTTTCATTCTCAGATTCCCTGGGCTGCACTCGCTCGCTCTCATTCTCAGATTCCCTGGGCCATATCATATGAATGCCTCCAAACCTCGGAGACCAAATATGTATTCTCCTCCCATCTCTGTTTGATTTCAAGTTCCTGTTTACAAAAGATTTGTTAGCAAGTCTCGCGCAGTAAATCATGAAGCTGCTAGGAAGACTTACCTGGGAAGTTCGTCCACAAGGCCAAAATATAAGGTATCAATATGGACAGTACCTTCGTTTCGCCATTTGGTAATGTATTTCCCGACTGTATCTTCGCGCACGGGGTCGTATGTGTTGCCTATTGTGTCGGCTAGGACTTTGACATTCGGTGGGAGATTGATGATCCTGTCGAGATAGCGCGGTTCGAAAGGGATGAAGATGATCTCGACATTGCGATCTATCCAGACTTTCTTTTGCCACACTTTACCCGGTACAAGGCTCTTTAATGGTACTAAATTTCCATTATTGGTAGCAAAGTGACGGGACTCGTGACAACAGGCCAGAACAGCTATATTAGCTGTCGCTCGGGGTGTGGTTGCAATTATGTCTTCGCCTCGTTTCAAGTCCCAAATCTCGCATATCTTCGACCTAGGATGTACCTCTTCAGGTAAGGCGGCTTCCCATATCATCAGGCGTATCTCAGCTGGTAGGTTAGGGAACAGAGTGAAGCAGCTATCCTGGGATGCGGTCTCTGTATCGCTCGCTCGTCTCATCTTGACTGTAGATCAATTCGGTGTTGACAAGAGTTGTGCGCGACTTCAACTTGGTGGTGCTTTTTTATTATCAGAGGTGATAATTTCGGACAGATAACCCATTTTATCCTGTTAATTTAGCTTACAGGCAGAGCATTGCATCTTATACTCATCCCATGTGGCGAATTTTCGAGAACATATGTCGACGAATGAAAGTCAAAGGCGTCTTGAATGGTTCATACCCCAAAGCGTGACAAATCAGCACGTCAGAAAATCCGCGACTGTAAAGCTTAATACCTAAGTAGGTTTTTACAGACAAATCATGATTATCAAAGAAAAAGTGTCTTTCTTATACGTTGGATAACAAGTGAGTTAAATGGTATCCTGGAGATTGCAAGGTCTGCTCTGCCTGGCGTGATTGAAAGAGTAAAACACTGGTGTACTTGGTGTCATAGTCATATTTTCAGGCATCCTTTTCTCAGGTACCACGAAGTAAAAGGTCACGGCAGACCACAGCCGACTTAAACTCTCTATAACGGAGTCTTAAACCATTTCACTGCGGCAATGAAAACTTAACGTCGATCTACAAGGTTTATGAGGGTCGGCGATAACGAATGAAGTGTGATGAATATTAAATATATATTTGAAGCTACATAATCGTGACAGTCATTAATTGTTGTAAATGGACAGAATATCAGTAGAGTTATCGTACTCCACTCCACACTTTTCAGAGAAGCCGGTAAACTTTTCGACTCTGTCCTGCACATACTCCTCGAAACTCTTTCGGGTGCAGCTTGTTCCGGGTCCGTCTTCGCACGAAGGTAGAGCCTGGGGCGCACTGTTGACTAAAACACGGTAGTACTCTCCATCTTCATATCCGTAGGTGTTGGTGCAGTTGAGGCGCTCGATGGCGATGTTGCTCAGGAAGGGCAACACGTGAGAGCTTTTCCAGGCGCGACGGTAGTTGATCTTGCTCAGAGGCATGGTGTCGTTGATCTGAGATTCTGTACTGGCGGGTTCGGAGTTGTTAAAGAGACCCATAGCGACAAGGACCATGGGAGGTAGTTCACGGTGGGTAAAGCTGACGTAAAGCTCTTCATCGGAGTCATCACCAAGGAGGAGACCAGCTGTGGTGTTGAGCCAAGGCATACCGACGTAACCAGAGATCTGGTTGCCGTAACCAGCGTTGTAGTGATATCGCACGTCCTCGGAGTACTCCCAGCCAAGCCAGTCATCGGGAGTGAAGAGCTCAAGGTTACAGAACGGCGACTTGCCGCGAGTAACAGTCTCGTAGCCACAAAGCTGCTGCATGCCGAAAATATCGTTGACGGTGAAGTTGAACTCTGATGCAAGCGCGTTGAAGCGATCGACGATTGGCTTGGCGTACTTCTTCTGGTAGACTTCGGCCTCATCGCTGCCGGTGGAGCCATCGTAGGCGGGGCAGGCCTTGTAGGGAGTCAAGCTGTCGGCACCAGATTCCTCTGACTCGTAAATGGTCTCGACCTTGATCGACTTATCGTCGGACTCAAGACCACGGACAAAAGATTGAGCCGACTTGACGGTTCGTTCGGCGGACGAAGTCCAGACCTTCTTGGGCTGCTTGAAGTCTGGGTATCGGAACTCCAGATCAACGCCCAATCGTGTAGCCTCTAGTCTTCCCACGTTGGTCAAAAGTGATACCTCAGCATCAGAAATGGGAGGTTCCCAATCGTCCAGAAAGTTCAGATAAGGAATCTTGCTCCAGTCGATCTTGGTTTTGTTCTGAACTTTCTCAATGAATGGCTCGATGTACTCCTCAAAGTCAAAATCGTTGGCGTAGATGGCAGCGTGTCGCACGAGATACGCAGCGCGCTCGGGGGTGCAGCCTTGGGGCGCGTCGGGAGAAGCGGGAGGATCTTGGGGCTCGAAGTAGGGAGCGATACCCGCGAGGTGGTGAAGAGGATTGAAGGTGTACTCGGAGTTGAGTGAAGCTGCTGAAGCGAAAGGCAGCAGGCCTACAAGAGCCTTGCTAAGGGTATTTTGACGAGCCATGGTGAGTTAGCGAGAGGTCACAACGAGTCTGGTGCGCTGAAGATCAAAAAGTCAATTGAGTTTCTGGCTATTTTATTTATTTTATTTATTTTATGCTTAGTGAGGATATGAGATCATTGGTGATGTTTGTTGTCAAAGCCCCATGTTCTTGCTGTGTCTTTGACGTCACAGCATAAAATAAATCAACAACTAAACCTGCCTGTATCGGCTCTGTTCCTTGCAGTTCTTGAAGATCACTGTCTCTGATTGGATCGGGGATTTGCGGCTCCATATTGAAACGCCGTCAGCCGAGGCCGCATTATCCGAGCGAATGGACTTGGCATCAGCTCAAATCAAGAATTTGCTAACAAACTCATCGAGATTTTCAACGACGCGTAGATGCAACAAATCGATTGGTTCGTAGACGAGTGCCCAGCTGTAAACGATTCATGTCATTCGTGATCGGGTTGTTTGTACAACTCAGACGTGGTCCTGAGCATCATACTCATTTCCTTGCCCTGTATTTGAGTGATGCCGGCATTCGAGGCCACTGCCGTGGTGAGTAACAAGCTTCGCCAATATTCACTGATTATGTCACGATCTTGGACGATTCTAGTGTCACTGCCATGCTTAAAAATTGGGTCATCGATTGAGGCTCTCCAGTTCCCGTGATCGATGACCCCGAATATCTAATTGTGTCCTGGATCTCGTGTAGTACCTGCAAACAAGCAGGCAAAATCACTCTTGTCAAACCAAGTCTTATCTCTAGTCCAAGCCTTAACAATAACGTCTCTCGCCAGACGAGCCATATCTTCCACTTCCTCAGTCGTGCCCCAGCCCGATGCCAAAGTACCAAAACTCAAAAGATGTACCCCAACTTGAAGGGCCACTCGCCATGCAGCATCCTCAGTCCGAGGCTCCAGCCCCTCAGCGTAACCTTGAAGCATCCATAGCCCAGCGTCGATGTGTTTGTACTTCCAGAGTACATACATCTCGCCCAGCATGCCGCCGTGATCGAGGCTCGGAACGCCGACCTGCGAATTTTCCCAGTCGATGACATATAAGGATCTGGTAGTTGCGGATTCAAGATGGGCATTTTCCAGCAAGATGCTTTCAAGTCATTAAATTGGGATTCAAAGAGCTGGGGATGTACTCACTTCTGGGGGTAGTAGTCGCCATGAATCAGTGTCAAGTCTGCAGTCGGGTCGCTCAGCTCCTTCAGTGCCATGTTCTTGACGAGATGAAATGTATCCTTTGCTTCCGACAGAATTCCAGGGAACTGTTCAACACGATCGATCATCCAATCGAAATTGATTAAATGTTTTAAGTTCTGCATGTCATTGCTGCTATCAATCACCCTGTTGAAACCCGATAGCTGTTGTGTATGCTTCTGTTCGAACGACTTCCGAATAATCTCCCTGGTCATGTCATGAAATTTGACCATGTAAATCGCCAGCGCTTTACCCAGTTCGCGGGTTGGTTTCCGTAAGTACTCAGGTGTCGGGGATGGGAAGTGGCTCAGAGAGTAGGTCTTGAGATCTACTACATTGGGGAGATACTCTAAGACCAATGTCTTGGTTTCAGTATCGTAGGCATAAGCTGTTGCTGTTCTGACAGCGTATGCAGTGCTTCCAGACTGCATCACGTCTATGGGATCCGTAGACAATTCTGACAAAATTTCTCCTTCAACGTCCTTTGTCGTGTCAGCCAAACCCTTCCTTTATCCTTTTTTCACTCACGCATCTGTTCACAGTGACGGCATTGGCGGGGTGACGCGCCATATAAGGCTCGCCATGCTTGACAACGACTTCAGTTGTACCATCGTCCAGTGGATTTATAAGGTGAGCGCGATACGTAAAATTGGCTTGTCCGCCAGCCAGAGGTTCTAGTAAAGATGCTGCATATGACGTGGTGTTGAGCCATGCAGCCACCTGTTGGCGGATTAGATCAGACGTATCTTGTGCGGACATCTTTATATGAGAAATCATCGACTTGGATAAACTATTACCGTAAATCTCATCGTCTCGTCTGGTTCAGCTTTTATGGTGCGCCGTTATCTGGATGCCTGGAGTGAGTGGCGTAATGGTGTCAGACTTATTCTAGATGCCTACACAAACACAATCAGGCTAATGGTTGATCGCACTATTTGCAGTTGAGACTGGTGGCTGAGAGCTTATTCCGGCAGACAGAACTTGGTTGATCACACAAAGGGTATATGAGAATTATGAGACTAAGACTAATATTACATCTGCCATCTATGACAAGAGGCCCTTGTTTCCAAGGTATTACTACTGGAAATTATAGCAAAAATCGGTAATAGGGACCTCAACGTGATACAAATTAGCCTTCCACCACTTTGTCGCAAAGCCCTCCAGATCGAAAATGAAGTCGGACTTGAGAGAAACACCGCAATCCTTGGGCTCATTTACGACAGCAAGTTCTGAGTCAGGTGTCGTAACTGGGGCAACCTTTTCGGCGTCCAAAAGATTCACTCCAGCCCCACCATTCGAAGCATGGGCCGACTGTACAGCATCCAGAGTGAACTTGTTCACAAATTCAGGAGTAGCTGTAAGTCCGCTGCTAAGATCGACCAGGCCACCGAGAAGCTTGAAGGTGAGCTGGACAGTAAGCGATGCACTGGCATTCAAGCCGACCTCGACGCTCTCGGTAATGTTGGCGTAAGATGTGTACTGAGGCTCCCAGCCAGTAGCAGCATTCTTACCCGAATCGAGGAAATCGAGATGGACGTTTGCGGCGGGGATAGCAATACCGGCGCCAGCTCTGACTGCAACGGCGGCTGAGGTATCAACATCTAGTCCAACAGCGAAAGACAGGCCTGGTCCTAGAGAGAGGATACCGGGAACTTCGACGAGGGTGTATGTGAGGGTATCGGGGTCGTAGAGGATAGATCGAGACCAAGCTGCAGCTACATCGGCGGCCAAAGCGACATCAGCTGAGAAATGGGTATCAAGATCGAAATAGAGATCTTCCATCTACTCAAGTTAGTAAACTAGGCTACTCATATCTCCAAAGTCACGTACTTTGAAGCGCCAAAAGTTGTACTTGGCGCGGCCAGAGAAGGAGACAGTGGAAGAGAACTCTGCCTTCTCGGCCTTGATGGTCACCCATGGCTGTTCCTGGAAAAGGACAGTATCTCTCTCAAGACCAGTACCGAAGTTGAGAGAAAGGCTGGGGTTCAGTGTGAGGCGCTTCGTCAACTTGGTGGCAGGGATGGAGGTGAACGACATTTCACAGGTTTCTAGAAGATGTTAGTCTTTTCTTTTATTCATGGAGAGAAACGTACCAGCAATGTCGGCCAGCTCTTTCTCGGCAGCATGGCAAGTAATGGTCTTATCACCCTTGTCTGTAGTAACGCCATCAACAAGGTAGAAAGCTTGGCCAATCTCGGTCTTGCAATTGCCCATGTTGTTCGTAATGAGAATGAAGGGTTCGTCGTCAGACCAAGTATCGATAGCCTTCTCGAAAGCAGCAGACTTTCCGAACTGGACCTTGACGGAATCGGTCGTACACTCGACCGAGACAATGGCGTCAATGTGATCCAGAACAACAGCTGGGTGATTCATGACAAGGTCCATGTCGATGGCCCCCTTCGGAGCGGTTGTGTTGAGCGCAGGGAAGGTTTGATTACGGGGCTTCTCAACATCGCCGTAAGACATGGAGATGTTCTTCTTGGGAACCGCATTCTCGGGGTTGCTCAAGTCGACCTTGGCGGGAGGCTTGGGAAGGAAAGTCGCCGTGGTGTTGTGGTGCGCGGAAGTCGAAGACGCGCGAACAGTCGTCTGGTTAGGCTTAGACCGGATATTGGTGGGCTTGGTTTGCACAGAAGTGATTGTCGGAGGCTTGGTCTGAGCAGCGACTGTCTGACTAGGTATCTCAACGACAATGTACTTGACAGTGCAACCGCATGACTCGTCGTGTGCGAGCACGCCAAGGCAAAGGAGCCAAAGGCTGAAAAGAATGGACGAGAACGAGGTTCTCATGGTGAAAAACGAGAGACTTGTTGAATGAGTGACAAGGCGATGCCTGGGAGTGAGCGTGATGGGCCGAACATGATGAGAGATGGCATCAAGATATAACAGACCAGCTCAATACCGACGCTAGTGAATAGGGAATAGAGTTCGTCTCTAACGGTGACTTGGCAGCCAACAGATTAGGAATGTAGGTATACCATATTTCCAAAGGTATAACAAACAGTCCACTAGCAGTTCAGCTCTGGACCATTAGAACCCTTAGAGCTGTCAGTACGGCAAAAGCCGACCATCACATGCATGGCTCTAGTCGAAATGGGGAAGGTGTCTAACGGTGGGAATAACATCTCAGGTGAGTGGTTACATGGGTTTGTGGCATGCTATAGGCTGGTGGGTTTAATGCGATGCGAAAAAGGGACGAGATTGATAGGCGAATCACGGTTAAACGTTGGCTGCCAGATAATTGATGGTATCATTCGCCTTTGCGACGTGGGCGGTTATAGGTCCGTTGGTGATGAAGCAGGGATGCGGCGCAGCAGGGACGCCAAGCGACTCGATTGAGTGAAGCCATCGCGACAAATGTTGAAGACCGTGTTGCATGGAAGTTGCCGTTTACGAGAGATCTTCATTAACTAAGTCGACTGAATTTCCTCAAATGAACTCGATTATCTTGAAATAGGCAGGTAATCGTAAAGACGTTGTCATAGCCTCGGTCTACGCCAAGGCTCAGCCCTGAAGCACGTGTCAAACGTCAGGTTAATCGATCTCCAGACTAGCACAGGGGTATTGACCAGGATATATATAGCTACCGTCAACAGCCTGTCAAACCATTCCTCTTCTGTATAATCTTTGACATTCGGTTACGGATATCCCGCTGATAGTAGATGCAACGTAACGGTGCCCTTTAATGATCAATTAGCTCCCATGCTTCTGATAAGATGCTACCTATAGCGCTGTAAGTCAAATATGCTATAGTAATGGTCAGATTTCTTCACAAAGAGTCGCACGCGGCGATTGTTGAAAGTCCGAAACGGAATAGAATGAAGGGACCTGCGTTGAAGCTGCTCTTGAACAAGGGGAAGTGGGACGGATATGACAGGTAACCTTCAGTCACGGGGAATGGCCAAAAGGGAACCCGGTATTTGGCCAAGAACAAGCACGGCAATATGTTCCTCTCGGCATTTCTTAATCGGTCCCTCGCCAAGATTCATTCTATCGGGCATGCCGTCCCTGAGCTATCAATTGAAGGTTTCATGAAGTCCCTCGTGAGTCTTGCATACGTTTGCACTTCAGGCTGAGCTCAGTCTTCCCTTGGTCTCTTCTTTTTGACATCCCTCACTCGAGCCTCTGCCAGTTTAAAGAGCTATATGACATGCCTGCTCAAGGTGAAATGCAGACCCTCCGTCACTGACTCGCGGTCCTTGTCAAGTGCAACATCCTAGTAGCTAGATTTTGACCCATTAGTTCTGCCAAGTCGCCTGATATACGGGCCTCTGGTGAGGCTTCGGCAGATGAACAGTTCCGGCATTACTTCATACACTTGACGGTATCCGAAAACTTCGCATGGCTATACTGCTTGTGTCTGGGTGACTCATGCCCAGCATCTCCACTCTGGCTACAACTCCTCCATTCTCTTTATCTCACCTGCACGCACCTGCCCTTCTCGTTATCTAGTCACCTCAGTTTGAACCAGAGCACATTAGCCTCCATTTCGTAAACCTCATCAAACTTTTGTCAAAGCTAGCTGCTATCTCCTCTGTCAGTTTGGAGGGGGGCTACTCATCTAGTCAAGTTCAAAACATTCACTCATCTTAAGCACTATGAGCTTTGTTATATTTGCCTCACATCTACTCACTCATGTGAACACTGTTCAATGTTCGGCTGTTAGCATTGTTGATTGAGATCCTTTGAAAAAGAGGACTTCTCCTTGTATCCTTTTTCGTTTTGCTTCTTTGCCCTTTCTCAATGCAAAATCATTCACGCATCAGTACTCACACCTCCCCAAAAGTATGGTGAGTCTATCTATGATACCAACAACCCTCAAACTTATACCACCTTCTTGCTAGATGTATGTTTGTTTCCTGATACCTCCGGTATGCTCAAGGAGTCCAGTTGATTCAGCATGTGCTTCGTCGCTGACTTTCATGATACTCGTAGAGTAGTGGTAATGGCAGTAGGAAAGCCAGGTTTAAGTCGTATATAGTTTGCCAGCTTTACAACTAGCAACTTGGCTCTTGGGCATTTGAAATAGTACTCCTAGTCTTCACGGTCTGTTAAGACTTTCAAGAGTAGAAGTCACCACAAAGTATGAATCGGACTAAAGCAAGGCCCATCCTCAAATAGTCTTCAGTGCGTCCTTTAGTGGCTTCGTATTTCACACACTTATCATGGGATTTTTTCCATTGACTAACTCCTCCTTCGCACTGCCTTCAAGTTGAAATGGAATTTCGCTTTTCTGTGTTCTTACTCCCCGAGGCGCGTATTCCTCTTGTTTCTCACTTTGGGTCAACAGCCTTAGTCACATTTGACTATCTCCCCATTTACTAAGACCGTCCGCGAAGTCCGATCTATTGGAATAGCAGCCTTCCTACTCTAAAGCACCTCAATATTAGCTTCTTCAAGTTCAGGGGTCATTTCACGCCGTAAAACATATTTGTGGAACATCTCCGAGTCACTCTTCACAGAACCAAGTCATAAAGAGCCTGCCTCATTGGTACAGTCTTGTTGAGACAGCTTTCCTGTTTACGACGAGTAATTCCAACAGCAAAGCTTATATGAGGAATCGTCTGGATCTCTATCTAAGGTACTCTACTTACAACAGATACCTTACTCCTCCAACTAGGTCTTTTCTAGCCCCGCGGTCCTCACTGTAATATTCCATGGACGCCTATGCCAAGAAGCTTGATAACGGACAACCGAGAGCCAGTCGATGCTATAAATCAAATATAGCATTATACTAGTAGGTGAACTCGTCTTCCACAGTCCTGTTAATTCCCACACGGGCCGCATCAGTTATAGTTTGCGTTGTCTACGATGTGGCTACCAAGAATTGCAGCGCCAAGTCCTACTCTGAGTTGGTTATATAGTTTGCTGGCAATTGTAGCCTTATTTTCGCTAGAACATCACGGAACCTATGAGCAAATAGCTTTGCAGCTACGCTCCCTTGAACACTATACTTGAGAAGGATGGAAACAATCTACCTCGCGTCAGTTTCTGAGTATCGAAACGTGGTGGCCTCACAAAATGCTCAAAAACGAGACCCCCATGACGCAATCAAGGTACATCCCGAATTGGAGGTTGCAGAACGACCTCAGCCTGGGGGTGACGCGTCTAGCTTCAGTCCATACATCACTGTGACGGTTCAGTGAGTGGGTGAAGGAACAAAGAGGCGCAAAGAACTGGTCATACTTGGTCGTCGCTTAGGCAGGCAATCCTTCTGGCGCCGCCAAGGCCTTAACGAAGAGTCCAGACCTCATAGCATGTACGCATTGTTGACGTATGCATCACCGCCTCATCATATCTATGACAATCGATACAGTATTTAGTTGTATGAGCTCAGTGAGAGCGCGTGAGAAATCGAGTCCGCCATAGGGCTGATATACATGTTAGAAGAGACGAAAAAAGGTGGATGATCACCTTGGCAAATCTACAATTCCATGTTGGCAATCTCCACAGATTCATTTCATGGTGCGTGAGCAGACTTGGCGTTGCAACTGTGCGACTGTAGTAATTAATGTGGCAACCATCCGCGTGAGCATTTGTTGTTCATGCACTGTATTACAGGCCTTCTCCGCATCCAGATCTAGAACGGTCTGTGCCACGACTTCGCATTTAATTGACAATTTTTGTGTCTGAATATCACGAACATTCTGTCTGATCTGAGATGAGAGGCCCCACGCGTTTTAATCGCCGATGTCTGAGACGCAAACAAGTTTAAAAAGAACTCACTGATCTACAAGCTCATGTCCTGAACCTGTTCTTTCACTGGGTGCGGTATCAGCGGCAGTGGAGAGCTCTGGAGGGAATCAACCAATTGTGGCGCAGTCCATGACGCATTGACCAACAGGATGTCAGGGAATCGAAGCTTCCATTGAAAAATAACTCTAGATTTAGTGGCCCTCACCCCTGCTAGGCCCTGCAACCCCCCTCCCCTTTAACCAGAAGAAAAAAAGTCTGTTGAAATCGTGGGTTCCTTCTTATGCTTGTTTTAGGGGGGCGCTCGCCTGCAAAAAGCCCAATCATTCCATTCCATCGTGTCAAACGCTGGACATCACTTCGCCTCAACTTGTCTCCATCTTTCTTTTCCATCCGCTCTTTTGCCGTCTTTTATTTCCTTCGTGGCGCTGTCTTTTTCTCTACCTCCTTGCACTTCTAGCACCACTGCCACCTCGAAACGAGCCGAGCCCGATTGCGGCCGCACGAATCGAGACACGTCTTCTTCTGCTCTTCGATGTGAGGCTCGAGCCTCCTCTACCTTCGCTCCAATTCTCTTCGCCAGCCGACGCGGCTCCCTCATTTCAAGATGCGCGTTTCCAACATGCGCTTGCCTAACAGCCTGCGCAACTTGAGCGTGCGCCTCTCGAGCATTCGCATTCCTCATCCTCACCCGCGGCGCATCATCCTCTACGTGACGACAACAGCCCTCCTCGTCGTCATGATCCTTACCTTCACCATGAGCGACAGGCTATTCGGCAATGGGCGTTCCGGCTACGATCCTCTTCTATCTCGAACCAACGATTACCGCCTCCTCACGAGTACACGGAATAACTTAGGTTTCTACAACTCTATAAATGTTAAGAAGACGGGCCAGAAGATTATGAATCCTACCCTTCTTGAACTGCCAAAAGGCAGCAAGCACGACTTCCTCGTCATTGCGCGCGCTCCCCACGTCGACCAAGATATCAAGGGCAAGAAATACAGACGAGCTCAGCAAGTCGCCACCTTCGTTAGCCTAACATGGGATGCATTCGGCCGTCCGGAGCTCACTGCGGACAACGATTGGCATAAGATGCTCGTAGAGGACTTTACAGAAGCTCAAGGCCCCGAGCACCACTGCAAGAATCAGCCCGACATGGATAAATACATTGGTCCTGAGGATATGAAGCTCTTCTGGAGGAAGAATGGTACCCCCATGCTCATCTTCACCCACCAGGTCGATGACGAGAACCTCTGCGAGGGTATGTACATTGTCGATGCACGTGCAGCTGTACCCGAGCTTGTGAAGCAGATGGGCAAGCACGCGAAAGAACTCCCTGCCATCGAATTCGACAAGCCCGTCCTCCTCCGTCGCCAGCCCCCCGAGGGCCAAGAATCCGACGCCCGGTATCAACGCGAGAAGAACTGGGCTCCTGTCTATAATCCCTTCAGCGCCGATGATGACGAGATGATGTTCATGGTAGAGCCTAGCCAGCTGTTCCGCTTCAACTCGACCGACGAGCCTGTCCAGAACATGGAAGCTGAGCCCGAATCCGCCGTAGACGAACCTTTCCCTCCCGACAACGAGAAGAAGACATGGCACTCTGCCGAAAAGAACTGCATGAACGACGTCATGCTCACCGACAAACGCGTGCATCAGTCGACGCCCATGCTCAGCCTCACGCTCTGCAATCGTGGTACTTGCGAGCCGATGGAGAACAACACGGTCATCATGGGCATGGTGCAGATGCGCTACGATCCTCCTCAATATACAAACACGTGGTACGACCACCGAATAGTTGTCTATTCGCCCGTCGCGCCATTCCATATGATGAGCGTCAGCAAGAAGCTCACCTACCACGGCGAGACCAACAGCAGATACATTTGGACAGGAAGCATGGTGTATCACGGCGATCAACCGACGCAGAGGAGCCACGGGTACTTGGACGACGAGATCTGGCTGAGCTTTGGCATTGGCGACTCGTCGCCTGGATGGTTGGACATCAAGGCAGAGGAGTTGGTGCTGGACCACTATTTCTGCCAAGGGGCGACACCGGGGTATCGGAGCAGCATCAAAAAGCACGCGCAATGACGAGAACACGAACAGAAAGAAACAATGTAATTGGTAATACGGATAGAGTGGCATCGTTAATTTTTGCAGTTGTATTACAGCACGGCATACATATCACCTGTGGATAATTCAGGATTACTTGGAGTTGCGGTAGAATAAGGAAGGGCATCTAGAGAATTGATTGAACTGAATTGACATTGACATTGACATTGTGACTGACTGATCAGATCATGATCGTGGTGTTGAGTGAAACGATGGAGGTTGTGAGCCCCGCAGTACAATTCATTGCTTAATTTCGAGTGATGGCTTGGCAGGGGATGATGAAATGGATGCTCTGGCGGCGATGGATTGGAAGGACGTGCCTAAAAACTTGGCAGCAGGTGGTCATTGGTGGGACCGTAATTACCTACAGGGGATAAAACACGGCGGCGGGGCGGAAAGGAGACGGAGGGGGAGCGGGGGACGCTGGCGGTGTCAGCGTCGGGAGTCGACCTTGGTTGGCGTTGGTCTGTGGTTTTGGGGGCCGTAGGGTAGGGCTGAGGGTGAGATGGACAAGACTTGGATCTTATGAAGATCTGTACATAACTTTAATTCGAAGATCAATGGAAGATTATATAGTCATTGCTACAACATATACTGGCATCGTAGGAGGGTATTATTCTCTCATACCGCAAAGTTCAAAGGATTTTCCGTGCACCCGTCTTTCTGGTCTCTTGGCAGCCTACGACGATGGACACAGCTTTTCGGGCTCAGTTATCAAGCGCATTAATTAACAGTTCAGACAATTCAGCGACTGAAAACCATTACTTCTGGGTCATCCTGAATAACATTTGATATCAATATGCTTTTGTTCAACACAAGGGTCCTCGGTGCGCGGGGCCTCAATTGTAAATTGTGTTGCACCACTCAGTGAGAAGCGAATTGAGACGCGTCTCGCTTCCTCATGGCGCGCCTCATTTTGTGCGAATGTGTCAGTGTCTGCGGCCGCAAACCAAGATAATGCTTCTCTAGCCAAGATGTCTAGTCACGAGCCCACTATCACTGCGCCATCCTTAAATCAAGGATAATGACGACTCATCTGTGGCGCAATCGCAATCTTGGCAAATCCCATCTGACATATCCCCTCATTTCATCCTGGGCGCATCGGTGAACAGTCAGCCTGAGCAAGCCCGAACTCATCGTCATGGTCAATCGCGGAGGTCGCAGTAAGGCGTGTAGGACATGCAAGCGAAGACGCGTAAAATGCGGTATCGTCCCTGTAGATGTCGCTTTGAGAGACGCGCTGACTGACGCTCATTGTAGATCACAGCAAGCCGCACTGTCAGCGATGCGAGAAAGCTGGGATAGCTTGTGAAGGCTATGTAACATACGGCGAGTTTGTTGATGAGACAGCGCGATTCGCGAAAGATAAGTCGCCTGTGAAGGACAACCAGGTCCAGGTTCAACTGGCCAACCCATCTCCCGAGGCCATTGAACGACAAATCTGGCATCCACCACCACTGTTACTGGATCAAGATGCCGTAATTCATGCTCACCTACTATCGCGGATCGATGAAGTTACGCCCTTGATGGCCAATCTCGAATCCATGACATTGCCAGATTCTACGCGAAGTCTTGCAGTGCGGGCGTTAGCAGCAGTGTACTTTGGCAAAACAAACGGCGATAGGCGAATCTTTGACCTCGGAAGTAGGGAATACGTCAAGGCCTTGAACAGATTGCAGCTTGATTTGGCGAGTTCAACCGCTGTTCTCGAGTGGGATACGCTTGCGAGTGTAATCTGTTTATGCATGTTTGAGAACATCGTCTTTACAGACAAGACGGGATGGTTGAAGCACTACGAGGGAATAACTCAGTTGGTAAGTTCTTTGATGCGCTGTGATACCCGAGTCCATACTAAATTGTTAATTGAAGGTCAAGTTGAGAGGGCCTTGGAGACACCAAACAGTTCTGGAAAGGGAACTCCTCAGACAGTGCCGGTTCGAGATAGTACGAACCACTTCTCCCAGAACGGAAAATCGCTGACTGGAATAGATATTGTGCGCACTGATAAAAAGAAAGCATTGCTATCTGACACTTCCAGAGTGGCAGACCGTCCCCTGGCCGTCGACTGTACCAAAGACAGCTAGTGATGTCTTGCACGATATCTTTGCTCGCGTTCCCGGCCAGTTGCATGACATGGATCGGGTAGAAAGAGGCGAAGTTAACTACGAGTTCGTCGAAGAGCTTCGGCAGAGAGTCGAGACTACATTGTCCGATCTAGAAGACTGGGAGCAGTTCTGTCAGCACCCTCGGCCTCTCACTGGCTGTCCTTTTACTTCGACACAAGACAGCACTTCCCAACCGGTCAGACACAAAGCCCTTCTTGCGTTGCAAAGAGCAATAATACTCTGTATGACGGGTCTATGTACATTCTTCAACATTCCTCTAGTGGCCGAAATTCCTGCTGTGCTCGAGGACCGGAAAGTAGTCAGGACAGCTATTGCCACTGAGATATGCCAACTGGCAGCGTCGTGTCTTGGACATGAGTCTAACAGCACGGAGTCATTACTCTTCATATTTCCGCTTCAAATAACCAGTATGAACTTCGAAAAGGGCAGTGCAGAGGAGAAAGGGGCCGAGGGGATCATGAATGGGGTCATTGCTGGGACGTATGGATTTGAGATCGGGAGAAGGCGGGAATGGAAAACATCGAGCATAATTTTAATCAAATAATATGTACATCTATAAATTGATATCAAGGGAAAAGTCTAAATAGTTCGAATCATGATCCACTCCAGTTTAGCCACCTTCTTCTCATCTTTCTCATCCTTCTTCTCAGCCTTCTTACTCACCTTGGCGATCGCCTTACCATGCTTCTCTATCAACCTGGCACGATCCTTCTCAACCTCTTCCAGGTCCTTTCTTCGTCTCTTTTCAATCTCGCTGACTTTCTTCTCACTCGAGTCGATAAGTTTCTCCTCTGCTTTGATGTCGATCTCCGTGATCCTATCTTCCAACCTCGCGATCTTGGCCTCGATCTCAATCCGGCTTTCAACGTTGGAGTTATACTGCTCATCGATAGACTCAACAGGGCGAGCAAACTTATCAGCTGCCTTTTCGCGCTTTTGAAGTCGCTTTTCCTGCTTCTTGTGTTTTTTCTTCTCTTTGCCGGCTTGTTTGATGGCAGCTTGTTTTGCGCTGATGCGATCCAGCATATTGGACTGTCTGACCGGTGGCTCAACGTCAAAAGACAAAACTTCAATACGTGATGAGATCTCTTGTAGCCGCTGTAGCGGATCGAGACTCTTGGCCGTGGTGTTGAGTCGTTGCATCACTTCCTCGTCCTTCACCGTCTTCATCACCAAACCCTTTGGTGCGAAGATGTCGCGATTTACCCTCTCGAGTACTTTTCTCTCACGAAAATATGCGGTAGCAGCAGTTCCAGTACCCGCAGCCAGTCCAAGACCTAAGGAAACGCCTTGGGCAATTTCATTCGGGACAAAGCCGAGGCCATCGCCTGCGACTTCCATTGCTTTGAACGGCGCTGGCTCAGCGAGAGCGATGTTTAGGGCATCGATGATGACCATGAACTCTTTTGAAGAGATGCCATAGGAGCCGAGGATAGGGGGATAAGCTCGATGGTATGGTGGAGTTACCTCCATTGACCCAGTGATTGAGGTTGAAGGAATGAGAATGGGGCGCGATGGAGATAACATTGGTGTTTCCATGGGAGGCGAAGAGGGTAGTATTTGTGGAAGGTAAATATGGTCGCTCGGCTGGTATATGTAATCGTGATGAGGGATTGTTTCAGCTGGTAATTCTACTGGTAAGGCCTGCTGTTGATAGTCAAGTTGATGGGGATACATTCTGCGTGAGAGGTGAAGGTTGAATACGTAAAGCAACTTAATGCCGATGAATTTAACTCTGAGATATGTATGTGGCAACTCTCATCTGGGAACGGAACCTGTCTTATAGTTGACCCTCTGTCGCACGTTGGGCGTCCTACATGAGGTTATTCCCAATGGGGAACATTGATCGAGGTGGAGGCTGTCACAGAGCAGTGCCACTGAAATACGGCGCTAGACCGCGTTGGGTTCATTGCGCGAGCCGGACTGCGCCGTCTTACAGCATGCATCAACAGAAGGCCATTGATCGACTGTGAGCGGAAACCATTTGATTCCCAGTTTAACACCTAGCTAGACAGTAACTTTGTGTAAGGCCCATATCTAGGCTGATGAGCATATTCTTTGGTAATCACTTGGAAGTAGGCCTGTATAAGGTAACGGGCATGTTGACAAATGCCGCGACCTAACTATTAGCGGGATGGAACAAAGGTGCCAAGGGTGTACCTTGAAACCACTGCTTTTCCCTCTCCCAGCCGCCAACAATCAAGTGCGTCGAGATCTTTGCTGCACTCAAAATCTGTTCTTCGGTCTCTTTCATGGCATCTGATGGGGCACGACGATTATACCAGCTCAGAAGCTGCACGCCAGTGTGAATAGCCGTTCGGAAAGCCATTTCGTCGCCAATCTCCCCATAACCGTCAATGAAACCTCTGATCATCGTCAAAGCGATATTCGAGCCGTGGAAATGATGCGCCTCATACAGATCGCCTATCATATGTCCCAAGTCGTACACCTGATGGCCAAATTGGCACATTTCCCAGTCAATCAAGATGATGTCTCTAGCGGTGTCACGACCGATTGGAGCAGGAGGGTATTCTGTCAGTATAATACTAGGTATTAATCAGTTTCGCTGCATACGTCGGGTGAAGCGTCCCTGTAACTCACTTTCCCATCCAGCAATCTCCATGGATCATACCTCGATCTGGTCCTCCCCTACCGCTAGTCAGATCATGAAGCTCGAGTTCCGCTCGCTCTTTGACCCTTTCCAGAGCCCTGATGTTCTTTCCCATGATACCGGGAAAGTTCTTCAAGATTTCGATGAGTGTACCGTAGGTAACCTTGTGCTTGAGTCTTTGCATGGGCTCGTTGCAGCCAACCTTGCTTCGGAAGTCTGTTTGTTGAGGTTCTGAGGCCCATTCATGGAAGTGACGCAGCCAGTTTCCAACCTCTTGACTGGTGGACAATGCCTGATAGTTCATCCACAAGCCACTCAGCTCTGTTGAAAGTATGATAGATGCTATGTCTATCAAATGGTGGAAGTCTTATTATACCGCAATACCTCTATGAGCATTGAGATCTAGAAAATAAGTAACAGGGGTCTTGACTTCCATAGTCACCAGTGATGACTGATTCAAGTACTCCAGTAGGGTATTCTCGACAGACTGTATAGAGAACAGGGTTAGGGGACAGCCATTGTCTGGCTTATGCACATCGCCTCTTTGGCTTTTATGGGAAAGGAGATTAGATGTGAACATACGCAGCGTGATAAGTCGAGTTTGAACCCAGCATTTCCTGGTACATGACCAAGTGAATATTTCACGATAACACTCTCCATATCCCAAGCATCGTCTCTGGTGGGCATGGCGTGGATAAGAATGCCTCGATAGACATAGTTGGCGCTGCCACTGCTCACACGTGTGAGAGATGAGCAGGCGAATGCCGTGTTACCGAGCTGCTGAAGAAGGTCTTGCTCCTGCATGTGGTCGCGGGTGACTGAAAACTTTTTGGGTAAATTTGATGTTGACCGGATCAAGGTCAGTCTTTTGCCCATTTGCAGTACTTGCCGATCGACTCATCGTGGTCCTGAGTCAACGAATCACGTCACTGGCGAGAGTACTAACATAAGATGGGACAAAAGTCTGTTACCTAACGTGTCCAACGTCAGATACTATGCTAACTTACAGGTTTGAAATTGTATTCAATCCTTCCTGTACTGTATAGTATGAGAAAACTTTCTCTAGACCTAAGGCGTTTCGATTTACTAGTCCTCTCAGTGCTTGAATATATCCTACTAGCGGCCAGTCGGAAGAGCTGGAAGTTTCTTGCCCTTCACGCCTAGCAGGACAGGATATCCAAGATCCTTGCGGATTTCAATGGTCGAGCCAGAAATGTTGACCTCGTCCTTACTTCCTCCCCCAAACCCAACCTCCAATCCGAAGAAGTTCACTGATCCGCCCGTACTCTTGGCCTTTTGAGCTATATCGTAGACACGCTCGGCGACCTTGGCTTCCAAGGACAGCTTTATCGCCACCTTGTAAGCCAGAATGACTTGGTCAACTCTGGCCGCAGGACCAATGCTGCGAGTAGCCTCAGGCTGGAAGTCTCGGTACTCCTCCATAAGGTTTGGGACATCCCATTCGCCTGGCTTGACAGTAAAAACACCCGCTTCGGCCGCTGACAGCTGTACTGAGATTTCAGACCCAGCCTCCTGAGCTGTGATGAAATCCTCCTTCATCTGATGATCCTGAGTATAGCTCGCCTTAAAGAAATACGCGAAGCGTGGATTGGCGTTCACATTGACGAAACCAAACTTGTCCCAATTCTCCGACTTTGCATCATTGATGTTGAAGGTCAAGTTCAGCTTGTTCTCGCCACCGGCGTCCCTGGTCCAGTTACCGACCGTCTCTGTGTAAGAGTTTTCGATGGTATAGGTAGGTCTCGAGAATCCCCCACTTCCCTGAGGAAGATCAGAAGAACCGTTGACGATATTCCCAAAGTTTAGGGCACAAGGCATGTTGAGGCCAGGATTGGACTGATCCGGCTCACAGGCGCTGAATAGCCTCAGCCTCTGCCGGTTGAGTTGAGCAGCGCCAGGTCCGACAATCTGAGCACGCAAAGATGCTTCAGTCGCAGTAGCGGATTGCTTCTCTCGAGATAGAGCAGCAAAACTTGGATACTATATGCCCGATAGATTATTAGTGCCTTGGTCTGCGATGGGATGGGTTCGATAGAATGCACAATTATCTTACATTTCTTGGAACCCACTGTCCGAAAGACATGTTGCCTCTATACTCGTCGGTCGTGTAATATTCCACTGCTTTCTCGCTTGCCTCTGCATACTCCATGTTCAATTTTCCGACTTTTGCTCGGATGTCATTCATTCGTTTCTCGGCTCCCCTATCTGGATTCTGCCCAAGCCTTACAGCCCCTAGAACTCTGTAGTTAATGTTAGACATCATTGAGTTCAATATCGTGAAGGGTATCTTACTCTTGAAGCCGTTGAGAGTACTTCTTGCTCCCAGCAGTGAATACAGGAGCGTCCAACTGCATGACAACATCGCCAATGTCGTAAGCCCCTTTGTTGGTGATTTCCTGAGGGATATTGTTACCAGCAGGAATGCCCATACCCGCGACAGGAGCAGCATAGAAGATCTCATTCTTTGTGTCAAGATTGCTAAAGAACTTTGTCTGGAGTGCTTTGGTGTAGGCCTTCCAGAGATCCTCGTCCTGCTTGGAAAAGGGCGGGAGCCTAGCACGGCTGGGGCGAGGAGGAGCAGGCATGTTTGTAGTAAAGAGGAGAAAACGGTCTCAAAGATTTGATGCGATGAGATCTTCGACGGAGATTCTATACTTCAAGGTCACAGTGCAAGAGTAGCAAGGAGAAGTATGAATGAGTGGGCTGTTTGAATAACCTCGCGATACCTAGAATTTATATGTAAAAGTAAAAAAGAGGCCTCATGTTCCAGACCAGCTTAAGACATCCAGAGCCAATTGATCTGTCTCAGTATACCAACCCAAATTTCCAGCTATGGCGTTTACTGATGCAGCTGAAACCCCCAGTTGGGCTTCCAAGATCGGACTTGAACCCTTTTCGGCCGACTATTGACAACGCAATGATCTAAAGGCAATAGTCAATGCGAAGTTTTGACTTAGTGGCAACTCTACTGAGTCTTGTGCTTCGAAATAACCAGTCGTGGACTTGGCATGGAAGAGCATTGTCTAATTGGATACCAGACTTCCAGTAGCGCAAAGATGGGGAGCTGAGGGGCGATTTTGATCTTGAGCCTAAGATAGATGGTACTTCCTACTGGGACTAGTTCACATGCAAGAAGAAGTATTTTCGATCACGGAATCCACTAATCTAGATCTGGGGATTGCATCACGCCTGCAGCTCTAAATCGTTAGCCTGAAGTTCCACGCAAGCCGCAGTCGTTCTAGATTGATCAGAATGTCATGAGTTCAGTTTCAGCTGTTGAGTCTACTTCTTCAAGGCATGAGCGTCCATCTCCTCTGGTAGTACATAATCCACTCACGGAGAATGTAGGCGAAGTCGAGGTAAGCTTTAGCTCTCAGCCAGCATGGGCACTCGATACACTTAAAGAAATCATTATAGAACTAATTTATGGCAATCAGTTTACCATAATTCTCCCTTGTGAGTTTATGACCGCGTGTAAAGACATCAATGCAAAGTCTTGCAATAAGCGCTTCCCAAACGACATAGTACTGACACAAATACAGGTGAGGCCCGGGTAAGATTAAGCCGATTCGTCTGGCTAAGGGTTCAAGATTAAGGTATATCAATTTTTCTGGTAGCTATCGATGGTGAGAATAAGATTAAACACTTCTGGTTTCGTATGCATCCCAGACTTGTATATCATGGCTAGAAAAGGTCAGCATCGCCACCAAATGCTCATAAAACATGAGGCGCAATTTTCAGGTGAGTTTGCGCCAGGATTAACTTTTATGGGTTGAGATAGGATAAGGAAGACGGCATCATTTGATGTCTATGTTGACAGTCTCAGTCTTTTCTGATAGAGTGATTCATAAAAGATCACGATATGAACTTGAAAAGATAATATTAGAGGAGTTAGCTGTAGATCATGAGAACGGACTCTAAATACCTCGCATTGTGGACAAACTGATGATAGGAACATGCTACAGGCTCACACGCCTCAAAATTTGCATGTGCATGTTGCCCGGAACCGTTCTATTCAAATTCGCTTCGGGCTCGTATGTTGTGATTGGTGTGTAAATCAGTAGCAGAATCGAAGACCGGTATCAGCTGCTCGTGAGTGCAGTCTGTGAACCGCTCGGGATAGTCTCCTTGGGGCTTGAATCTGCAGTCTCCTTGACGAATTGAGACATACATCTCCACTGCGATAACTTTCTCTGTCAAGCAGTTGTTGGACAAGAGCATGTGAGATTCTCAACAAAAGCTTTGATAATGCTAACGGTATTCAGTAGGTGGTTTGAGCCTGATGAAGCTTTGAACCCTACGTAACCTTCGTCAGCCTCAGGTCAATCAGCTGCACATGGATCCGTGATCGTAACCCGGATCGTCAACCGTCTTAATAACAGTAGTGATCATCAATCCAATTCTGTTCCTTGCTTGAGGCATGGTTTTGGATAGTATGCAAGCCGTAACTCCCCTGGAGAACTGAGAAACATGGGTGTAGCCTCACCGTTACATGTGTCATGAATCATGTATCTGCTTTTGTGTAGGGTCAAGTTAAAGTTTCAAGGTTACCGCGGCAGTGCATATTGCTTTCCATACAATTACTAGGATGAGTATGTTGCAGTTGGGCCATTCAGGGTTTTTGTTGATGTGACCATGAGGCGGGGAATTGTGTGGCCTGCCCCTTTTGACCATGCACAAATAATGTTTCTGTAATCTTCGACTAAGCAAGATCGACGGGAATGAGACCTCATCGTAAGCAAATTGCGACTACGATTAGGTGTTATCATGGTAATGTTAGCTTACGGGCTAGAAAGTCGGCCATGGTTTACTACTGAACCTTTCGCTGTTACTAAATCCCGAACCTGGTAAATCTTGTTGGATGGAAATTTCAGTACCCGGTAACAAATACGATATGATTTCGAACAGGCTGAGCTGAAAAATGCAGGTCGTTGCCTTATCTGATTCTCATTTGTCATAAAACATTTCCCAATCCCCACACAAAACATCTTCAACAATCCCCTGTCATATCTGACAACTTCATATGCCGAACCTCGGTCGTGGAACTGGGGAAGCTGGGGAGGTAGGGTAGCAGTCCTCCGCGTCACTAGGTGCAAGGTTTACGTTTACTATACGCAGTATATTTATTTCCTCAGGATCATGCGATTTTCCCAATCTGGTCCCAAATTGGACTTAGCTAGAGGATCAATAGTGTCAATAGTTGGCCTCGATTAATTCCGATTGGGTTTTTGTATGATGGAGCTAAAGGCCCGCATGGTTTAACGTCTGTTACCGTGAGCACGTACTGCAAGTCTGCAACACGTACTCCGTATGCTGCCGTGAATGAAGGTGATCGTCCCGTGTTAATAAATTAGCAACAGAACGGCGCCTCCGCGTGTCGATGCCGAGCAAGGGCCCTGGAAATGATCGACAGGCCCCAGCCCGATCCTTGACGTCGGCCAACGTTCTTCCTGGGCAGAGACATGGGCATCTGTTCTCGGAACCTAAACTATTCTGGCTTGATGCCTGAATATTGCTTTTTGGGATCGATAGCCTGCATTTGCTCCAAGGACGGGAGCGAAAATGTGATATCAGGAATATCCAAGCCAACATCATGTAGGTACTGGAACATCAACTCTTGTCAAGCCCGTTACAAAGCTGCCGAGTTTCTGTTAAGCTTTGAAAGTTCAAACTCTGTTAAATGGCCGACACGCGTTGCCTTCCACGTCAGTGCACTTCAGACTTTTTCCAAGGCGTTGAGGTCATTGGATTGGACTGTGTGACTGCAATATTACCCCAAGCGCGCTCGCCCTGAAAAAGCCGGCCCCTGTAAACTGCCCAAAACTAGCGAACCTACAGCACGAGCAGGGCAAGGGTAGCATCTCAACACCCAAACGGTCGGTTGAGTCTCGACCCGGAACAATGAACCAGTAACCACAGACCAAATCACGCGACAATTGCAAGATCGACACTAAGTGAACGGTGGAAATTTGAAACATTCTAGGCGAAGAGACGATGGGAAAACGGCGGCGGGCGGTTCAAAAGGCTCAGGCTCGAGTTGGACAATAGAGTTTAAAGCTAAACGCCGGATCGCATCAGCCGCTTCACCAGATTGTTGCACTACTGAGAGCGCTATCAAATGAGATGCCCTCAATTCTGATGAATAAGCCGGGAGATCATGGAGAACCCTTGTTCTGGAGCCTGGGGCTTGGATCCTAGTGACACGCTTTGACTGCTGCAGTCCGCAAAACCTGCAGTAATATTTGGGTTAGTCGGCATTCAATGACCAACAAGACTCGGCATTTCCGGTCTAACTTCCTTACGAATGTCCAAGATGAAACAAGTGCTTCTCTTCTTGGCATACCTCGCCTTGCCTTCACCGTAACGATGCAACCCCGTCCGTCTTCAACATGCTAAACGGTCCGTGGTCAATTGTGGCTGCTTACCACTTTACTATGTACGTGCTTGCACATGTTCCGATCGCCAAGTTTAGCACTCCGTAACGGCTCAACAATTCTTTATCCATTAGCCTCCTCCCTGATGGTCTTTGCTCCTCAATTTCCACGCATAACATAGCCTAGACCTTCCAGCAATGGCTTAACGTCGCTCACTGTCGGAACATTCTACCCCTGGATCCAGACTTGGTCTCGCACAGCATCCTTACAAGGCTTTTTAGCCGCATGAAATGATCGACGGTGCTCATTGACATGGTCGGCAGACGTATATCATCCCGGGAGTTCCACAGCCAGCTTGCTTTTTCGCTAATCGAGGGGGGTTCAATTGTCTTTTTTTACTTCTTGACGCTGCACGATATATACCAGAATGCGGTCGAGGCAGCCTGATCTTTGGGCCGCCGAGTACATTACCTTTGCAGCTGCGACTATCTTTCTTATCCTCCGCATTGTCAGCCGGAGAATCACGAGGATCCGGTTCTGGTGGGATGATTACTTTGCCTGTGCGAGTTATGTATGTTGATTGGCACACGACTACTTGGGATTATCGCTAACAACATCAAGGCCACCGCGGTTTGCTGGGGCACAGTCTTACCTATCTGTACGATTCCTCTTCGACATCGACAACGACGATCGCTGACTTCTCATAAGGGATTCACCATGGCTTCGGATTGCACGCGAAGGATGTAGAGGGCATGACCTTTACGGAAGCCAACTACACAACCAAGAAATACCTTTTTATAATGGAACACTTCTACGCCTTCACCCTCTTCTTCGCAAAGATCTCCATCCTATCCTTCTACTGGCGCATGTTCCGCGTCGCAAACATCCAGATCTTTGTCTCGGTCTTGTTGGTCTGCTCCATTCTTTGGATTCTTGTTCGCGTAAGCAACCTCAAGAGATCGCAAGGCCTCAGCTCACATTAGCCCAGACATTCCTGACGACATTTCACTGTTACCCTGTGCGAGCATTCTGGGATCCTACGATGGAACACTATACCTGCGCTATCAAGAGCAGTGATTTTTTCTTTGGTACTGTGCTTGCGCACGTTATAATAGACGTCGGCATCTTGATCCTACCCATCGTTCAGATCCAGAAGCTTCAGCTCCCGACCCTGCAGAAGATTGCGATCATTTTTATGTTCATGTTCGGTATTCTGTAGGTTCTCTCCAGTCATCCTCAGAAATGACCTCGTGCTAATACATCTTCCAGGGTTTGCGTAGCTGGTCTTGTCATTGTCAGTGTGTCAGCATCATTCGACAACAAGTCGGTCGACATGACATGGCAATTGGCTCCCGTCATCATTTGGGCATCGGTTGAGGTCAACTTAGTGACAGTATCCAGTCAGTATTACCTTCGAGTCTCATGCCTGCCTCACACTAATCCTTGACAGCCTGTCTTCCCATCATCCGACCAGCCTGCCTCTATCTCTTCACATGCACGAATCCCGTATCATCGATCAGATCCGGATCAAACAACTTCGGCAGCAACTATGGTCGAAGTCAAACAAAGCACTCAATTCGTCTCGGAACTATAGGGAAGGACGAGTCAAGCTCTACACATGAGCTCGCCAGAAGCGAGCCAAGCGGGAGCGAATCCTTCAATTCGGAGTTCGAGCACGAAGATCAGCGACATGGAAATATTGCTACTGTGACTGGTCCCGGGAGTTCGGCTAATCTGGCCCATCCAGCCGATGTTGGTGGTATCATGGTAAAAAACGAAACTGTGGTGCATGTGTCAAGGGCTAGGTCATCAAGATGAACATACTCGGAACGGATTGGGCGGCTTAAGCGTTTGGGCAATACACGAAAAAAGGCGTTACGGTGTTTATGTATATCTTGAACTAATTTCATACATCATTAATGCCCATGAGGCCGCTGCAGCGCCGTTGGGTACTCTATAGCATTTCCCATCGCTCATAAGTGCACCTTGGCTTGGGAGTTACCTACGCCTCGCAGGTCATAATATTCATCTTAATGGCAGGCGATACTACCGATCTGTCGGAAGCAATGCTTCACGGGTGAACGGTGAACGGTGAACGGTGAACGGTGTCACTGAGACACATTTCTGACTGCGCTGCCTTAGGTTATGTAACATAGTCTGCAACTGAAGGCCGACTGTCAATCCGTCCGACTGGATGGAGAGTGAATGCGATATACAGAGCCACCAGGCCTTGCTGTCAAAGCATATTTTGTTACCTCTATAGCCAGCCAATCAGTCAAGTTGGGTCAGAACACTTTTGTGCAGATGGATATCAGTGACCCAAGTCGTGGGCCATGGCGAGTTGGGAATGGACAACGTGAGAACAATAAGGTCTTGGACAGATAGCCAGTATTAGTCAAATAGAAGTTAGGTGACAAAGATCAATCAACTTGTTTAAGAAGGCTATCGTGGAAACACCGAAGAGCGAAGAGCGAAGAGACTGTTCAGCAACCAAAGGCAAGGATGTCAAAGGCAAACAGTCACAAGAGTCAGAAGGCGAAAGGATCTGGATGAATAAAAAGAAACTTTTCGAAGTCATATGAATTACGTTCTATCTGTTGAAAGCCAAAGAGCTTTCGGTATTAAGCTATTTACATGACAAAGGCAAGGGCCATAGGGAGTGCGAGGAGCATAGATCCAGCACTGACGAGAGAAGCTCCAGCAACAACGGGAACTTGGTCAGTTGGGGAGGGCTTGCCTCCGGGGATGGTTCCGTTTGAGGGAACGTTGTAGGTAGGCTGGGCACCAGGGCCAGTGTTACCAGGGGCTTGAGGGTTGGCAGGCTGCTCAGAGCCCTCAGTGGGTGAGGCACCAGAGTCGGTGGCAGTGGCCGGGACTCGGGTGAGGGTGGTGAACGCACCGGGTTGCTGGGTACCAGTCTGCTGAGGAGCCTGGCCAGTGTGTCCCTGGATGATGGTGACAGTGGGGGCAGCAGGGACGTGGACAGTGGTAGGAGCAACGAAGGTGCTGGTGACGAACTTGGTGCAAGGAACGATGGTGGTGACGTCCTGGGTGATGGTGACAAGGTCGATGGTGGTCTTGGCAGCATCAGGAGGAGAGGTAGGAGCGGGAGCAGAGCCGTTGTTACCGTTGTCAGAACCCTCACCAGGCTTGGAGTCTCCGCCTTGGTTGGAACCGTTGCCGCCCTCGACGGGAGTCTCAGGGACAGCAGTTGCAGTGGCGGGGCAGACGGTGGTGCGCTCGATGACAGTCTGGGTGACGATCTTCTGAGTGTAAGAAGCAGGGCAATTGATGACGGAGGCAGCACAAGATGTGATGGTGTAGACGTGAGTCTCGCGGATGGTGCTAGTGATCATGCCAGAAGCATCGGGAGCGGCAGTGACAGCAGGGGCAGAGGTCTCCTCAGCATCAGATCCAGAGCCAGTGGTGACAGCAGGCTTGTCGGAGTCGGCAGATCCAGTGCTGGCAGGGAGGCTGCCAGACTCAGCGGGAACGTTACCAGCAGAAGTAGCATCAGTGTTGCCACCAGTGGGAGCAGAGGGAAGGTTGTAGTCAGAACCACCAGTAGCAGAAGGGGAGTTGCCAAGAACGACGGTAGTGTAGCCCTCGGAACCGGAAACGACAGTGGTGAAACCCTCAGAGCCAGAGACGACAGTGGTGAAGCCAGCAGATCCGGAGACAACGGTAGTAAAGTCGCCCTCAGAGCCGGAGAGAACAGTGGTGTAACCCTCTGAGCCAGACACAACGGTAGTGAAACCAGTAGAGCCAGAGATGTAAGTAGTGAAGCCCTCGGAACCAGAGACAGTGACAGTGGCACCAGCGGTGTGAGTACCGAAGATGGCAGTGACATCGCCGCCAGCAGGGATGGTGTGAGTGGGAACACCCTCAGGGCCAGTGGGGATGGCACCAGAGACAGTGAGATCGCCAGAAGCAGAGCCAGCAGGAACCTCAACGGAATCAGTAGCAACAGGGAGTTCGACAGAACCAGTCACATCACCAGAGGCAGTAACAGCGGGAGCCTCATATGAGGCAGAGTCGGAGGGGATCTCAGCACCGGTGGTAGCGACGGGGAGAGAGTCAGAGCCAGTGAGGTCACCGGAAGCACCAGGGATATCGACAGAGGCAGAAACGTCAGGGACACCGATAGAGCCAGAGAACTCAACAGAGTGGGTAACGCCAGCGGGAATGGTGATGTCGGCAGAAGCGCCACCAGTAGCAGTGATAGCGCCGGAAGCAGAGATGGTAGGACCGCCAATGAAGCCACCCTTCTTGAAGTGGCCGATGAAGCTGCCGCAAGTACCGCGGGTCTCCTGGGAGAAGGTGGACTTGATACCCTTGGCGAGGCCGACGGAAAGGTTGGGGATGAGACCGAAGAGACCGCCGCTGAAGTCGAACTTCTTGTCGATAGCGAGACCAAGGTTGCAGCCAAACTCACCAGTGACATCAATACCAGCGCTGGCACCGGCACCGCCTCCAATGGTGGCAGTGTAGTCGAAGAGAGAGAACCAGACACCAGCACCGAAGCCGACATCAGCACCAGCCTTGCCGCCGAGACCGAGAACGGGGATCTCGAGACCGCCGCCAATGCTGAGCTCAGAACGAAGACGGAGACCAAGCTGAAGATCGATACCAGCACCAAGCTCGACATCGGCACCAACGCCAACGGGAAGAGCCTTGGTAACGAGACCCTCAAGAGAAGCGTGGATAACCTCCTTGGTGAGCAGGGAGATATCGACGTAGGCAGACTCGGGGAACTTGACGTAGACACCAGCAGAAAGATCGATAGCCTTTCCACAGCCGACAACAAGATCGATAGCGATGGCAGCCTCAATGGCAGCCTTCAGCTCAGCGTCAAGACCGGGGATAGCAATACCAAGCTTGGGGGCAGTGAAGAGTTCGACAGACTGGTGGACGGCAGCGGAAGCAGAGAGATCGATCTCGATGTAGGCAGAGATGCCACCGAGACCAACACGAACGTTAGGAGTAGTGAGGAAGTCAGCACCACAAGCGAAGCCAATGTCGCCAGTGATCTGGCAGCTGGGGAGGTTCAGGCCCAGGTTGACAGCGGGGGTAGTCGAAGTCTCGGGAGCACAGATGCCCTGGAAGAGGATGTGATCCTTCCAGGCGTTGCCGATGCTGCAGGAGGTACCAGTGTGCCAGTCAGTACCACCGCCGGCGTTCCACTCGATGCCACCACCGAGAAGACCGCCGAGACCGATGCCAGCACCAATGCCAGCGCCAGCTCCGATCTTACCTCCAACACCGCCTCCAATCTTACCGCCAGCGCCACCCTTGATATCGCCCTCAAGGTGACCACCGGCACCAGCTCCAGCACCAGCACCTCCTCCGATCTTACCGCCAACCTCACCACCGATTTCACCGCCAACCTTGCCGTCAGCACCAGCGCCAATCTTTCCACCGGCTCCAGCACCAGCACCGCCTTCAGCACCACCTCCTAGGTGACCTTCAACGCCGCCGCCAATGCTGCCACCGATCTTGCCGCCAGCACTTCCGCCAGCACCAGCACCAGCTCCTGCACCGGCACCAGCGCCAGCACCTCCACCAATCTTGCCGCCGATTTCACCACCGACCTTGCCACCGGCACCAGCTCCAGCTCCAGCTCCGGCCTCGCCTCCAGCTTCACCTCCAATGTGACCGGAAGCTCCACCGCTAAGGCTACCGCCGAGGTGACCACCAGCACCGGCTCCTGCACCTGCACCTGCACCTGCACTTCCACCGGCTCCGACTCCGAGATGGGCATCAGCACCACCTGAGATCTCGCCGCCAGCAGAGCCTGATGCTCCGCCACCGAGGAAAGTAGGAGTTGCTTCGCCCAGCGAAGCAAGAGCTCCCAAGGCAGGGATGAGTCCAGCAGAGAAACGCATGGCGTTAAACGAGTGTTGGAATGATGATAATAAAAAATAAAGATTTGTAGTAGTAGTTGTAGTTGTTTGAGCTTGTGAAGCGAGAGTGGTTGATAATAGTAGCGAGTGACTAAGAGAAACTCAGAAACGAAAGTAATAAGGAAATAAAAAAGAAAAGAGAGATAATAGGAAAAAAGCAGATAGAACGACTGTTGATGCTGGAAAAGAAACAAGACATTGAAGCCGGCGATGAGCTTCCTTTTAAGCTGAGTTGAGCTCTCGCGACGAGAGTCATGAGTGACAGGAACTTGAGCACTGATGCTGGCCAGCACGACAGAACTCGCTCGGTCAACTCGGGTCCAGGGGTTTGAGCCATGACCTAGTGTCAATCCGATCGCCGCTCAGACGTTTCATGAGGTTCTACCGTAGGTTGGTGGTGACGGTGAAGGGCTTTGACGTTTGTTTGTTTCTTCCAAATTTAGCCGGCAGGGGTTCGAGTCAGTTGAGATGGATGTGAGCAAAGACACTACTGCAGTGTTGAAATTGTATGCATGATAACGAGATTGCATATCACATGTCGTTTGTCTGGTCTCAGTGAACATTAGGCTGACAGATCGGCTAGATGTTTGCCGTGTTCTTCGGCTATTGCTCGTCTCGATCTGTTATGAACATCATTGACCAGCATCGTCAGCTAACGGATAAGGCAAAAAACGGCCGAGAATCACGACCAGGATACAGGGTCGTCTACCGTAGTGGGAAAGGCGCTGTGCCAAAGCGTAGAGTCAAGGCGCAAATCCGCGATTCTCTGGGAATAGTTAGTTTCAGTTTTTGTTCCAGAAAGATTCGTTTCAGGTGATTTCTTCTGTCAATAGTGAGTTCACCTGGTCGAGGACCCCATCCGCAATCTTAAATGCATTTAGCTGAGAACGCCACCACCTGAACAAAAGACCAATGCCGGATCGACGAAAAGTGGACTCTCCCCGGTCGATCCGTCTCGCTTTGATTGCTGCCTCGGCAACATTTCCCACAAGAGGTTGAAACAGAAATCAGTGGGTAGCTTCTAGTGCGCAATGGGCATCAAACGGCCCGCAGCCACAGAACAGCTCTGGAGCTGTCAGGCAGAGCTGCTGAGCGATCACATCATGGCAGGGATGGCATTTGCGTTTTCACCTGAGATGGTAAAACAAACTATGGATGATGGTGACGAGAATAGAAAGTTTGGCGAAAGGGATGCCCGATTGGTCTCGTTGGTTTCTCAATCGAGAAGAGGATCAAGGATGCCACTCTGTCAAGATCCAATGCTACCCTACAGTCATGCATTTCTGCTCAATTGTTGATGGCAATGGCATTGCAACGGAAGAAGAACGGCATTGTATGTTATGCTATGTTTCTAATGTTATATGTCACTGAGGTTCAGATGAAAAGTATACTCTATTATTCCATCTCTAATTCTATTGCGTAGCTGATTCATTGTAGGGCTAATAATGCCTACGTTGGTAGTTGGGTGCATCCCCAAAAGCCATGACAATGGGACCATGATCCGCCATTGCCGACAAGCGAAGACAGCGATTCATTCATGATCTGATATCAAATTTCCAGTGGGCACGGCACGAAGCTCACCCTTGAAGCGAGCTCATCATTTAACGTATCCGTATACGACCCTATGACATTCAGCCTTAGAGGGTGACTCTTCGCAACTGGGTACCTGAAAAGGGATGGAGGATTCTTAGAGACGATCGGAGAATTTCTCACGGCTGTGGCGGGGGTTTCGTTTCGGATTTCGGTCAGCTCTGCCCCTGAGCTGAACATGTCTTATCTTATCTCAATTGCCAAGGCCGAGGAAAAGGAACAGGAAAATGTTTGATGCAGAGCTCGAGCCCATGACCTTGGCGTTGTCTACTGGGGCCACGAAAAAGTCAATACGTGAGGCTAGGAAGATGGCTTCAGTTATCTACAGACTGCTTTGAGCTTCACGTTCCTTCGATGGCTGCTGCAGAGAGGATCTGACAGCCATCAATCAACCTTCATCGCAACATGATAAACTTTTAAAATAACTTGTGCATAGACACACTTATCGACGGCATCAATGCGCAATGCGAAATGCAAATGCCGATCTTGTACAAGGTACGATGCGGCTGTGCAAATGTTTAGAGTGTTTGAGGTTGATCAAGTTCCCTACACCAATGAGCCAAAAATATCACTTAGACAGCGACAATTGCTTTCTTTTTTCTCCATTTATACATTCATGTCAGATGATGTTTCTATGCCGGTCATGCGTTTGCTCACAAACCTTGCAGAGATGCTTCCTACCTGATGGCAATGTTGCTGTGAAGTGAGATAAGACAAGGCCATGGCGGAATAAACGCCGCTTCATGGATGGCCACACTAATTACGGATGAATTTACTCCGTTGGTTTGGACGTTAGCGATGTCTGCGGTCGGTGCTGTCCGTGATAGCGGCAACCTCCGACGCCGATTGATTCACTTGTCCATCCGATAACCGGACGGGCAAAAGTGGCTGACCAACGATAAGTGCCCGCCAATTAACCGAGACACCATTGAGTGATTAAGCCACCAGTGATTCACCATTATTTTGTCGCCAGCACTACTTGACCTTCTGAGACTGGTCCGATCTGTCAGCCGTATTCCCGCAGATCGGTTGTCGACCTGCCCGCCATCCGACCATCGATTAAGCAATCGTCCAGCCATCTCTGTAGTCTGCACAATGAATGAATTGAGTTTGGATGCTCGGTAGCCTTTATAGGCAAGTACAAAAAAAAGAAGGCCAATTCCGCATTCCCAATTGAATACCGTTGACCGTTGGCGGATAAATCGGCATTGACCTACCAGGGTCAATCAATCTCTCCCCTCAATCTCGATCAACTCCCATCAACAATACAACACGACTCGCCCTCTCAATTCGAATGGTAAAACCTCACAAGATTATAGGAAGTGCAAAATGTTCATGCTACAAAGCCTTTCCAACGGCATTGGCCGACATCTGCAACATCTCCCTTCCCTAAAGGTCCCTTTGTCGCCGATCAACACCCAGCAATGGGCCACCTCGTTTCCTCATTGGCTGCGACAAAAGGTCCTGGTAATAATCTGGCATACAATGCACGTGGGGTTCTTTGACGATACAGATCGCTGCTTATCAGCGTTACCACCTTGTCTGCTCCGTACACAACTGCTTCATCTGTCGACTTTGTCCGACACTAGAGAGGATAAACATTTCACTTGCCTCCCACGTGTATTTCGTAGTCGAATATAAGTATCGCTTGTACTTCTCGTAAACACTATTCGCTTTTGTCGGTCAATCTTAATTATAAGCTTCAAAATGACGTTCATCAAGGCTCTCATTCCTCTTGCGCTTTACCTTGCTGGAGCGCAGGCTAAGTCTTGCTCTGCTGGTGGTAAGCCCACCGCTGAGTTTTGCTCAAAGGACCTTCCTCTGTCATGTCACAACACTACCGCCGTTCAAGACACTTGCTGCTTCATTCCCGCTGGCCAGCTTCTTCAGACTCAATTCTGGGATAGTGACCCTGTAGCTGGGCCTCACGGTAGGAAAAGTCTGCACGAAACACAGTCCCTTAAACTAACCCCTTCTAGACTCATGGACTATTCACGGTCTCTGGCCCGACTACTGCGACGGCACATATCCCCAGTTCTGTGACAAGTCCCGCGAGTACACCAACATCAAGGACCTCGTAACCAAGTTCCTCGGCAAAAAGACCGTGTCCTACATGGATAAGTACTGGGTCAGCCAAGACGGCAATGACGAATCTCTCTGGGAGCACGAGTTCAGCAAGCACGGCACATGCATCAGCACCCTCGAGCCAAGCTGCTACACCAACTATGAGACCGGCGCCGAAGCCGCCGATTACGTCAAGAAGACCATCTCCCTGTTCAAGACTCTTCCTACGTACAAGTGGCTCGCTGAGGCTGGTATCAAGCCTTCCACGACAAAGACTTACACTGCCGATGAGATTGTGGATGCTTTGGCGGAACACCATGGCGCTCGTGTCACCATCGGATGCTCTAATGGCTCATTGAGCGAGGTTTGGTACCATTTCAATGTTAAGGGCTCGCTGCAGGATGGCCAGTTTGTGTCTACTGAGCCTGATGGAAGCAAGAGCTCTTGCCCAGACGCCGGTATCAAGTATGCCCCTAAGAAGTAAGCAATAAGCATATCTATGGGGCCTCTAAAATGAATTGATTATGTATTCTGGATAGGCTACAATGGCAATGTAAATAAATCTATATTATTATTAGGGCCGTGTGACCGTTGACTCATCCTATCTAAACGTTGCCTCGTAATACTTTCGTATCTTGTCACATTCCTCCATCAACTCTCGGCCACAATTAGCTTTGATGGCCTCCTCCCATATGGCCTTTTCAAGGTCGTATCCAGCGACATCTTTGATCTTGTCCACATCGTCTCCCCAGAGTCGCGATAGAGTTCCGTCAGGACGCTCAGGTACTAGATCTTCCAGTGTCTGACTTGGGTGCCTAATATCGAATTTGACTCTGTTGAGATGAGCAAACATTGTACTCGTAATGTTGACTTCCTCCTCGGCTATCCTCAGCTTTCCTTTCCTTGTTGATACTGTTGTTTGGTTTCGCCCTTTCTGTGTTTGTAGCTTCCAGTCTTGCTCAGGATCAGCCTGCCAGATCCCGCTTCCCCAGTTGATTTCGTTAGCGGTGATCATCGTAGCTGGCTTTGTGACCTGCCAGTAAGGGTTGCCTAGGACCAGCGCGCTCTGCATGAAAGTCTCCTTGTCGCCTGATCCCCAAGCACCCTGCGAATGAAGTTGATAGTAGAACTGTGGCCCGTAAAAGTTGTAGTATGCTGCGAGCAGGAGACTGTCCGCGTGTCTTGCTTTGTTGTACAGCATAACTCCTGACTCTGAACTTCTGGAGTCGATAGTAACATTGGGCGCCTTGGATCCGGCGATCTGGTAGAAGAGAGGCGATATTGTTGGCAGCCAAAAGTCGGGCCAGGTCACAAGCCCATGACTCTTGTACGGTTCCACGGCGAGAAGGTGGTCTGGATTTCGAATAGGGAAGGCGTCGGAATCAAGGAACAAGATATCTTGGAAGCTGGAGAAGATAATCGACAACGGCTTGTACTGATACTTTTCAATCGTGGGTTGCTTAATGGATGTTGTATCAGGCAACTTCAAGAAATCGTCCATATTCAAGCATTGCACCTGCAGACTGGAAAGTGTATTGTTGCACTGTTCGTGCTCAGCTTCACTTGCCGAGTCGAGAAAAAGCTGGACGGGTAAACGCGACCCAACATGTCGTAGCATCCGTACGGCCGTCGCTGCTACTCCAACTGCTGAGCCTTTGGCAGTGATGACAATACCCTTGGTGTTGCGTTTGAACGGTACGTTCGGAGCCAAGTGTCGAAGGCTTTGCACAAACTTTGCATGATTCTCTTTCAATGATTCGACTTCCTCATCAGATACCTCCAACCAGTCCGTGTGTATCTGCGCCTTTGAGCCATGAGGATCAAACTTGTCGCGCGATAGAGAATTAGGGGGTTTGATCTTATCACCATGAGGTTCCGCTGCGTAGAATTCCGTGACAAGGTTCTCCCAGAATTTTGTCGTCTGCTCAGTCGGTCCAGTAAATTGAGGCGCGGCTGTAGAGATAGGGTTTGGATTTGGCGAGGTTAAAGAGTCGGATTGAGTTTGGTTAGTTTGTGTGAGGCTTGGTGACGAGACTCTCTTGTAGGCGACAGAAAGATCTGCCCAGAATTCCCAAAGTGTGAGGGCGCAGATGAAACAGATGAAAACGCCAAGAATTTTGACGAGACGATGGCGCGCGGTTACGACGCTGACCCATTTCCCGCTTTTGGAGGCGTCATCACGCCAAGACCGGAGCATCGCGATGATAGTTGAGGAATTGACTTTGGTTTTGGCTTTGGTGTTGATTGTTGTGATATCAATTGACTTCTGGCTGTATCAGTGGAAAAAGCGAGTGAATGCAGGCTCGAGACCAGCGCGATATCGTTGTTTGCTGTGAATTAACGAGTATCGTCAAAATTGGAGCGTGTCGAGTTTTCTGGGAGCGTTGAACAGTTGTCGTTGCGCATGGTCAATTCGTGTCAAAAACCCCCCTTTCCTTGCGTCGGATGATGTTTGAGAATGGTCCGGGAGTAGGTTCGTAAGTTTTGAGACGTCTTTTGAGGGTTTTGTCGCAAACTCTGTAGGAGATCAACCGGTCATAGAGCAACAGCTCAAGAGAATCATGTGATCTGAATCATGGTAGTTACATCAAACAAAAACAGGAGAGAAACAATGAAGAGAAGAATGCAGATGAGAGACGTGAAACACTGCTGACAGTCAGACCAGATCAAAATAAAATGAAAGGAGCTGTTGGCTGTGCAGAGATCATCAGCTTTCACGTGATTGTAGAGCATTACGCAATGCCGCCGCGTTTCCCGATACCGTGCCACAATCCGATGTCTCGCAATAACAGGCGATTGGGCTTATACACTTCTTAGTGTCACATTCTATTTATATGCATGTAGTATAATTGATTGTTGCTATAGATCTATTGTTCATAGTTAAAGCTGTATTATGTATATAGTTGACCGCCGCCTCCAAGGTTAAGCTTTAATTATCCTCTTGCTCTCTAATCGAGAGAGATCTCAGTCTGACGTCATGATGTAACCCGCTCGTAAACACAAAACCCCGCACTCAATTAACTTTTCAGACAATTGGGGTCGTCTCCTCATCGATATTGATCCCAAAACCCTGCGAAGCCATGGAGTAACTCTGATGAACAGCTTCACTGGCATAGACCCTCATCTCCTTCTCATAAGCAGCTGTGACACCCGCACTGTACCCGCCAGCTTCACGCAGCAATCGTCCAAGCAGCGCTGAATCACGAACAGCCGTGTTAGCACCAATCCCGCCCGCAGGTGTCATCGAGTGAGCTGCATCGCCAATGACCGTCACGCGAGGCTCATTCTTCCACTCAGGGACACCTGAAGGCGTCGAGCAGGTGATTTTCCAGAACGCAGCTTCACCCTCATCCATGTTGTCGATTAGAGACTTGAACTTTGGGTCCCAGTCTTTAGCAATTGACTTTGCGATGTCAGCGGCGACTTTTCCGACAATCGCGTAGTTGTCGTTCGGCGCGCGAATGACACCTGGAGCTCCGCCCATGGTCCAGCCAAAGCTCACATCTGGGTTGTTCATATCTCCCGAGCGAACATTTGTCATGAGAAAGGCGTGGCCGTCGGGCCGTGTATCGTCGCGGAGTCGGAAGACTCCCTCCCCGAGCTGCTTGAACGCTGTTGTTGGTGCTTGGCCGTGAATACCCCTCGCGCCAGTGTCGTAGACTCTCAACTTCCCGCCTGAGACTTGTCTCGCAACTTTTGAGTAGATGCCTTCACCGCCGACGAGCATAGATCCTTCGATGGACTTTGTTCCGTCGGAGAAGATGGCGCGAACACCATCGTCGGTTAATTCGTAGCCTGTAACATTCTTGGACCACTCAATATTGTCTTCGCAACCCTCTGCGAAAATTCTTCTCATGTCACCTCTAGCAATGCCAACGATCTTCCCGTCTCGCGATGAGAGCTTCTCCTCAACGACATGCTCAGTCTGTTGGCCAGTGACTGCATCGAATGCACGATATCCACCACCGCCCGTCTTGCCGCAGGCATCCCAAAAATGCTGCCATGTCTTCTTATGGAGAACAGATTCAATAGCGTCTAGACCCTCCACGGAAAGACGGAGCCTGTACCCTTGGGCGCGAAAGATGAAAGATTCATCGCGCTCAAAAATCTTGAAAGGGATCTTGGACTGCTTGAGAGATTGCGCCAGTAGCAATGAAGCGAGGCCGGAGCCTGAAATGAGGATGGGTTTCGTGACTGACATGTTGTGCTATTAATGAATTGATGTTCACAGTGGCCAGGCTACGATGGAATGCAAAGTCTAGATAAATACCTGCCAGCGTTCTTGGCTGGCGTCTGTGGCACATCTGGGGCTGACAAACTACCATTTACATCGTGGAGTCTACCGCGCGCTATGGTGCAATTCTGAGACCCGAGATAAGGTTGAAGGCCTCAACAAGACGGCAGCTGGACTTCGGAACATTCGCGGTGTCCGGAACTTCCGACTGTGGGCCTTGTGAAACCTTGGACATTTGTAAGCTGACAGATTCACTGTTGTTCCCGTAAATAATCATCAGTCAGCCTGAATCATCGGTCAATCTCTTATTGCAAAATACAATTTGTGCATCCATTCAATTGGTGATTTGTCTGAAATGCTATTGAAGGTGCTTATTGACTGCACTGTTTAGAAATGAGCTGTGCAACCTTGTTAGTCTGGTGAATCACCTCCACCATCTCGTTCCCGCCAAGCACCGGGCTGATAGAGCAGATCCTCAGAACAACTCTCCCTCGTAGCTTTGTAGTCAAAATTAATCCAACATTGTTTTTAACCAAATTCTTTGAGATCGCGGCGTTTAGTTCATCCAACTCCTCCTCAGTCTTTCCCGCAGGTGCATATCGGAATGTCACTATCGCCATACTCGCTCGACTTGTGAGTTGCCAATCTGACAACTTTAAAATCTCGGCCTCAGCAATTTCTGCCAGACGGAACCCGTGATCAATCATCTTCCCAAATCTGTCCACGCCGAGGACTCGTAGGGTGAACCATAATTTCAGCGCTCGTGAGGGACGTGTTAATTCCATGCCAAGGTTCCAAAAGTTGGGCATCTCTTCGTCATCGAGAGCATCGCGAAGATAGTCGCCGTTGTTATTGAATACTTTGGCCAAGTTGATCTTGTTTCTTACAAGGATGAGACTGCAGCTGTATGTTTGGAACAGCCATTTGTGTGCATCCCAGGAGATACTGTCTGCCAATCCAAGACCGTTGGTGACAGAGCTTCGAGTTGCAGCTAGGGAAGCTGACGCACCGTATGCACCATCAACATGCAGCCAGATCTCCTCCTCGTCGCGTACCTGGGCGAGCACCTCCAATGGATCGATGCTTCCAGTATTAGTTGTCCCGCATGTCGCCACTATTACAAAAGGCTTCAGACCAGCCTCGCGGTCCGCTTTGATGGCATCTTTCAAGGCACTTACGTCCATTTGAAAGCATTCATTAGTTGGAACAACTCGAATTTGACTCCTCCTGATACCAATGATGCGGAGGGCTTTCTTGACAGAATGGTGTGTCTGATCAGAGAGATATGCGACGCCCAAGTGTTCAGTATCGGGCTCCAATATACATTCCCTTGCAAGTACCATGCCGCTCATGTTTGCCATAGAGCCCCCTGAGACAAAGATACCTCCAGACGTATCTGGAAGTCCAACTTTGGCTGACAGCCATTGCAGCAGCGTTTGCTCAACAATAGCTACACCAGAGCCCTGCAGTCTCGATCCGGCGAAAGAGTTGAAAGCGCTAGACAGACAATCACCTATCCAAGAAAGTGGCGAGGTAGGTGCTGGAACAAAGCAGAAACACTTGGGATGGTTCATTCGCATTCGATAGTCAGAGATGGTGAACACATCCTCAATGGCTGCCTCCACGGAGTGAGCATCGCCAGGAGTGCTGATTGCTTTGAGTTGAGAGACCTCAGTTCCTCCGGCTACTCGTAAGAGAGGGTCTTCGCTGACCTTCTGGGTAGCCTGGAAGATCCGATCGAAGGCGGCTTGGAAGGTAGAGCTTAGGGAGTCTAGCTCTGTACCTTGGTCTGGGGGGCCAAAAGAGTTCATTGTAGTCTACAAAGTTCGTGTATAGTGGCAAGTAGTTTGAGTTTAGGGAATCGCGCCTTTATAGGTTCGATGCGGCTTGGAGCGGCTTGCGGGTATTACGTGAAGACACTGAAGGGCGCGAAATCTGACCGAGTCGAGATAGCTTCCCCGCCTTTTGTTGTTGGCGCCACAGCGAAGCATCGATTTCCAAGTCCTTCGATATACATCGTGCTTTGTTTCAGAAGACTCTCTTGTCCTATTGCGACCTGTCCTTTATGTACGGTGGTAAGTCGCAATGCCAATAGAGCACCATCTATTCCTGCCTGTCCAGTGTTGCGATGAATCTGACTGTCAAGCTCTCATGCCACTGGCGAGCCAATCATGCATACTGGATTTCGCCAACGCTACGCCAAGACACACATACTTCTCTCTCACCGGCTAGTGATCGGACTTCAAAAGTGCGCCCTACACAATGGAAAGACTATAGCCGAGGCGATTTGGATTGTAAGCTTCATCTACTAAGCACTAACATCAGACGAACCCTCTGCCGCTACTTTGATAACCATCTCGTTAAACAGATTCCACCACTCAATATCTGGAACGGAGCGAACTCGCGGGTCAGGCATCACCAGAATTATGTTTAGCTTCCCTGCAAATGTCCAAGCCCATGTTTGAGCTGAGTATGGATCAGTTAGTTTCGCTGTAGAACAAGAACGACGTGGAGGAAAGCAAGAATATTGCACTTACGCCCAAACAAGTTGCTAACCCGTGAATAAAACGAAAAGTCGTCAATATTCAGTGCAGGCCTGTCATTTGGATCTAGAGATCCGTATGACCCTGGGAGATGATGTCCATCCAAAAGACCTGCTGATGACAGAGGAGTAAACATGCCAGGCGGTCTATGGATATTGTTAGAAGAAGAAATGATTAGCTAGGAGCTTTATGGTGATATAATGCCAAGGAGGCTTACGAAGGCAGCAGACCGGCTTCCATCGCTTCCATGGCGTGCGCAACACCACCAAAGGCAGCTGGGCCCTGAGTCCAATCCACATGTTCACTCAGATTACTCTTGACCGCCTCATCAGTTGCTGGACCAACATTTTGCGCAACTTCCCAAACAATCTTTCTCCAATTATCGTCCCCGATAGGAGCATCCTGGCTCTTGAGATATGGACTCACGTCAAAGGGAGACACAAGGAAAGTAGTTGCCATGACGGGCCCGATATAGGCTGCTTCTTGACAGATCTCGCTCAATCTAGTTTTCGAGGAAGCTGAGCCATCCTGATTACCACCAAAAGATGTCTGCCGCAGCCTGTTGCTCACACAGATAGGTGCCGCCGTGGTTCGGGACACATCTTCCGGAGGAAAGGTTTTGAGGAGTGCAAGCGCCTGCAAGGCCGTCAATAGTGCCGTCACAGTAAAGCCGTGCTCCTTGCAGATCTTGAAGACTTTGTGCGTCATCTGTTGCGACAAAATCTTCCTTCTCACCGAATACTCGGTGTCAGGTCGGTCTTTGGCTGGTTCTTGCGAGATAGGGCAGAGAGTGATGTTGCCGAGGTTGGCGCCAAGAAGCTGCGCTGCCTTTGCTTGAGACTCGGCATCTAACGGAGCGTCTCCAATAGGATCACGAAGAAAGTCCAGATAGCACGGGTGCAGAGAAGAGTGGGAGGCATCTTTGTATGAGAGTGATAGCACTTGGGTGGTACTCAGGCCGTCTGCAAGCTTGCTAAGAAGGTTGTTGAGAATAGCCGCGCCACTCCAGAAATCGTTCAATGCATGATTGTAGCGGATTGCAAGAGCAAAAGTACCTGCCTCAGAGGACGAAGAAACAAGCGATATGTGTATCAAATGGTCTCCAAGCTCAAGGCTGATGCGTTTCTCTGGAGTCGAGTAGAAGTCGTCCGTGATTAACTTCAAGCCCTCTTGAGCTGGCTTTTCGGTATGCAGAACGGTAGTCCTCTGCTTAATTCTCTCAGATAAGTCATTGTCTGATGTGAGAGGACGGTAGACGAAGTCCCGAGACTTTGCGACCGCCGACTCTTCATGGCCACGCTCAATGACTGCGAGGAGGGAAGGCTTCTCAAGGCAAACGCGCGATACTGCTCTGCTGAACCAAGTCTCAACGGGGGCTTTACTGTTCAGATGAGACGCGTAAGACGGAGCAATTGTGAAGATGACAGCGTCCATCCATTCAGTCCAACCGTCGATCTCGAGCCACTGATCGAACATGCGCTCGGGGCCGATGAGCGGCCGGCTCCAGAGGCCGTCGCTTCGTTGCTTCCATGGAGATACTTTGGGCATTATGCTGTTTTCTTTGAAGGCGCAGAAATGAGCAATGTGATGTTGGAGTCAACATCATCACCCCGCTAATTGCTGTTCCTTTCGCTGCGCCATGATCGTCGCTTACGTTGTCGAATTAGTGCTGAGAGGAGACTAAATTCTCACGACGTGCCTCAGTACCCCGCTGGAGAGTATCGTGCTATTTGCTGTTCCGTAGCAGTATGGAATCCTGGCGTTTCGTTGAGCGTGCTTTCCATCCATCATGAGCCACGAGTCCAACCGCGTTGCCATATCCTCACCTTGTAGATATAGCCAGACTGCTTCAGTTGGGACACATGCTAAATAGAGGATGTCACTGAACATCAATGAGCACAACAATGGGCGATAGCGAAGAGACCAATATTTCGGGATGTTGTAGAGAACACAATGTTATCTCAGGTACGATGTTAGAGGCCATGAAATATCGCTAGCTTCTCTTTGTAGGGTCCATCTTCGTCGGAAATGCCCCGGTCTTGCTTTTTCCGCTGGTTCGGTTCGGTAGTCGGAATGCGGGCTTTTCCGTATGGACCGAACGAACCTCGAATCTATCCTCAATACTCATGATATTGTTTCGCGCTCTTTATTTCGTATCAATTTCTGTCAAAGTCCAATAGTTGAAAATCATTTGTGAGACGTTCCCGAGTTCACAGTCTCTCGTTGGACCCCATCAATCTTCCCCGCAGTCTCGTCGCATCAGAGCTGGCTTCACATCTGTGCGACCGCGACTGGGAGATTACCTTATTGAGACCAACGTCGGCTGTACCCACGGAAAAGCCTAGCTATCCTGCATCATCAGTGTCCCTCATTCATGCCGATCAAAGGGCGCGATTCCGAATACAACCTTTGAAGAGGCAGAACAAGGATTCAGAAATGTCGACAAAGCGGGGTACATCGACAATAAAGAGTCGAGATGACTCTGGACAACAAGAAACGAGAAAAACACAGCAATCTTGGTTCCTAAATACTACCACTATGGCAATTGGAGTACTTGCTATTGGTGTATTGGTTCCCTATAGCCTTGGCCTCTTCGGTGAGGCTCAGGCAAAGCCTACTGCCATCGACCCTGCCAAGCTACCAGCTACGGCCCAGATAATCGACCAGAAGAGCTTCAATGTTTTGGAGCATGTCCCTCCACCGAAAGAAGCCAATGCTACAACTGTGAGTTAGCATAAGAATGCCTGTGACCTGTGCTGACACGGTGACAGAGGTTCCTCTGGCCGGGAGTTACCTATGAATCCCTGACTGAACGACCATTTCATGTTTACGATGCGGAGTTTCTCGATATAATTGGGAGCAACCCAACCTTGACTCTTCTCGCCACTTCGGAAAAAGATCCCATTTTCCATGAAGCTGTTGTATGGTTCGTAAACCCAACGGCCTGGCATTTCTCGTTAATCACTAACACGGAATTGCATAGGAACCCTTCAACTGAAGAAGTTTTCTTTGTGCAGAATGCAGGCGATCCGGATGCTGGAACAGGACTTGCAAAGTCATCTGTCATCCAAAAGATTTCTTTGGCCGAAGCTGAAGCTCTGAAGAATGGGTCGCACACGGAGAGCCAAGTCAAGATTACGGTCGTGGATTCTGATCCGCAAGTCATCAACCCCAATGGTAAGTATATTTCTTAGATGTTGGATAGTTGCCGCATGCTCATAAATCGCAGGCGGAACAAACTACAAGGGACAGATCATCTTCGCAGGCGAAGGGCAAGGCGAGAAGATACCATCGGCTTTGTATTTGATGAACCCCGAAGCGCCATATAATACAACAAGTAAGCTCCCTCAAATCTTTGCGCCGCAAAAACTACTGACTGGGTCATTATAGCACTTGTGAACAATTTCTTCGGCAGGCAGTTCAACTCCCTCAATGATGTCTCCGTCAACCCGCGCAACGGCGATATCTACTTCACAGATACCATGTATGGCTACTGGCAGTACTTCCGCCCCGAGCCTGGACTGCAAAACCAAGTCTATCGCCTCGACCCAGATACTGGAGCGTTGACTGTTGTTGCGGATGGTTTCGTCGCTCCAAATGGTGAGGCAACGGGAATTCCCACAACATTTATGTGAGTTGGTTGCTGACGGTTAGCGAATCACAGGACTCACTTTCTCGCCTGATGGACTCCACGCTTATGTTACAGACACTGGCATAAGTAATGCACTATTCGGGCATAACTACACTCGTCCCGCCTCTATGTAAGTCTTGACTCTAGCAGTAAGGGCCAGACCTCTGATAGTGATGACAGCTACCGATTCGATGTACAGGAAGATGGTACATGGGACGGCCGTAAGACGTTTGCTTTCACAGCAGCTCGTCTACCGGATGGTAAGCATAATTGGACATTTCTTACTGCTAGCAGGCCGTGCTCTAAAAGACGACAAGTATGCTGATCTTTATGACCAGGAATTCATTGTGATTCCAAAGGCAACGTGTATGCGGGCTGCGGCGATGGCGTGCATGTCTGGAATCGCTCTGGAAAGCTTATTGGAAAGATTTACACAGGAGTCAATGCAGCCAACTTTCAGTTCGCTGGCAAAGGACGCATGGTTATCATGGGGAGGACAAAACTGTTCTATGCGACTCTGACTGCTTCTGGAGCACCATTGAGTTGAGCTATGGACATAATCCGATACCTCGGTACGGGGTTTTGACCTCAGAGCAAGGCGTCAATTCTAGATCTATGACTGGTGGTTGGCTGTTTTCCGAAGCTTGCAAACATAATATCGCATGCGCAAAATAACAGGTTTCTGCGTGTTGAAGGAGTTGCATAGACATGGAATAGTAACTGAATTACCGGAACAAGCTAGGATGCTGTCAACATCAAGCTTTAAGCTTAGTGATCGATCGCCATGGGTTACATTGTGATCAGGACACAGGCTAACAGGGCGGCACAGCACTCGGCCCCGAGCATCCATCCAGGTATCTGCCGATCCCTCACAAGGCTGTGCAGCTGATGCCGATCAATCAGGGGGTTGCTGACCGAGGCATCTCCGCCTGGTACGACAAAAGAATCCTACGATGATCGTGGCCTTGATTGTGACGTCGGACAGTAAATCTGATTGCCGTCGGTATATGTTTATGCATGAATGTCAGCATCCTTCGTGTTTAGTCCAAATTGGAACGGGATGAAAAGGTCCCTTGCAGAGTGACATTCAATGCCTTTGATCAGCGAGGGAGTGGAGCTGAAACAGAACACGACTTGCCTATTTCGCTTATGGAGTTCACTTCTGACGTCAGATCAGTTTGTAAGGCCAAAGTGTTCGTACAGCAGGCCACTAACACCAGGTAGGTAGGTAGCTATGCGCAACAAAGAAGACAGACCACCCTCATCAGCATGTAAATAACAAGTCACCACTGACATGAGTTTTATAAAAAAAAAGTATTGAGATCGCATTATTCTTGTGTTATCAAGACTTGCTATACAATAATATCGTCAATCATTGGCTCTCGCAAAGAATCGCGCTGTAGCAGAACTGCCTCCAATCCAACGTAGCCTCACAAACGTCCCATCGACCCACGTGCCTGTCGATCAGTCTTGGCTTAAACCCGCCTCAGCATAGAAAATCCGACTCTGCAGCAGAGAATCGGCCATGATGTAATGGACTCTCCAACCCGTTTCAAGCAGGAAGTGCTGAAACAATCCTTCCAGCAGAGTATACCGTGGATAGACTGGAAGGATGCACCTGGACTGGCCTATCACGGCACACAGATCGTATCCGCTAGCACTGCCGGCAGATGATCTTGAGTGATATGCCCGAAAAGTGCATAACTTTCTGGCGACGTTGTTGCTTATGACGAGTAAGATCCTGACAAGATTATGATCAACAAGGATGCAACGTGCTTGCCCAAGATGTGCATTTGAGCTGAGCACCCATGGACGAGCCGCAATCAAGGTAGTGAGTCGTAAAACACTGATCTATGCAAGACGAGAACCTGTCCCCAAGAGCTTCAAACAGGTATAAATACCTTACCACCCACCCTCACTTCAACTCCATCTCATCTTCATCTCCCATCACAACATCAAACAAACAGCCACCATGCAGAACAAGCTCATCACCGCCGCCACCCTTCTGAGTGCCCTGGCCTCAGTCCAGGCATCTCCCGTTTCTGTTTCCAAGCGAGACGTTCTCACAGCCCTTCCTGGAGGCGCTTCTGATATTGAGAACAAGTTCCAGCCTGCTCTTGACTTCGACGGCGACGGCTGCTACCAGACCGCCGCCATCGATCCTAATGGTAACTTGAACCCTGGTCACGGTGCCACTGGTACTCCCCAGGGAGACTGTCGTGATCCTCCCCAGCTTGATAACAGCAACACCTATTCTCGCAAGCGCTGCAACAATGGCTTCTGTGCCATTATGTAAGTCTTTCTCCTCAACCTCAAACACGAGGGCTTCTTCATTTCTGTATACATGCTGACATTGGACCTCCAAGGTATGAGACCTACTATGAGAAAGACCAAGCGGTTGGTGGCAGCTTTCTCGGAGGCCATCGCCACGACTGGGAGAACATCGTTGTTTTCGCCCAAGGCGACAATGTCGTCCGTGTAGCTCCCTCCTGCCACGGCAAATACGACGGCGCAAGCAACCAATTCCCCAGTGACGGAAGCACCCCTCTTCTCGTTTATCACAAGGACGGTGCCGGAACTCACTGCTACCGTTTCGCCAACGACGATGATCGGGCCAACCCCGAGAACCCTACTGGTTCTTTCTTCAAGGCTCCTCTTGTTGGCTGGGATAACTGGCCTGATGTTGGTCTGCGAGACAAGATGCTGCAGAACTGGAGTGGTGGTGTTGGACCTAAGCTGGATGATGAGTTTGGCGATTCGCTCAAAGCGGCTGCTGGTGATGGTGTTCAGGGCTTCGATCCTTACAAGGACGAGTAAAGATGGGGAGGAATCTGGACATACTACTATCTATTACTATTGAACATGATTGACTTTGCTGAATACTTTATTGTAGAGCCTTTCCCTGAGTAGATTATCTCTTGTTCTGTTACCTTCTGGGTGTACTTAACCCTGTCTTGAACATTCAGAACTCTTCGACGTTCGCTTTAATGTCAAGAGATGAGCACAAGCAAAACTACCTGATCTCAACAACTCGCTGTAAGACCTCAACCATTTTCACATACGTAGGCTTACCCCTCTCTAATTCCTTAAATCTGTACAGCCCATCATGTCTCTCACACCCTTCCGGCATACGTTCATCAAAGTCATCTATAGCCTTCCAAAATCTCTGCACATCCTCAGGATGAGTGATGACGAAAGCTCCAACTCGTATGTACCACTGGTTCCCATTCTCACCCTGTCTTTCGTCCAGAACCAGGCAATGTACGGGGTTGTTGAAGTACGCCATGTTTGCAAAGACGGGAACCGCAATGGCCGAATTGCAGTTTAAAGCCTCTTGATCAAACTTCACATCCCAGTAGTTTTTACTTTGAATCTCGATCAATTCATCACCACGACCTCCCTCACTAGGCGCGGCTCCAAAGTCCACAAGTTTCATGCCGCTCACGGGCCCCGATTCGACGATAGGTAGGTAAGAACACCGCAGACGGAGAGATGATCCAGTGGAGGTGCAGTATCTCAAACCACGAGAAGGTATTGCTTCATTCAGAGGGAGAATACTTGTATCAATGACTTTGGTGAAGTAAATATCCACAGACCTCACTTCCTGTGGTTCGATTATGGCATCCTTGATCGAACACCAGGACCATGTTGGAGCAATGTAATCGTCGGAGCGTTTCCCAGGTGCCGAAGGAGTGTTTCCATCATATTCGAATAAATATTTGCGTGACATTGCTCGCCATACCAACTGCCTCTCAACATATGGTCGCCATAGACCAGCGAGGAAGAGCCCTGGCGATCTAGGGCAGGATGAATCTACCCGATCTTGTGTATCATATTTCTCACGGCCATCTTCGACTTGATCTACAGACTCCACCATATGTTGAAAGACGGGGTAGAGCACATCAATAAGGCCCGACAGCGCAACAAGCTTATCAGTCGCAACTGTGGGCTGTCCCTGGGAGTAGGCTCGAACTACTTGATTCCAGTTCCGAAAAACATCCTCAGGAGTCAGATAAGACAGATTTCCGTTTCGTGCGTTGAGAACAAACCGTTTCAGTGAAGTCAATACGGCAGTGTCATGCCTCATCGTCGGGTCACCGCAAGGCAGTCGTTCGCACACTGCGTCCGAGCAACACTGGAAAGCAACTTGTTCAAGCCCCAGATGCAGTACCCTTGGCGCTAAAACACGCTCCTGGAGAGCCCAAGCTCCTCGATTCAACTCTGAGTCTGAGATGCGTTCCCACCAGTTGTGATACTCGGATATGCAATAGTTACTGGGGAACCCATCGCCCCATTCACGATGTAGGTATACTGGGTACCATGGGCGGGCGGCTCGTTTGTCGGAAGGGCAGAATAGCCCGTGGCCAGCCGCATCTCCGTCAGCCGAGAGGTTGAGCCACGAGTTCCCATAGATGGAAGCCATACCACCGACCTCATTTTGCCAATCTACAGGGTCGTCTTGGACTACACAGAGTGCGCCAATCCAGAGATATTCATGACTCAGCCTTTTGGTGGTGATACATGCATCTGTGAAGACGCGGGAGAGTTTATCAACAGGAATTGACGATTTGAAGGCTTCAATGTTGCTGCGAGTAAGCTGAAGAGTGTTTACTGCACCTGGGCAATGGCTCAGGGTCAGGTACTCAACATCGTCGGATATATCCTGACCCTCGACAAGGCGGACTTGAAGCGCAGCCGTTGTATTACAGACGTATAGCAGTCGAGTTGGCTTCCAGGTGGATGTTTTCATAAGCTTGCAATCTGTATGATATTTCTCACATCTATCAAGCCATTTTCTGACCGATTTCCAAGTGGTCTCAGCCTGATCTGATCTGGGCAACGGCTTTATGTTGATATCTTTCGCGTCTATACTCCCTAGTCAGCTCCAGTGTATCTCACATCGGCCATACAAGCCCAAACTAACCATTGATATCGATCGTATCGAGAGCCGCCCAAACATGTCCGATGTCCGGCCAAACAATTTGTGGCCGTTTTGGAGAACTCAGAAACACAAGCGTCACATCATCGACGTCTTGCTCTAGTGGATGCTGCCTCAGTACGGCATCTTGGCTTCGAATTCTCAGGTTTTGACGAGAATGCTCTAAGGCCCCAAGCCACATTGCACAAAGTCCGCAGGAACGCGAGGATTCGGTGAGTTCTGAAAGAGCTCTGGTGCTGATTGGCTGGATCAGCTCGTCATCGCGACAAAATTCACAGAGGGTTCCATCTTGCACCGAGAGAAATTTCGTGGGAGGTGTAAGAGCGCTGGAAGAAGAAATTGGAGTCGACATATTTTCCAATGATTGTAAATTGTGTTTTTGGCCTTTGCGACGCGATAGAAGTTGAGCACTGAAAGGATGAGTGAGGCGAAGCACGGCAACTTTTAGCCGGCCTCACAACATACGTCAGGCGCACCCCCATCGTTGTGGTTGACCCATGAAGGCTTCACTCACGGGTGCAACATTCTTGCAAATGACTGAAGTTGCTTCCCCCAATCATTGCGAACACCCATGAATATAAACATTTCAGGGCCTCGCGAATCCTGTGGATTACCCCAGAAGACAAGATCTCGGCTCGCTCTGAGGATCAGGTGATCTTTGTCAATGAATTGCAGAATCACAGAGAATCTGCCATCGGTGGTGTAGATCTCATTATGTTCAAGGCTTGAACATTCCGGGGCTTTGAATGGGACAAGTTCAAAGTCGACCTTGGGATTAAGCCAGAACCGGCCGGTGAGATTACCGCTGTGCGCCTCGTCTCTATTTTCGTATTCGAACCTGATATATCTCCTCTGGTAGCCGTGCGGACTGTGATCATAGAAACAGTCAAAGTAGTCCATACAGTAAAGATCGAACTGGCTGTCGATAGGACCTAATTGAGTTGATTGATTTCTGGACACGGAAATCTCCAAGGATTCGTATGCAGCCCGCGCTTCTTCAACCTTATTTTCCTCTTCCTCTCTTGCATCTTCTTTACGCTTTTGGATAGTCTCTTTGCGCTGGAAAAGCTCTCTTTTGCGTTCCTCCCGCTTCTCTCTCAAGTGATGGTATTCTGCTGCATGAGGTCCATTGTACATTATAGTTTCGTCTGGGCTGGTCTCATCAAGGTCTGAGATATCTTCATCAAAGTCCCAGAGTATAATGCCATTTCTCTTGTTAACTGCCTGAGAAACGCGATGGTACCAAGTAGGTAATTCTAAGGATGAAGTCATTGTTGAGATGATGGGTGATGGAAATTCGTAAAGAGCAATTAGGCATCGCGGGGTTAACAATTCAGTGGCGAGGTGCGCTAAACTTTAGCTGTTCCAGCTCCCAGCAATTACACCGTTTGGGTTCCCCAAAGGTCAGCTTTAGAGCTGAACTGAGTAGATAGCATGAGTGACAGGGATTAAAAAAAAATATAAACGCTGTTGCTTGAGGATGAAGAGCAAGAAAATGCAAAAAATTGAATCCCCGAAACCTGGATCGAACAAGTGACCTTTCGGTGGCAATATCAGTTACAGCCGAACGCTCTTCCAGCTGAGCTATTCGGGGAGAAGGTCTGGATTCTTGACGGTGAGTTTGCAAAATCAATCCACAATCTTCCCCCGACATGAAAATGCACCAAGTCGAACTGAGCATTCGGATCAAGTGCCGTTCATTTCGTTCAGTCTGTTGAACCCCTCACGGCATTGCTATACAATACTGCGACTCTTACTAGGTAGTCATCTCTTTGCTAGTGTCATTGATCCATGCGCAATTGACCTTCTGAATAGAGCCTCACCGAAGTAACCTTGTCGCTAACAAGGGTTTCACGTCAACAGCACTGCAACGTTCCTCGTTACCATTCGATCTCCGCTCCATTTCCGAATACTACTTCCGACTCATCACCCGGAAATCCTCTTCCTCCCTCTTGACACTGACTCATTCCCCAATGCGAAAATGTAAGCGAGGTCACAATGATGCCAGAACTAGTAACTCGGTGAAAAACACCGCCGATCACGGTGCCGATAACTCCGATCGGCGACACCCCGCAACAATCCATATCATATCGATTCGAGCACGCGATCATTCATATTATCTTTCTCAACTTCAATAGCCCTCGCAATGGCAACGCAACGATCATCGCTAGGTCAAAAGGCTGGCTGGTTGTACCACGAGTCGGGAATCTCTGCTGTGTATTCTGCTGGTAGAGATGCCTGGCTGCTTATTCTCTCACGGACATGTCGCATGTTTGCATTCAAGGCTGTCACGCTTACGATAGCGCAGTTCTTCTCTGAACTGGGGTTTTCTGATTTCAGGATTGGTTTGTTCATGAGTTTGACGCTGTTGGGTGACGTTGTGCTCGGTTTGGTCGTAACGCTCATGGCCGATGGGCTTGGTCGGCGGAGGGTATTGGTGGCGGGTGGCTTTTTGATGGCTGTCTCGGGCGCGATATTCTCGGTCTTTGAGAATTTCTGGATTCTCCTGTTCGCTGCTGTCGTTGGTGTGGTCAGCGCGAGCGGAAGTGACTTTGGTCCGTTCCGAGCCATCGAAGAGTCTATGCTGTCTCACATCACGACCCCGAAAACGAGAGCTGATGTCTTGGCTTGGTACATCACCAGTTCGAGTCTTGGTGCTGCAGGCGGTGCGGCGCTGGCAGGAAGATTTGTCGAAAACATGACAAAGCGAGAGGGGTGGAATCTTGTGAGGGCATACCATGCGACTTTCTGGGTATACATCCTGATGGGTGCGCTGAATGTCTTGTTTGCGTTTGTCATGAGTAATAAGACAGAAGCTCATCACGATGACGCTTCGGAAGCTTCCGACGAACTAGCTGAAGGGCTTCTACGCGAATCCATGGAGGAGGAGGAAGACGCTCGTAGGAGAAGACAGTCCATGACATCAAATCCTCCTGAGCCAGTGAGTCGCTTTTCAAGCGTTTCGTCTGGTACCAGGTCTGTCATGTACCGGTTATGGTTTCTCCTGACCATCGATTCTCTGGCCGATGGAATGGTTTCGGAATCTCTCACGACTTACTTCCTCGATCACAAGTTTTCACCTTCCAAGACTACCCTCGGAAACATCTTCTCATCAGCCCAAGTGTTGGCAACCGTCTCAACAGTCTTTGCAGGACCTCTATCTCGTCACCTAGGTCTTATCAACACCATGGTTTTCACTCATCTGCCGTCTTCAATTTCAGTTCTGTTCTTCCCTCTACCCAGTGGTCTGGTTCTCACAGTCATACTCCTCTTCATTCGCATGGGTCTCAACAACATGGATCAAGCACCCAGAGCAGCCTTCATCGCGGCCGTTGTCAAGCCTGAAGAGCGCACTGCTGTCATGGGAATCACTTCGACGCTCCGAACCCTGGCCATGGCCACTGGTCCTTCGCTGACTGGAGGACTTGCTGAATCTGGGAAGTTCTGGATTGCGTTCTTGGTGGGTGGCATCTTACGAATCATGTATGATTTGGGTCTCTGGTTTATGTTTGTAAACATGAGACTGCATAGTCACGAGACGCATCATGAGGAGTCAGTCCCAAGAGGGCAGTCTATTGATGAAGAGGATGTGGAGATGTTGCGGCAGTCAATCGAGAGCGAAAGTTCTGATGAGGAGCATCGAAAGTGATGCATAAAAGAAGCTACTCCAAGATGAAATACTGAGCGGACAAAAGAGCCTGATGGTAGTTGTACATGTGATCCGACCGCTGAGGCCTAGTGCCGTAGCTATGAAGATGATTCTGGGTACACAGAAATCAGATGCTGATATGAAGTAAGGTTTAAGGGATTACGAGTAAACGACAAAGCATGTGAACTTGGGATATATGTCATATTCATAGAAATGATTTTATGGTATATAAAAGAACATGGGTATCCATATCGTCGTGACTCATCTAAACAACGCCTTCAAGATTAAAAGATTAAAAGCACAACCAAGCAATCGCAACCAATGACCCCCCAATCGCTGTCATGAGTTCAGACCCAGACAGAACGCACCTCGCAGCACTTTCCTCATCGCTGCTACTGCCACTTAACGCCTCTGACATATAGGTCATGGTGTTCGGCGTAGCAGGATAGTAGTCGTCGTTGTAGGTCGAATTCAACGTCACCCGCCCAACAACATCGCCAGATTCGAGACGAATGTAGGACTCTACGTCCCCCTTCTCCAACATATCCTCTGTGACAACGATCTCTCGTGCACCGCGGATCCAATCGCCGTAACCGCCATACCCAGAATGCTGTCCATAGCACAGATGGATACCGTTGCCTTCGACCGTCATTCCTTCGAGTTTCTTATCCCAGCGATAGCACCACGTGTTCCCGTGATCATGACCAGAAAAAAGCCCGATGACTCCAGGAACAGTAACCAAAGCCTCCATGAAGGGCACGTCCTGGCCTCCGTAATCACAAGTCTCGTTGGGGTCTGCATTCTCACACCACCCTGCTCCTTGCTGAAACACCGGAGGATCCTCGTTGATGCCCGGTTGGTAGTTCTTCCGGATTCCAAGCTCTGTTTGGAGTGCAACTGTGGCGTTGACTGGAACGTGAACGAATGCTAGTGATGGGAGGGTTTTGTTGTACTTGTCGTTCAAATTGATACTTGTTTCATTGAACCAATCAACAACACTCTGGTCAACCCAGTTTGGCTGATACGATCCCTGATAATAGTTACCGCCACGACTATCGAAGAACCATAGGATGAGATTCGGGCTGCAATCGCTGGTATTGGTGCAGTCCGAAGGGTAAACAGGCAGATAGTAATTTGTTGTGCCCGACAACTTCTTGTTAACCATTTTCTGCGTGCGCGCTCCAGGGAATAGCTGTTCGCGCTCTAGAATATCGTCGCCAGCAATGTTATAGTTATGGTCATGGTTGCCATATGTAGATGCCCAGGTCAAGCTGCGGTTGACGATTGGCTCAACAATCATGTCAACGTAATGCGTGCTGTTGTGAGCAAATGTTGAGTCTCCATTGATGAGATCGCCGTTAAGAACGACCAGATCAGGCCTGTCGTAGTCGAGGACTTTGCGGATCACTTCAACAGAATTGCGATCCTGTTCGGGACCTGTTGATGATTCATCTATAACCGAGGGTCAATTGCAATTCTTGCCGTCGATTGAAGAACTCACATTGTCCAAAATGCATATCGGAGAAGATGGCGATCTGAAAAGTACCATTCTTGGTGAACCGCAATGGCTCAAGATCGGTGTTGTTGACATCGGTAGCATAGCCAAGAGCAGCTAAGAAAGCTAAGCCAACAGTATGCCGTGTTGTAATCATGATGGACTAATTGACGATATCAATGAGGACAATAAACGAAGTCGGTCACGATAGTTCTGGCCAAGCAATTGATCGACATATCGGCGGTCCAGCAGTTTTAAGATAATGCTCGAAAGGAAGCATCGTCACATCGATGCGTCATTCCTAGAGGCATGAAAGAAAAACACTATTCGACGATGCCTAATCAGTCTAGCCCTGGACGACGCACGGAGGTTAAAGAGGGGAAAGCATGCGACATCGTGTCAGGTCGTCGTGGTCAGGCGCGTAGGCCCAGCAAGGGAGACAAGCAGTGGCGCTCTTCTGAAATCTACAGCGATGGGCCTAACGTTTTAGCTGGGAGAGGAAAACAAGTAACGGCAAAGACGGGAGTGTTTGAGAGTTATGCTGTTAGTCTAGTGAATTGGACATCGATGATGCATTGTCTCGAATAGATAGAGACTATCTTGATACGAATATTATAGTTTAGAAGCTACTGAACCTGTTGATCAGGTATATCTACGTCCATCTGCCGAACTCAATCACTTCAGGTCTGATGTGATGCACCGATCGATTTCGGTTCCGGGCCCGAGATGTGGGCGCGCATTTTGACCCGACCACCTTCGTCATCCCGTGGAGCTAGCAAACTCTAAAGGAGCGTAGCCCTGAAATTGATGAATTTTCTGATCAATAATCGCTTCATTTGACGCGTAAGTCTCTGCGTCAACATTACCTAAGCCCTGTTCAAGACATGGGAACTTGACTTCAGCTGATGATTGGAGGCCGAATGCGGTAATTGACCATGCGCCCACTTTCCGTGATGGGTTTGACTCGCGGGTTAGTGAGTGGGATAAATACCATGGACCAGATCGAGCACTGGTGTCTTACCAGACCAGCCGTTCTTATTGTTTCCTTGGCAGGTCTTTGTTGACCCTGGCTCGATTCCCCTGTCTGAAGGTTCTGGCAGTCACCGACACTGGTTAATGAGGAATGCCAAAAGTCCAGCATTTGAGTCTATAAACTCGCGACGATGAGCTAATTGCTGGACCAGACACCGCCTACTTGGGCCTCAACATTGAGATTGATGACGTCTCGGAAGACAGACTGTAATCTGTTACATTGAGCCCTTGTCAATCGCAACCTTATTTTAGTTGTTTGATCATTCAAGCAGTCAGAATGACTGGTGAAGTGTAAATCTTCAACGACCGAAGCTGCATTGCACGGTTGAAAGCCAAGGTTGCGAAAAGGCCGCCCATGACTGGGAGAAAATTCGTAGCCCAGCGCACTCTTGTATGTTTGGGAATACGAAAAATAATACCGAGATTTGCGCTCTCGTGGGTCATGGTAAGAACTTGGTTCAGTAGCCGACCTGGCAATGGAGTGATTGACTGCACGGCGAAATTTGCATGACTTGGACAATTCTGCACGGCCCAAGTTAAATGACTCGGGAATATTTGGCCGGAAAGACAGTTCTTCCGAGATGACCATTGCAACTATCCCAGCGAAAGCTTCCGTCAAAAGTTCCTGCGTAACCTCCTCCTTCGGATGGGGCTTCCGTTAGGTCAGATCCGCGAGTATCACAGAAACTTTCTTCCCAGCCAGTTTCTCCCACATTTATTTGTAAGAAAGAGATTTAATTGGCACCACGGTATTCGTGACAGTCACATCATCACCTCACTCTGTGAGATCATCGGCTGTCTGCGAAGATCATGGCGAAAAATAAGGCGTTACCCTACAGTATGCCTCGCGAAATCATCTACAAATACCTCTATTCCTCAGTGATCCTGCTTTCCCAGATAGACTGAATTGACAGAACAAAATATCTTTCGAACTATCAAGAACATGCGGAGTTCAGAATTGCAGTGATAAGATGCTGTTGATTCTGGGTCCTGGTTCCCCCAAGTTGCAAATCGTCGGTTTACACTGCCCCACGACACCTTAAGTTCCGAGATCGATCGACGGTCCATCTCCTCCTCCCAGGCCCCTACACCGCAAACCGCTCAGATACAGTTTGCAGATCCCTCAGCTGTCGTGGCCCGCCTTTTAAAAAGCGAACTCAGTCACTACGCGTTACCAATTGTATGCCGTTCTGCATACCCTAATGCACGGGTTGTCCCGTCCACCTGAAAGTGGCTGGCGTACAGTGTAAGACAACAACCTATAAGCGGTAAAAGATCGTGTGCAGCTGAGACATAGTCATCCCTTACTTTCCACATTTACTACGGGATTGGATGAGCCAAAGAGGGATTGGAATGATGTCACAGAACAAGCAATGATCTGTGACTTGAGGTTGCTCAAGTAAGTGCATATGCCGGTTATGAAGTCTTTTTTTGGTTCCGGCATATGCACTGTATACGTTACTGTAGTGCAGCGGTATAAGAAAAGAGACATTGAAAGGTGAGAGCTTAAGACAAAGAAGAATATTAAACGTCTGTTTTGTGCCTTAATCTCCGTGGGATCGAATTTGCCTTAATGATTGTTGATACACGCACTAAAAGCTACCTATTTTGAGGTCAGGGATAACATAAGACGACAATGTTGAGTGTTAAGCCGGCTGTTGCCGTGGAGGCTCATTTCCCCTTGTCCAAGAACTGTTTAAGTGAGTTTACTTGCCGACTGCGATTCAGACCCCCGACTGACACGACCAAAATAGGCGTAGAAACAGCATACACATATGACTACATCATTTTCTACAGATGGCTATCACCAGAATTATACGAGAGAGGTCGAGTCATGGCGCGTTTGGTTGCTGAGATGATCGAGAAGAAGAGCCGCCGCATATGGCTTGACCAACACCAGATGACGAGAAGCACCGAAGCTGGAGAAGTGACCAAGAGCATTTCCAATACATTCTTATCCGTGTCTCAAATCATCATTCTTGCCGCCCCAGGCGACTGGGATAGGTTTACGAACCCAGATGACATTCATCGATGGGAATGGGAGATGAGTCTCAGAAGTGGTGAGCTCAAGAGAGACACAATCTCAGACTATCTAAAGCTAACAATGACCCTCCAGACAAACAAGTTTGGCTACTTCAATACGGATTACCAGACAATGGGCAGGCATTATCCAGAGCACAATTAGCAGAGGGCTTAGAAACATACTGCCCAAGACTGGCAGAGCTCTTCAAAAGTAGGGATGTACACATACGGTCATTGACGATGGATAGCATTGACGTGGTACTTAAAGAGATCGCCGAGGCTGCACAGTAAGAAATGCCGAAGGCGGGGTTCGCGGTGCACAGGGAAGACATGAATGTAGCTGCAAAATGACATCTGTGACTCGGGGAACCCGGCAGTTCAGTATAGTTCCACGATCGTCGCGGTGTGGCGTTGTGCCGAAAGTGTATGGAGTGGATAGACGAATGCAGTGAGACACGCATTAGGACCGTGACGGAGACGGTAGTGAAATTTGGCGGGGTGATGCTAGATTATGGTGAGCAGGGCCCAGCTTAATTAAATAAACAATTATCTGCTGGACATTAATGGACATACATGCTTCCCTCAATCACATCCAATACCACCATGTCTATGTTCGATTCCGTGACACCCGGCTCTAGCCATCTCGCCAGCCTCGATCAACCAATTACTTCTCAAGTGGGAGCAATGTGTAGGTGGTGCATCACTTTCCTACTGCGATTCAGAAAGCTGACGTCCAACTAGCAAAAGAAAGCCATGCCATCCAGACTGCCTTCAAGGCGGGCAAAGAATATGTAGTCCCCTGGGGAAGCCAAGAAGAACAACGCATTGAAGAAGCAATGCAAGACCTCGGCTCTTACCTGAGCGATCTTGATCCCTCCCTCTCCTACGAGGGCACTGATAAGAAAGTGGTATGGCGCAAGTCCTGCTGGTTTGCCAGTCAGGGCATTGGCCATCCTTTCTTGGACTCTGAGGCAGACATTGCCAAATTTGATGGTGATCTTAAAGATGGTCTTACGGGCCTTCAAGCGTTACATGATTCGAGAACTCGAACCTCGGCACATTGTCTGAAGTCTGCGCTCGACAGTGCTTTGGTAACGACTAGCATGGCTGTTGGTATTGACCCTGACTTGATGCAACGATGCACGGTTCGCTATCGTGCTATCAAGTATACGCCTCATGCTGGTGCTCCAGGTGGCATTGGCCTTCATCCAGATGGCAATCTGCTGTCTGCCCTCATCACAAACGGGCCAGGACTTCGGGTCTATGACCTCGACGGAACCGTGCGCTTTCCTGGACATAAAGGCACAATCATGATGGGTGGCTCAACGCTCTACCGTTGGGCCAATGAGTTCATCCCGACTTTTCACGATGTTGATATCAGTGGGAATGAGGTCAAGGTATCCATTGTGGCCTTTTTCAACTTCCCCGACATGGAGACGATACCGAGGACTTTGAGAGCCGAGGGAGATAATTTCTTTCATGATATTCGAAGGATCAAGGAGGACGACAAACTTCCAAGTGGGGAGTTATCGGCACTATGGGATGTTATCATCAAGAACCACCAGCTGTCTCTGCCTCCAGTTCTTGCAAGTGGATGAGTTTATTTCTAACAGGGTGGTCTAGCTGAACTGTTCCTAATAAATAAGTGGATGCACAGTTCATTTATATCGAAATTATGTTATTTGATAGACCCGTGACTCCAGTCCAATGAGGTCTCGATTTACTGACAATTTTGATGCTGTTCCAAATCCATGATCCTATCGTGTCACTCTTGAGCTGACTGACAGACCACAATTTATGATGTAACCAATCACTTTAAGGGCGTACCACCGTGAGCGAAATAAACAGGTCGTTTACTGATTTCTAATCACGTCATATCATAAGCAAGCATCTTCAACAAACATGCGCAGCACTTCTAATATTTATATGCTAAATTCTCTCCACTTGCCTTGGCGATCTTACAATAATTAGAAAAGCTTCAGCACCATGTCGCAGCCAACAAAGATAAAAGCAGTCTTCTTTGACTTCATGGGGACATGCCTTGATTGGCACAGTAGTGTCGTGCAGGCTCTACCCCCCGCCATCCCCAAAGCCGAAGCCTCCAAATTCGCTCTTGAATGGCGGCGACGTTACTTCATCGCCAACAGCGAGCGCCTTGCCCAAAAGCTTGAGCCCGAGGATATAGACGACACGCTCATCCGCGTGCTTGAAAACGTACTGGAAGACTCACCAGAGTATAAGCAGCACTTCAAAGCGCCAATCAAAGAACAATTGATTACTGCCTGGCATTCTCAGCCAGCTTGGCCAGAAGTTAGAAAGGCAATTCAGTCGATCCGAGAAGATCTTGGTCTGGAAGTCTTTGTTCACGCCAACGGCACAACACGCCTGCAGCTTGACCTAACTCGCTTTGCTGGGCTCAGTTTCAACATGCTCTTCTCCAGCCAGCTATTGGGGACGTACAAGCCAGATCCTGAGGCGTACAACAAGGCGTTGCGACTCGTCAAGCTCAAGCCTGAAGAAGTTGTGTTGGTTGCGGCTCACGCATATGATCTGAGAGGAGCTCAAAATGTCGGAATCAAGACCATTTACATTCATCGTTGGACGGACGATGTTGATGAGGATATGGACAAGGTGAAGGGAGAGTTTGGTGCTTTTCTGGAAGGGATGGAAGAGCTGCCTGCCACAATTGAGAGAATGCAATCTTGATGAAATACTGGCGCTGTCAAACTGGCAAATGCCAACTGTTTCAATTCATTTCAAGTATTGGCTTTCTCGGTTCGATCAATGCTTTGGCTGCAGGCTCCACGCCACATCTTCCTCGGTCCACAGTGGAGTTCGACGGCAGACGCATGACATTCAGTATCAGCATTAGATAAATAGAATTGACCCAAGAGTCCAGAATGGCTAAAACTGACTATTTATAAGCAACTCTTCGCTTGCAAACTCCAATTTGAGGTTCGAGTTTGACGTGGTGGCACAAACCTAAAACTCCAATCAAAACATCAACATATTCACAAATACGACCCAATTACCTCTAAAAATAGCTCCGGTGCGCTGGCGCAATGGTAGCGCGTAGTCCTCCTAAGACTAAGGCTCAGGGTTCGAGTCCCTGGTGTATCGAACCTTTTGATGGTTGGTTCGTCAGGATGAGGTTCGCAAACTGTTTGACTTTTTGGCGGATTCACGTTGCTCTGCGGCATCGTTTATGAGAGTCTCTGGATTGCGGGGCTACCTATGGTTGGTCCTCTTATGAGCTATCATCGTATATGATATAAAATCAGAAGCTGATCTGCTGGCTTATATGACAGACTCATGTTGGACTGCACGATGGCACTATCAATTGAACACTCAATTGATTCACACTAGGCACAGAATAGCTTATTCGATAGTCACTGATGGCGGGGGACACTGTATACTTGTAGATTGGCCACCATTTCGAGCGCCGTCGTCTTACAGATCCATCTTGGCCATGGTATCTTCAGCTTCCTGCTTCCACTCCTCACGCCACCGAGACAAAGGCGGCCGTCTCTGAACAACATCACCTGCAGCCCAAGTCATGCGCTTCTTGTCCTGCTCCTCTGTAACATCGTTGTCGGGGCAGATGATGTAGAATTCGTTCTTTTCCATCTTCTCATACAGATAATCTGCCACCTGTTCCGCTGTCCAAGCTCCAGCTGGCTTCACGCCTCCCGGCGTTGCTCTTGTCTGTTAAGCATTGTCAGTCAGTTACCCTAAGCACGGCAGTGGTTTCTTACCAGACCAGTGTAAGTCCATCCGGGCACAAGTAGATGCACGCTGGTGCTTGCGTCTTTCAGGTCCCAGCTCAAATGCTCAGCCAGAGTCTTGACTGCAGCTTTGGAGGCATTGTATGCTGGATTTCCAGGTGGGTTGGTAATACCCTGCTTGCTACCAGTGATGACGATGCTCGTTGGCTTTGACTTGGCGGCGTCTTGGACCACGGAGAGAAACATGTTGATACCATGAATGACACCGAATAAATTGGTCTCAAGGGTCTTGTTTGTTAGCATTTGTCGCACCATTGTATTCTCCAACGTACATCTCTGAAGTAATCATCATCTCCCCATGTGCCCCTCAGACCTCTGCCAGCGTTCAAGACCAAGAACTCAATACTGCCAAACTTGCCCAAGGCGAGCTTCTTCAGCGTCTGCCAGTCCGAGGTCGATGAGACATCAATCTTGGAGGTAACGACGTCGGAGTCATTGGGGAAGTGAGTCTTGGTCAGAGCCTCCAGAGCTTCCTCGTTGTTATCAACGAGCAATGTGCGCATGCCCTTGCTGCGGCATGTTTTGGCAATGGCCAGACCAATGCCTGAGCCAGCTCCCGTGATCAAGGCAGTGGAGCCTGGTCTGAAGACGTCGGTTGGAGACATTTTTCAAGTTTCAGACAATGGCCTGGGGATTGGTAAACTTGGGTATCGAGGCAAGGAGGATATGTAGCTGATTAGAGGTTATGAAGTAGGTTTCATGGGATCAGCCTTTATATCACGAGTTCGGACTTAACGCATTGTCATCAACCCGAATGGTCATCCCCGCATCAGAGCAGACTCAAGGCGGGGCATTAGCATGACTGTTAGTAAATGTTAAGGCGGGGCAGCACGATACTCTTCTATTCACATCAGAATGGTGGACATAGAAGTAGTCTACCGCTTTCATCATCACTTTCATTAACAATTTGCATCACTTCCTCTCAAGGGGCGAGTCTGTTACGAACATCACCCCATTGAGTTGTCAATTGTTGGTCATCTTGGTCGACTATGTCCGTAAATCTAGCTTTGACTTGCATTATCCTGCTTTAATGCGTTCAGAACCGCTGTCATACCGCGACTTCGCAAAGCGAACACGACGTACATAGATCGATGACGTATATGCCTAGAGGCATCTGAGGAGAAAAGAACAAAGTACCCGTGCCACAGCCTTTAAACGAAAGAGTTCAAGCCGGCGCAGAAATCTCTCAGTCTACCATGTCAGGCAAAACACAGGGACGTAAAATCGCCATTATTGGCTCCAGTGGCCAGGTTGGACAACCGACAGTCAAGGCTCTTCTCGCATTTGGTATTCACAACATTACTACTGTCCGACACATTGAAGCAACAAGCAAATTGCAGCCTGAAGTCATTGTCAAACGTGGTGATCTGAAAGACGAGTCCTTCTTGGCGAGCACCTTCCAAGGACACGATGCTGTCGTGCTCATGTCACCTCTCCCCCACCTTGTCAGTCTGCAAGATTCAGCAGTTCGAGCAGCAGCAAAAGCTGGAGTTCGATACATCCTACCTGCAGAATTTGGTCCAGACCCTTTCGCGTCAAAGTTGATAGAGGACAACCAACTTCTCAGGACAAGAAGATCCGCGATCTGACTGAGGAATTCGGTGTGAGCAGTTGGATCTCAGTAGCCGTCGGCTCGTTCCTCGACATGAACATCAAAACTGGTCTTTGGGAATCGATGTAGAGAAACGCAAAGCTGCGATTTGGACAGGAGCCGTTGGCAAGGTCGCCACGTCGAGTGTTGCACAGACTGGCCAGGCTACAACTGCAGTATTGAGTCTCCCTGGACGTGACTTGTCCCGGTATAAGAATAAGGCTTTCTATGTCCCATAATATCATCTAAGCCAGAAGGAACTTCTGCTAGCAGTTCAAAAGGCAACAGGGACGGCGGACCAGGACTGGGAGATAGACTACCAGGATGTGAATGATGCACTGAGAGATCGTAACGACAAGATCCAGCAAAAGGATGCCACTGTCCCATTTGTCAAGTTCTTCCTTACTCATTTCTGGGAGGGGAGCGGAGGAGACTTTGAAAGCAAGGTCGACGCCAGTGAGGTGAAGAAGCTGTACGAAATCGGACTCCAGAAGGAGGCCGTCGACGACGTGCTTAAAAGGACAGTGGCATAAGCTGTCCAAACTTCTCGGCTAGACTTGACATAGCGAGTGAGGGATGAATAAAGCCCCTATAGCCAAAGGTGGGAGATTATTCCCACCAAGCTATTTAGTCAATAGAAAGTGTCGTCAAAGCATTAATCGGCAGTGTATCCACCTAGAGCGCCTTCTGTCTTACTTTGCCCACACTTTCCTTATTCTCAATAGTCTCCAGGGCAATGTATTGATGAAAGGAGGCCTTTATTCATTTACAATGGCCGCAGCATAAAGTTTCTCATTATCGTGCACACAACTCCTTCTTTTCTTACCTCCATTCCCTGCCATCCATCCATCGTCTCAGCCCAAAGGATATCATGGAATTTCCTCAACATTGACACGGCCAAAGTTCTCCACGAGATTGGTCAGGATGTGTGACTCCATGTGCTCACGCTTCTTAACAACGCTCACTGGCCAGTGACTCCGAACAGCCACTGCCATCTCCGGCTCTGGATCAGCCTCGTATCTATCCAGCGCCATCGAACTCTTCAGCAAGCCGATCTCCTGTGGGCGCATTTTTCCTCGGATGACTTTGAAGAGCGCTTGCGCCAAGTAGTGATTTCTTCGTTGGTAGTAGAGGCCTTGGGCTATCAGAATGAGAGTCGATCGTAGAAACTCAATTTCTTCTGTAGGTGCGTCCTCCTTGATGGCATCTATACTATCATAACCCATTAACATCAAAGGGATGACGATAAAGAGGTCCATTGCTTCGAACCCATGTCGGAGGTAGTACAGTCTGACAAGTGTCTGCATGTTTCTCTTCGAGTCAGCTACTATACGCTGTGGAGAAGGCTCTAGATTCGTTTCTGCATCACAAAGAGGCTCGAAGATCGTCAATAGTAAGTGGTGATAGTACATACTGCGACGCTGTCAGCAACTAACTTCATGCGCATGAAGCACTTACTGTAGTCGTAGCTGCCCAGGAAGAACAATTCTCCTTGGACTAAGAGATTCGGGTAGGCTCTCGAACCATTCTTCGAGCCTTTCGCGGAACTGATAGGCCAGGTTAACTCCTACATTGGAACCTTCTGAGTATGCAGCGTCGCAAAACTCATTCATGATAATCCGAAACCGGCTCCGAGCATGGATAACCTCTCCAAGACACATCGATGAAAGGCCCTGATTCAATGGGTACTTGACCCATATTTCGCCATACCACGACGGATCTTCTGAAGGATCTGGGAGCGGCCATCTTGGTGGCTCCTTGATGAGCGGCGACAGCATGAACGAGAAAGCAGAGAGACTCCTGTCGTTAGTACACGGCCAAAGGTGTGAAGAGGCACTCACGTTTCCCAGTTGTACATGGCCCAGGCCAGGTTTTGGGTGCCCCTCTGTATCCTCTTGCTCTGATCAAGGTCGATGGTGTCGAAGATGCGAAGCTGGTTTGCCAAAGCCACAGCATGCACCCTGTAAGGTTTCCCAACTTCGTCTAGCCCACAGAGATTATGAAACACACTAAAAAGGATACCTGCCTGAATGGTAGTCATAAGTGGAATAGAAGCCTCGAGCTCCCATAGTCGCTTGGCCTCGGCAATGAAGCGATAGGCAAGAGTGTTTGGATTCCAATACTCGACACGGTTGGTGAAATCAGGGTAACAGACCTTGTATGCAGGTCAGCAATGTTGACTTTGCCACTATGAATGGTATCCTACGCAAGCATATGCAAGAGTTACGTTGACAAGGAGTGAAGAACAAAAGTCTTTGCGACGCGCTGCCATGTCTTCTAGGAATAGATCTTTGTGAAAGGCTGCTGTGAAATGGTACTCGCAACGGAAGAGTACACTCAAAAGGTCCCGCATGAGCTTGTCGTCGTCACAGACGCTGGTCCACGCTGAGACTTTGACGTCGGACAGTAGGGGATCGAATACTTGCGCTGCATGGAATGGTTTCAAGTAAGGACTTCTCTGCTCTTCGGAACGCAGACTTGCGAGATGTCCAGTGAGGTTTGTCTCTGATATCTGGTGTTGAGAATAGAGAGAGGCGGTTTCATACAGCATTGAGTTCAGATAAGGGTTGTTGAGCTCAAACTCTTTGGGCATCTCCGATCTGTAGGGAAACTCGTATCGTAATCGCGTCTCGGGAACGACGGCCATTTGAAGTAGTACATTGCCTGCACTGGCCTGATTGACGACTGATGCGACGTCTGTTCCGGATCTGAGCCTTTGCAGGATGGCCTGGGCATCCTGATCAGGTAGGTTCTTCAGCAGCCCGACGAGTTCCTCGTAGACACTTGAGCGTTGGCTCGAGCCCTCGAAGCGCTCGTGAGAACATCGGTTCAGTGCCTGTGAGCGAGTTTCGCCTGGTCGCGTAACATAGATGCAGGCGAGTTTGCGCTGAAGACAGCGACGACATGCTGGTCTCTCTCCGGAACACTCACGGTGGCGGTCAGTCAGACCCCGCTTAGGATACGAAGCGCTTAAGTACCTTGACCTTGTATTTACGGCATGGCTCGCAAGCAGCCAAGACAGGATTCAGCCTGCGCTGTATTACACTGCGTCTTGGGGGCGGCGGCGGCAGCGATTGTGATCCTCGCTCTGCTGGTAACAGAGTGCGCAAGGGAGCGGTTCTAGCAGCTGATGACGATTGTTGGGGGTCGGTCTGAGGCATTGTCCGCGATTGGCTAGGGTTGTACAAAACAAGATAGAAGTGGTGATCGGCGTCGATTGAAAGAGACAGACTAAGCTAACCTAAGTCACGATACAGTCAACTACAGGATTAAAAACAAGCAGCGTGCATATCGTGTGTTGGCGCCTGGGTCTAGCTTGGTTGGGAAGTGATGAGAGAATGAACGCATGTCAATTCAATTGCGAGACTGTCAAACAGAATTTGTCGGGCGGGCAAGATCTGTCTCAGCTGCTTACATACAACAGGAGCCCTTAGCCAATTGGCGCCAATCGGAGGGGGCGGAGCTAGACGTGATTGTGACGTAAACGTCTCAGACTGACGATCGAGAAAAGAGACAACAAGCCATATATTTACTGCGTGCAGAACAGAACAGAACAAATCTCATTCACATCGCGTACAGTCCTTTCTACTACTCAATCAGTCATAGGCTTCATTGGCCTTGACACGGTTCTCAGGTGGCACCAGACCGTGAGTCGCCCTCAGCCTCAACGTGCTTCCATCTGCAGAGATACAAAAGTTTTCCTTCATAATATCCGGGCTTCCTTTGCTAAATCCCTCGGAATCAGATCCCGGTCCTCGATCCGCAAGAGCGAGAGCGAGAAGGTCCGGCACAGACTCCCATGAAGATGAAGTAATGCCTGACCAGATCGACCAGATCGAGTACGCCATGACAAGGAGTGCATAGACGTAAAAGACGGCCATGGCGCCGCGCATGGTCAAGCTGTTGTCAGCAAATGCGAACCCGGTTACCCATGTCTCCATCTCTGCGCTGAAGAAACGAGCCTTATCATCGTCTGATACAGCATACGGGCTGCCTCCAGGGCCAAACACCTTGCCGTCCTGCGGCATGAAACTTCTCCACCACTCACCATCGGGATCAGCCAAGGTTGTAATGGCTGTGATGTTTGGAGTCGATCGGCCCAAGCCGTTGGCCGCCAGCGATCCAAGAACCGCCTCCAGATGCGCCGTAGACTTCGAACCCTTCCCATCATTTGTCCATACGCCGCTATTGAGAAGCATTTCGTGTATGACGGTCCGATTCGTTCTTGAATCAACGGGATTAAGGTATTGGGCGAAGCTCGGTGCAAGATGGACGCGCTGGCCGTAACCCGGGCTTCCTATCCATGAGCCCCCAAGCGCTGTGGCAATAGGCCCCGAGAATGGCGGGTATCCTTTACTGGCGAGCGAGACTGCATCGCCACTCAGCTCAGTGGTAATCCACCGTGCATCGATCATACATCCATAAATATCAGCTGCCTCGCGTGACTTGTTGGACGGAACAGCGACCACGACACCAACAGAGCTGTTGGCAATGACTGGTGCCGAGTCAAACCACAGCACTTCAGGTTTCCTCAAGTCAGGTAGAGTATCTGATAGCCAGTCGCTCACGACGTCCTTTGTGACGTTCAGAGTTGTTGGCGGAAAGGTCACAAAGTCAGGGAATATGATGGTCTTTGCTTTGGCATCGGTCACGGACGTCAGCTCACATCTGGTGTTGGTGATCGGCATCGGTGCATTGAGCTTGTGGGCAAGCTTTTGGAAGTTGTTGAACCGAGTCTGCTTTCTCTTGGCCGAATCGTCCGCAGCCTGTTCCCAGTGCAGTGACGTTGTGATGCATGCTTCAGCGGGCCCGAGATGCGGCATTCTGGCGACGGTATGGTTAGGACTATTCAGGTTGAACCATTTCTCTCTGACATCCACTACGAGATTGACCAGCGTCGAAGAGTGTCCGGCAACGAGAATCTCGCTCGGTGGCCGTCGTATGAACAAGCCATTGTCCACTTCACCTGATAGAGGCAGCTTGGAGATGAGCTGGCTGTTGATGACATCCCATTGCCAAGAAGGGCAGCGCTCATTCCCAGTAACATCACAGGCAGATCCTATTGTGTTGTCTTCCGTCAGGACGCCAGGAAACATTTCATCTCTGGTACCATTGAAGTAAACGAAACTGCCACCGGCTCTCCAATCACCCTCCTGTGGCATCATGGCAACAGCACTGAGCGAAGAGGCGCCTAGTGCCATGATCGTGCAAACAAACACTGTAATAATGAAGCCGATCTTCTTCCAGGTCTGTGAGAACTTTCCCTTGACAATGCTGAAGAACTCCTCGGACCACAGGAAGCTGATCTCGGATATTTGCTGCCCCGCTACCAGAGCGCCGTATGGAACAGACTGGCCGATCGTAAACTCGTGTCGGATCATGGAAAAGACGATGGCGTTGAGTGACAGCACGATGAACATTTCCATGAGCTTTGCAGCAAATTGAATACCGAGTTTCTTCTCGACATCGTAATTGGGCTTGCCTTCGAGTTCCTTGCCGATGTAGTAGTTCTTGAAAATGTAGAAAATCAACGTGATGATGCCAGCTATGGCAGGGAGATGAACCAGAGCAGCCAATATTGCAGTGAGACGGTCTTTGACGATGGGTACCTGCCGGTTCCTCTTCTTTCGGATCGATGCTTCGAGGGCTTGCATGCGCCATTTCTTCAAGATTGTCTTCAGTCGCCAACTCGATGGGTTTGTCTTCCCGGACTGTCCCTCCAGGCTGTCGGAGGAGAATACAGCAGCATTTTTGTTTCCGCCGGCTGATGCCCTACCGAAACCAGCATCGTCGTGTTGTGTTAGGTGGCGCAATTCATGTTCTTCCGATTCAACAGGCTCGTACTGAGGCTGCGATTTTGGTATCGATCTCTCGGCCATGATTCTTCGATCGCAGCAGAATAGACAACGTATGGTTGCAAGATCGAGAAGGGGGCAGGCTGTGTATTTATTAATGTAGTCTGCCTACCCCATCTCCATGCATGCTATCACAGTGGGGGCTATAAGTCACAGGTGGACAGGGAGTAGAGGCTTCAAACTGGGCAAAATTGATTGTTTGAGTATGGCCTTGGCTAGGTAGGAGCAGGATCCTAGCAACTTTTCGCGACCTGCTGAACATGGCAGTAAGCGAATCCAATATGCCATCGTCAAAGACATCGCAGATCAGTAGACAGAAACAAGTCTTAGGCTGAATCCCAAGCGTAAGATAGCCACAGCTTGCCGAAGTCAAGACATTGCAGTGCTCGAAGCAGCAGCATACCGACGACTCGAAACCTACTGACAAACCAACCATGTGGGCAAAATGCACGACTCCATGTTTCGTAGCACAGCCTCAAACAGGGATCTTACATTGTGGACCACCATTTCAGCCCTGCCAAATGGTGGCAGGACTCGGAGTTTTGAGGCTTTTAAGTCAGCTCCGCCGTCCCATTTGAAGATGGATTTGCATCGGTTAGTTCTACCCTTGCTAAACCAATCCACATTTGTCAATTTGCCCAAATTCCTGTTGCTGGACAAATTGTTAAGCGTAAGCGCTAAGGGAAATGCCCAGGAACATGATCCTGCCAGACGAAATTTGGCAAGGATTGTCTTTGGTCAGGCGCTTAATACTTTATCTCACATTGCAACACGGCCGGGGACGGCATCCAAATCAAAATGATTACCCAAAGATACCTGATTAGGCACCTACGCCAGGAAAGCCTCCTATCCCCCCTGTTTTGCTCAAGAGACGGTAGAGGGATGTGGATGCTACTGAATTGAGGTGCTGTGGATGGTCTACCAATCCAAACTGTTATTTGCCTTGTTGTATACCTATCTATATACTAACGGTCATGCAGAGCTTGGGAATGAATCTTTTTAATGACTCTGTAGCCTGACATGATGCACAAAAACTAAGACGAAGCTCCTTCCAAGTCCTTGAATACTATGCCATCTCCCATGCTTCACTCAGTATTTGCGCACCAATATCTTACCTACTCAAGCCAACAGTAAGATGGCAGTTCCGCTTAGCGATACATGTGACAGCATTGACGCTATTCAAGGCGTTTTGTAGATACAGCCGCCACTGCTTCACAAACCTCAGGTCGGAACAAAGATGAGGCGCACAGGCGTTTATTGACTACTTCAATCTGGAAAAAGCAGCCAGTCAATGATTGTGAACAGTCGCTAGACAGAACCACTGAACAAGCTTGAGGCTCTTTGTTCAAATAACATAAACTTGGTGGCTGTCCAGCTGACCAGTCCCCATGTTCAATAGTTCCTTGAATGTTCCCCCGCCCAGCCTCAATACTGGTGTCTGAGCACTCGCAGTCCCTGGTTGGTTTATGCTTACCAACAATAGTATTTGTTCACTTATGAATAATGGCAGTTTCTCCGCTCGAGACAGTATATTTCTGTCTCTTTTTCATTCTCTTGTTCTTAATCAACTGCCAATTCACACCCAACACCAACTAATCGTCACAAGTCGTTTCAAAATACAATCAACATGCCTCCGAAAGCACAAAGGCACGCAAAATCTCCGTCCTCCCCCAGCAATAGTACCATGTTTACACAATTTCAGAAACTGGACCCCGTGATCCAGCGTCTCATCTGGGAATATACACTCCCTAGCTCTCGAGTGCATCACGTCGAATACATACAGTCCGTCCCTGCACTTGTCAACCCTCAGGGTCGATATCTTAACATTAAGTGTCCTCCTGTACCCGTTGCATGTTCGGTATCCAGGCAATCACGCTATGTTGCGAATTTGTGCATGACGCGGTTCCCCCTGAACACAGCGTTCAATCTTGATAGGCATGGTATAATACCATATGGCTACTGCAGTCCATATGATACGCTATACGTCGAGAAGGTATTCCAAAGCCAGAAAGTTTGGAAACTTGGAAATAATCCTTTTTGGGCCTTGGCATATGGCCTTCAGGCAAATGACATGATGCACGCCGCGCTTACGGAATTTCCAGCTTATCGAGACTTATTTGCAGGCTTCACTCCCAGTCAGAACATCACACTTGTTAAGATAAAGGAGGTTGAAGGCTTCGATGAACACCGGTATTGTAGCAGAGTCCTACCAGCCGATCCAAATGATAGTTACGGGATTGAGTTCGAAGAACCATACCATGCCACGGCATTTGAGCGAGATATGAAAGCATGGAGATATGAGCAGGCTTCAAAGGCTAAGAAGAAAGGTAAGAGAATGCCAGAAATAAAGATTTCTGAAATGGCTCTTGCCTGCGAGTGTGTTTATGTGAGGGAAAGGATGGAGGGGAAAGTCAGAGAGCTGAACAGGAGGATAGCGTCATTAGAGAAACTGTAGCAAGATAGCCTAGAATGAACGATAGAATGATATTTGGTACCCCGAACAGTTGAGTGCACGGTATGAAGCTGGAATGGTTTGAATTGCTTCTTGTGCGATAAGGACGCGTATATGAACTGCTGGATCGGTACGAGGAATACCAGAGCTCGTCTAGGCCAAACAGGAAATCGTTGTCACATCATTCCTCATATACAATTTCTGTGCGTTACTTGACAACAATATTGAGGAAATATCACGAGAGGTTAAGGACCAGATCGATCGGTATCGAGAAGCGAATTATGTCGAGCACAGTCGGAAGTATTCTGCAACGACTCTTGACCATAGGGCCTTGGGCATGACGGAACCTGCACTAAATACTGGCACTACATTAATCTGAGGGTTAGTGCTTCAGTTTAAGGCATGTGGATACTCCCTACCAGCAGCACTTCCCTCTTATAAGAGCAATTTCCTCTTTTCGGCAGCAATTCATCTTGCCAACAGCGATTGCTTTGTATCACAAGCAGCTACTTCTTAACTGAGGTGCTGCCATGGTATTCAATGCTGATAGTTTGTCTCTTTGGTCTCGTAATTGAGTTCCGACAACTTGTCACAGCCTACTCAAAATACAAACTCATTCACATCAAGGCACAAATCGACCGAGGTAATACTCAAAGCTTATCTTGTTAATACTAGGGGCCATGCATTCTAGACATCTGTTACTCACGCTCTGCGACCCGTGTTATCTTGCAGGCGGATTCACTGAAATTGCAGTAATAAGGAGCAAGTCTGTATTGCGAGTCCTCGTGATTCAACAAGAGTAATGCCTATAAAAGAAAGGTTCTACGACCGGTGAATTCGCGTTTCTTCTTTTTTCAAATCACACAAACAAAACACAATCCTAGCCTTCAACATCCAACAGCCCAACCAACGACTTTAATCTCACTCACGTAAACTAAAAACATGCCTGCTCCAGCTCGACCCAGACCTCCTAAGCCCTGCCCAAAACCTGACCCTCCTCCTCCTCAGCCCTCTAGAACCGCATGCCTCGGCCAGTTAGGAAAATGTTGAGGTGTTCGGCCGAAGAACTTGCCTGGTGTAAAAAGAACACACTCAAGCAATGGATTTTAAGCACATTGGGGATGGGGAGCTGAATAACACGGGTACTTTGCTTGCCAAGAGCTTAGATACTTAAAAAGAAACATTGATATCGATCATTTATTCTTCCATCAAAGCCCATGCCCATTCGGGAGCGTGCCAGCTCGATGCAGATCTTGCGTGTCTGCATAGGTAGCTCAAGATGAGGGCATGCATTGATTATGAACATCAAGCTACATACATTAATTCTATGATTTTACACCGGACTCATGTTGAACTGCAATGTGCCAAATAAAGGGACATTGTCTATTCTGGGCTTTTCATTACTGTATAGTTTGCTATGTCGACATGGTGTTGATTTCCGAACTAGGTAATCGAAGTCGCGGTAAGTTGCTTCGCCCATTGAGGTGGGGCCTACGGCGCTTTCACCCACTATAAATCCACTGTAAATATCCGGTATTTTCAAGGCCAAACACACTGGCATTGTGCTAAGAGGCCCTTTCGAAATTCCAAACCTTTTCGTAAAAGGAAAACGGAATCTCCTCCCAATAGGTGGAACAGCCAGTTCTCATATAGGCCTAATATATACGTATATGGGAATCTATATCGATGGTAAAGTCTGAGATGCCGTTCTAGCCGTGCGCCGGTGACACAATATCTCGCGAAAGTGGTGTTAGACGCACAGAACCCACCGATATGGTAGGAAACCCGGCTCTCCTTGCTATCGTCGTAGCAAAACAGCAAAGATTGTCGAGATATGGAGCTAGGATAAAGTTAAATCTACTCCACTGCAACGATCGCTATCGTCGATGCTCAGATGCAAGCCCTCTCCCTGATCAATAAGCGAATCGTAGCGTTATTTGCTCCATTCTTGAAACCTTTCGCCCCTTAGTCGGAATCCCCGAACTATTCTTTACATCCTCCCACGAACTGCCTGGCATTTTGGCGAATGACGGTCTGCGAGTTAATAACTCATCACCCACTTCCCGGGCTGTAACGTGGGATCGGGGCGGCCCGACTCCGACATCGTGGCCAGTAATGCCACCCACTCTACTCCTTCCAAATCTCTATGTCAAACCAACAGATCCCAATGCACTCAAGAGTGGTCGCTTAAAACATGGATAATCCACAGTAGGTCCTCTTTTTATGTAATTTGTCGATGATGTGAAGATTGAGATGATGGCGACATCACTCTAGGGGCGAAACATGGTGTTGCAAAACCATCATAAACAAGATATGTAGTCCGTACGCTACAGCGTCTCATCCATTTGTGAAATACCAAGCCTAGGTAGCCTATTACTTCCGAGAGGCTATCATCAGCTACAAGATGGGTGAGTAGCCTCGGGCCATATCGAAGCACGACTAATGAGTTGTTGTTAGCAACCTCAGTTGAGGCTATTCAAGACAAGAGCCCAGGGCTCGACCCCGAGGCCAACGCCGTGTCTCTATCCAGTAGCACCTCGGATCGATTACCCCCGACCACCGAAGAGCAGCAGAAATTAAGGAAAATAGCAGGACGTATCCCATGGGTTTCATATCTTCTCTGCATTGTTGAGCTTGCAGAACGAGCCTCATTCTATGGTTGCAAGACAGTCTTCAACAACTTCCTCCAGTTTCCGCTCCCTAAGGGAGGCAATGGAGCCGGAGCTGTAGCTAAGAACGACCCCAACGGCCATGCGGGTGCTTTGTAAGTTCATTCGATATGTGACTGAACTAACGGTTGACTAACGTTATTGGCAGAAACCGAGGCTTACAGTTTGCCTCGGCCATGGTTCTCCTGTTCAACTTCCTTGCCTATGTCATCCCAATCTTTGGTGCGTGGCTCGGCGACACAAAGACCGGCCGTTTTAGAGCGATCATGTATGGAGTCATCATCGGCGGCGTGGCACACGTTATCATGGTTGGAGGCGCAGCTCCTGCTGTTCTCAAGGCCGGCAATGGGCTTGCGCCGTTCATGGTCAGCTTCTTTCTTCTCGCCATCGGAGCCGGTCTGTTCAAGCCTAATGTTGTTCCTCTCATCATCGATCAATACACCGACCAGACAGAATATGTCAAGACACTCAAGTCTGGTGAGCGTGTCATCGTTGATCCTGAGACCACTATTCAGAGGATCATGTTGATCTTCTATATGTGCATCAACGTTGGTGCGTTTTTCATGATCGCCACAACTTACATCGAGAAGTATGTTGGCTTTTGGCTCGCCTTTCTCCTTCCAGGCATCATCTACATCCTCTTGCCAGTGCTGCTCATGTGGCGGTACAAAACCCTCAAGCGCGCACCGCCTCAAGGATCTGACCTCAATACCTTTTTCAAGATCGTTGGGCTGGCTATCAAGGAGAACAGAGGCAAAATTTGGGCCAAGAACTTTTTTGACTCAGTCAACCCATCCGTTCTTGCTGCGAAGGGCAAGACAGCTTCTTGGGATAGTCAGGCAGTCGAACATGCTCGCAGGACCCTCTCCGCGTGCCAGATCTTTCTCTACCAGCCACTATTCTACCTCAATAACGGCGGTGTTGGTACTGTTTTATCTAATCAAGGAGCGTCGATGACTACCAAAGGTGCACCCAATGATCTGATTCACAACTTTAATCCACTCACATTGATGGTCTTCGCACCCATCATGTCGTTTGTTCTTTACCCTCTCTTGAACAGACACCACATCAAGTTTGGCCCCATCAGTCGTATGACTGTCGGCTATACTTCCGCCATCATCGGAAGCATTGTCGGTGCAGTTATCCAGTGGAGGGTCTATAAAACCTCGCCTTGCGGATACCAGGCTTCAACCTGCGATAGTGTGTCCCCGGTTTCTATCTGGTGGCAGCTGCCTACTGTTATGCTGGGAGCTATCGGTGAGCTTTTTACCGCAGTCACTGCATACGAGATGGCATATGCAAGGGCGCCTGAGGGTATGAAATCTACTGTTGTCGCCATCAATTTGGCAATGCAGGCTCTGTCTTCGGCATTGGCTCAGATCTTGATTCCTTCTATCAACGATCCCAGTCTGATCGTAAGTAAGACTGTCCTTATTCTGGTCACTGGCTAACATATTCTTCACAGTGGGCCTGGGCTGCTCCTGGAATTGCTCTCTTCGTCCAGACCATCATCTTCTGGGTTCGACATCACCATGTCAACGACGAGAAGTTCTTGATTCGTGAGACTTTTGAAGAAGGTGATTCCTCATTTACGGAAAAGAAATAGGTCAGTTTGGGGGATTTGAGTACCAATGAAGCTCAAGCTTGCTTGTAATCCCTCGACTCATATTGCGGCGTGGTTTCAACTTTGAAGCGACTGGCGATTACTCATCAACGCATCGTTGCATCAACCATCAATTTCTCGCCGTCTCATATTCCCTGTGATTGATCAACGTGAAAATTACCACCGCTTCAGCTTGAAGTTTCCGAAACGTCACATGCATGTCGATATGCCATTGTGGTGAGACAAATTCCCAAGTGACTTTTGTTGCATTTTTAGACGATTAGAGGTGATCCTATATCATGTCTTCAGGCCTAGAGACCACCAGTCATTCCAGTTAGAAAATGCCGTCGGACATCGAATACCCTTCAGTGCTTCATATCTTTATAAGCTGAGTCTGTTGTAGCCCTTCAAGTATCAGTGAGACGACCTTGATCCTGATAGCTCGAAAATGGAAAGACCGCTTCCTAGCAGCGTTAGCACTCGTCTCTTTGGATTCAACGAAGTCATCAGTCAGTTTGGTAGTTGTAATCCAGTGCAACTCTCTAGGAACCCCGGGAGATGAAGTCCGTAGGAGTATGGCATAGTATTTCTCCTCCAATCTTACTATTTAAGCAAGAGTCATGCATGCCGGAGGAGTAGCTGTGAAGACTTCAGGAAACTTGCACTGCAGATACACCATCTCACCTTGCTCAAAATGACAACCACGACGCCACCGTTGACTAACCTCGCCGAAGCTGCATCTCAAGCAGGTCGTGGTTCACTTCACGTTGCAGTGTCACTATGGAAGTTCAGCAGCGGCAAACAGGAGCCTAGTCAGGAACCAGCCAAGAGTGGCTTTTCTTTAGCTAATATTGAAAGATCCGACAAGCTTCAGACGTTCTAGGATTATGTCAATCGCAAAGTTGAAGGCAAGCTGAAAGGTTGGCGTAGTGCGAGATTCGCCGAGTGCATGCAAGTGGCAGCATCGGTCTCTGTCATCAAGACTGATGACTTTAAAGTCCAGTTACGACTGGAAAAGGCTTGCTGAAGCTACGGTGGTTGATGTAAGCCACAAAAGAGCTGTACTCGCTCAAGTATACTGACATCTCTCAGATTGGTGGATCTAGTGGACACGACTCTACCACCATTGCTTGGGCGTTCCCTAACTTGAAGTTCATTGTCCAAGATCTTCCTCAACTTCGGACCTCTTTCTATGAGCAGGTACCTGCCGACATCAAGTCCCGGGTCGAATTTGAGCCGCACAATTTCTTGCATGCCCAAAGCACCTAACGGGACGTTTATATGCTCAAGATGGTGCTTCATAACTGGCCTGACGAGTTTGCAGCAAATGTCCTCAAACATCTGGTACTGAACCTTGAGTGTGGTTCACGAGTCCTTGTTGAAGCTGTGGCTCCTCCGAACACAGCCGTACTACCGTTTGAAGCGCTGAGTCATATACTCAATGCTGCAGACATGCATATGTTGCAGTTCTTCAATTCTCAAAAGCGCAGCTTGCAGGACTGGACCACTGTGCTCGCAAAGGCAGATGAGCAGTTTACTCTCACGTATGTATCAGAAGTTCTCGGGTCTGTGCACCAGTTCCTTGAAGTTGGACTTCGTACATAGAGATCAGTAGACCAAGATTGCCAATATGACATCAATTATAAAAGATTGACCGAATCTGCAGAGACGTCTTGAAGGGCCTACCGGTTAGTAATAAATAAATAAGTCAGAATCATCATCCAAGCCTGAGTGTCCTGAATATTTTAGGTGCTGTCTGTTAAAAGAATGCTGCCTTACAGCCAGGAGTTAGTGGCTAGCTAGCATGCAGTAATGAGGAAAACAGAACGATTCTAGGTTAATGTATCAATGTGCAAAAAGTGAGATCCCATTTCTGGGAATCAATGACTTGTTGCGGTTTGTGTGGATCGAACACACGACCTTCAGATATCGGTGATGAAGTTTGGCTTCAGTCTGACGCTCTCCCAACTGAGCTAAACCCGCGACTGAGGATTATGTCATAGTAGCTAGAATATGAGTATGTGTTTGCACACCTTGGGAAGAACGTACCTGGCTGTTGGCCGGAGGTGTCCAGACTTCTGATCATCAAGTACCTTACTTATAAGAGTTCTGACAAGAGATTGTTATTGTCGCGAGCCCCGCTGTTTAAATATTAGACCAGAGATAGTTAGGAAAACGTAACATCATATAGAGACAACGGCCAGGCGATCATTTCGTTGTTTAATTCTCTTTGGCTAATATACAAATTCTATATCACAGATGCTTCAAGTTGAGCTCCCCGTCGACATCCGATTTCCAAACAATACGCTGCATAACCTCGTAAACTATGGATTTTGATTCTATCTTTACTCGTTATCTCTAACATCGATGACAGTTGACTTGAACTTCCTCGCGGGGACCTTGCGTTTGAACAAGATATCAGTCTCGCGGTATGATCGATCTTTGAGCTCAGGAAGGAAGAAGTAGGCTGAGACGAAGCAAATAACTGCAGTTCCTCCCCAGACATAGCCGCACTTGCCACCAAGGTTCCATCCGGTAGGGTTCAGGAGCCGTGAAGCGAGATAGATCATGGGGATCTCGGCAATGTAGTAGGCAGCACGACCAACGCCTGTGCTCAGAGCACGAAGTCGGACAGACGAGGTCTCGGCAATGATTGTGTATGAGATGGGTCCAAGACTACCAGCATAGACGAAGGATATCAATATTCCAAGCACAGCTTGCGTGTAGTTGGTGGCGGTGGTCTGGTTGATTGTGGCTACGATGCCGAGGATGAACAAGAAGGCGACATTGATGATTGTTCCCCAGAGGTAAATGGTACGGCGGCCGAAAGAACCTGTGATGGGGAGAGACAAGATGTTGGCAACGAACTGGAGGCACGAGTTGATGAGGTTGAGCTGAAAGGCTCGCTCGGTTGAGACTCCAGCTCCTGAAATTGAGGTTAGCGGAGCGGTTTGCGGGAACGATCATGAGTGATACTTACGTTCGAAGAAGAAAGTGGCTTGGTTAGCGATCAAGTTACCGGCAAAGTTCTGCGAAGCGTAGATCAAGCAAGTAATGATTGTCCGTCTCAAGTCGGTACCCTTGACGAGGTCGAGCAGAGAAGGGTTGCTACCCTCCTGTTCCTCAATCTCGACAGTACGCTCCATCATGGCCAGCTTCTGGTGAGCTACCTCCTTGTCATTACTTCCGAGGCGCTGAATCGAACGCAGTGCCTCCTCTTTGCGACCTTTGCGAATGAGCCACCATGGAGACTCGGGGGAGAGGAAGACCAGAATCAAGAGCGGGGTCTGCAGGCTAGTATTAGAGGTCGAAAATGATTGATGAAGTTTGGGAAACACTTACTGGGAAAAGCCATTGCAAAGCGAGAGGCACACGCCAAGCCCACTGATCATTCCTCTTATTGTAGGCATAAGTAGCACCAGCCACGATGATGGATCCGATAGACCAACTCATCTGCAGGGTCGCTGTACAAGCGCCACGAAGGGCAAGGGGCACGATCTCGGAAGCATAGGCAGGGGAGTTGGCAATGAAGAAGCCCCACGGTACACCTTCTAAGGCTTGTCCGACGACAAGGAGTTCCAGCGAGTTGGCCTGCAGATCTGGTTAGGCGCCGTCTGGGGACTGGGGTAGGTTGACGACTTACAAAAAATGAGATGAAGATGGTCGCATTCATGAGCATCAGGGCAAAGATTGTTGTCCATCGGTAACCGAACTTGTTGGTGATGGGTCCGGCAAGGAAGACACCCACGAAAGCACCACATTGTCCTGCCTGGAAGAGCGCGCTCTGCCATCTTGTTGGAATGGTCCAACCTGAGCCCTCGACGTGGACTCCGTAGTGTTTCTGGAAGGCGGGAAGAGCGACAAAGTTTCCGTTCAAAAACATATCGAACGATTCCATGACCTGGGAGAACAGACGTCAGTAGCCATTTAGAAATGAGGACTCTTGAGATTTACTGACAATGGTAAAGCACATGATGAATGCCCAGAAGCAAGCCCAAGGATGGGCCTTCGCGGCAGCCCAAACACCCTGCTCATGCTCGCGCTGTTCAGCATCAAAGGCATCATGCATAAGATCGTTGTTCTTCAAGACTTCCTTGTGGTCAAAGTCGGCATGACCGAGCTCGTCCTTTGGCTTGAGGACCTGTTCAGACATCTTGATGACTAGCCTGCAATTGCATCTGCCAAGATAGTGGTCAGAAGCCAAGAAAGCAGGTGACGGTTAAGGTAATTATACATAATCTCTTAGCACGACTCTCCGCATTATGACCCAAACCTTGTCTCAAGCAGATAGGTGGAGTTGTGGAGTTCTCCGTCAGATACGGTCCTTACTATTCTTTGCATCCTATAGGTGCGCGTAACGTTGACTCGGCAATACGGCAGCGGGCAAGTTCCGTCACCAGCGATTCATAAGCCGGGCTGATCCCCGTATCGGGTAGTGTACGAGTTGCGGCTCTGATCGACCAACCGATTGTTTCACTTCTTCGTTCTTCACCGGCTTCGAAAGCGTGTGACATTCGTGACGGGCCGAATGCAACAAGAAACCATGCCGTTGATAGCTAGTCTCCGCATGGAAAGCCTGCGGGGAGAAGGTTGGAGAAGGCCTTATCCCCATGGGCATTGGGGTAATTCCCCACTATGTTGCGCAACGTAGCATCTGGCCTCGGCTTTTGTGGTGTCACTCTGCCCGAGATAATGTGTTTGAAATTTTCCTTGGAATGGACTGGGGCCTCTGAAGCCTCCACGGACCCCATGGGGGACGGAGGTATTGGAGAATAGAGGGGCATGCTCTGTGCGGGGTGGATTGAGGTAAATTTCTACAGCACGATCATCATCATCGTCTCGGGCTTCTCTCCAGATCAGCCTGAGAGTTCTCCGAGGGATATGTCATAAATATTCCTGAACTAGCATAAACCTTGTTATTACATCAGAGGTGCAGTGATGAAGCCAGAGATGTGTACCATTCACTGGCCCTTGATCTCTTTCTTCCGAGCCTTGACATCCCCTTTTATCCCTTTCACCAATCCCTTGACTTCCGATTTGAGCGCTCTCTTGTCCTCCCTTGAGATCTTCCCGGTCTTTTTAGCCGTGTACAATTCTTGAAGAAAGCCGGTCACGATTGTGACTGCGGCTTGGACCGCGCATTTGGCACATTGATCGCCGTGCGTCAGGCTGTCAACGGCGTCGGCAAGACCTTGGAGCTCGGCCTTGGGGCGGTTTTGGAGAAGCTTGTTGAGGTGAGGCGTCTCAGACTGTCCGTGGACTTGGCAGTCGTTGGCGCTTATCGATACGGATGGAGTTTGTGTCTTGGTGTCCGAATGAACCGGTGATGAAGTCATGGTCAAGATCGAGCAGCTTGCAATACAGTAATAATTAAGATAAGATAATAGAATTCTATAGGAAACTCCAACATCTATTTTGCCTCTTTACTTTATATGCTTACAATTTCGGTATTTTGCATCGCAATGAAGGAGCAAGCCTCCCCGTCCATTACCGAGATCACCGAGCGGAGATTTACAGACCAGCCGGAGCTCACAACGGCTGTAGGGTAGTAGATGTCGGTATGATTTGCAAAGGTGCAATACCTCCTACTTTCCGCTTAAGATTATACATACTCTTGAGTTGCTTTCTCATAATACATGACAAGTATAGTTTCTCTGGTCTGAAACTTATGAAACTCGTGTCGCTGCGTGAAAACCCTGCTCTTGCTTTTAAGTTGATGAACCTCATCAACTAGGTAGTGATGAAGGCCCAAATTGTGAACAGCGCTAGCAACAATGAGATGCCTCAATCAACGGTCTCAAACCTCATTCTTCGCTGTTTTCATGCTTGTATACGCTCTACAAATTTGCTCGAGACAAATACTATGACCTCCACCCTAAAATACATTTGTTTAAGATTGAGTGCCGCATAGCCAGCTCTATGACGCAGTGACTCTGTCTCAGCCAACAGTCTCGTCGCTACGCCTGAATTGTAGCGCTTACCAGTCAAAATGGACTATTAACATAGTCCGTTGTCCGCTATCTACATTTCCATTGTCCGGAATGAGGTACATCTGAGCAATTGGGAATTCATATTAAAGCTGGGAATGAGTGCCAAGAAAAATGGACCGGATGTATTGTTAATTGTAGAGAACCATCCGACGATTCCGTATTTTCAGCCGCTCCAACCAAATGTCAGGCCTCAAAGTCCTCGTGTCGGGAGCCTCAATCGCAGGACCTGCGACAGCCTACTGGCTTGCAAAGGCTGGCGCAAGGGTCACAGTAATTGAACGCTTTCCCGCTCTGCGCACCGGCGGACAAGCCGTCGACATTCGCACCGCTGGTGTTTCGGTCATGCGAAAGATGGCAGGGTTGGAGGCTGCTGTGAGAGCCAAGTCGACGCAAGAAGAAGGGATCAGCTTTGTTCGCGAAGATGGCACGCCTTACGGAGTTATCAGACCAACTGGCAACCCGGACCAACAGTCGCTTGTCTCAGAGTACGAGATCTTACGTGGGGATTTATCCAAAATTCTGTTCGATATGACAAAGGACAACAAGAACATCAACTACCTATTTGATGAGCAGATAACGTCGATGCAGCAGAGTGAAAAGATTGCCGGCTCTATCACAGTCACGTTTGCAAACGGTGCGGAAGCCTCGGCGTACGACTTGGTGATTGCTTGCGATGGCGCGACGTCGAGAACGCGTGCATTGGGACTGGGATGTAATGTTGGTGATCACATCGTCTCAACCAACTGCTGGTCGGCCTACTTCTCGATACCCCAGGACGTCCTCAGCGGAAGCAAAATTGGACAGGGATTCAACGCAGTGAGAGGGCGGAATATCAGCATTGGTACGGATCCCGCAGGCTTCAGTCGCGTCTTGCTCATGTGCATGAATCCGAGAGGTAAGTCAGAGAGCGCGGACGCGTTTCGCGAGGCTTCAGCAAAAGGGAACGACGCGCTCAAGAAGTACATTGCGCAGCATTATAGTGACGTAGGATGGAAAAGCAGTATCGCTCTGAAGGAAATGATGAGTTCCAAGGACTTTTACGCGAGTGAGATTGTACAGGTCAAAACACCGACCTTGTCCAAGGGGCGGTTTGTCTTGGTTGGTGATGCAGGATACGCAGCAGGTCTCACAGGCGGTGGAACCAGCCTCGCCCTTGCAGGCGCTTACATCCTGGCAGGAGAGCTGAGCAAACACAAGGGAGATATCACAGCTGGTCTTGAGGGGTATGAGCAACAGATCAGGCCTCTGATCAACAAGATGCAGGTGATTCCTCCGCTCATCACGACAATCTTGGCGCCGCAGACAGCTTGGGGTATTTGGCTGCGCAACAATATTTTCGCCTTGGTCGCGTGGACGGGGCTTGTCGAGTTCGCTCAGCGGCATATTGGCGCTGGCTTTGGCGATGCGAAAGCATTTCCAATTCCCGAGTATGATTGGGAGAACTGAGGGCTGATGCTTTGCATAAACCTAGCAATGCAATATCGATAAGCAAGTTCGTAATGACAAGCACTGATGAAAAGCCAACCGACGCATAAAGAATCACGCCAGTTTATGCTGTGCTGAATAATTGTGCACTGCACCCGCACCAGCCCCTCCATTTCCCAAGTGCAAGCTCCAAGGTTGTGCACCGACGCTCTAACAGATTCAGGAGCTATACGGAGAGTCACAAAGTCACAGCACGCAATTTCTGTCTTTCACAGGGGGCACGCGTCGTTGAGTCCCTCTGCCTGTCGCGCGCTGAACGCGTCAGCACTAACAATTCCTTTCGCGTGTCCATCTGTGGACTGCCTGTGACTTGCAATCAGCGTGCACCCGCCACAACCCCACCGTAGGATTTCGCAAGCCAGTTGCCCGACACTCGTTCTCTTCCGTCACGGCGCGCTAAATTTTGGTGGGCTGGCTCCGAAAGATCGAGAGAGTCGCGCACAATGGACTGGCGTAGATCGCTTAATGCAAAGCCTCGACCGAATCTGAGCTGCATTCGGAGTCTCTGATCACTGTACCCATTGTAGACTCACAACAATAGACATGGTACGGCACATGAGCATTCGGAACTAACATGACTGGCAAACAACTTTATCATTCTTTGTCTAAAATGTACTCTAGCTCTTTGCATCAAAGGACAGTGGTAATCAATATTAACCAAGGGAATGGTTGCCGCATAAACATGCGATGCCAGGTGATAGATACGGGAGATCTTCCCAGTAAACTCAGGTATTCGATTAACTGACAGTAAGGAAATTTTTGCTTGATGTGTTTCTTTTTACATTGACGTGGGCTTTTGACAAACTTAGGCAGTATCAGCATCGTAGTTCTCATCATCAAACGAGGGATCGTCCGAGTTGAGAGGAGCATCGGCATCAGCAGCGCCTGTACCCGCAGCGACGTTAGTAGTCGATGTAGCTGCTGATCCAGTCGCAGTGGTAGTCGCCGCGCTGGTGGGGATGCTGGTTGGAACACTGGTAGGCACAGCTGTGGCGCTTCCAGTGGCGCTGGCGGAAGCTATGCAGGCAGTTCGGTCAGAAGCGCAAGATGTCTGAGTAGAGCCAGACTTTCTGCGGCAGACGTAGTAGGCGTAGTTGCATCGTCGGATGCTCTGCTCGTTTCTCCACCATTGAGCAAGACCAGAGACGGAGGGTCGAGCAAAGGTGCGAGTAGGAGGACCGCCAGCACTTGAAACAGTTGTAGTAGCGGTCTGAGCTGATGTGGCAGAGCTTGTAGAGGAAGACCCGCCCTTGATGCATGCTGCGTAGTTGGAAGCGCATGCCGATTGGTTGGATGAGTTGGTGATTAAGCAGTTGTTGTAAGTGCTGATGCACTTGTTGGCGTTGGAGTCTCTGAAGAGCCAGGTTGGCAGGAAGGGCAGAGAAGACATGGCTCCTCTGCCGGGAGCAGCGGTTGTCGAAGATGCAGCGGCAGCAGTGGTGGTGCTGCTGGGCTTTCCGCCGCCCCGTCCATTTTGAGGATGGGCTGCAACAGAGACTGCAAGGGCAGTAGTGATGAGCTGAAGAGTGACCTTCATGTTGTAGTAAGTGTTGATTACTTTGTAAGTGTATAATTTGAGTTATTCAAGGAGTGGTTGAGAGACAAAGATTGTTGTTCCAGTTAAATGTCAAAGAGCTTTTGAGTGTGAGTGAGTGACTGGATGAGTGCATTCCCAGGGAACTGAGAGGCAGTTATATACTGTTATTCTCATACCATCCATTCGTAACCATCAGTATGCCCTCGAGTCCAGACTTGACGATACCTGACGTAGCGTCAATCTTTCCACGTTCAGGCACCACTCTGTGGCTTGCTCTCATTCCCGTCGGCAGCCACGCCGCCACTGGCCCTGAACCTTATCGACGAATATGCAAGGTCCGATGGTCGTAGGTTTAGAGTTTCGGGTGATTAGCAGTCTGCATACTTCGGTGGTTCCTGAATCCATGACTGATCAACACAAATAGACTCGGGGCGGAATTCCTCAATGCCTTTTCAGGGACAAGTTTACTCAGTCCCTTCGCTTTCCGGACCTGTTTCTCAAATACAGGACCCTCGATCTCAGGACCCCTCATTCCATAGCCGGGGCAAACAGGGCATCGATTGGGTTTTGAGCAGAATCATCGACGATGGACTGGAGATCTCTGTTCGTATTGCGTAGCTGGATGGCCGATTTACCCTCAACCACATCATCATCATGTTGCATCAAGTTCCTGAAAGACCCAGATTTGAGCTGCATTGACCTCATATCTTGCCACCGCTGTGATTGTCGATGGCACACCTTTATGTCATTTGTAGATCCTTTGCTCTCAACCTCCTACGCTGGTGCAGACTGCCCCTCTCGGTGGCTTCCTCCGCAAGGCCAGATGATTACAGAGACAGCCCCCACCAGGTTCGAATGTCGGCCCAACCCGTCAGGGCCAGTCGGGAATATGGAATAGCCGAGACATGTCGACAGCTCTGGGCCAGACCAGACTCGATCTATTCCCGCCTCAATTCCATTTCCGTCTTCGGGTTCTCACGAGATGGTGCCGAAACAGGTTAGAAGAAACTGCCATCCCCAGTTCCCAATCTTTGTAGTTCTCACTGCCTGCAGTCGACAGGACGGCTCTCCAGATTGTGGGAAATGTCTCGGGTAGGTTGCCTTGCTTGATCTTGGTCTTCCCCCTCGAGTTGAGAAGTGATGTTCTGCGTCGGTCTTGCTTCTGAAGAATTTCCAATGTGATGTCTGTAGTGTCAGATCAATGTTAATAGTTGATCATAACAATTGCAGAGAAAAATATCTAGACAGCGATAATATCATTGCTAGCTTCCGATTACGGTTCTTTGTTCCCATGGGCCTTGTGTACACAGAGTTCCAAGCAAGACGAATTATAGATTGCGACTTCATTAATTATAGCGCAATGTAGAACATCGTCGTATCAGTCTTACATTACTCCAAGGGCTTCATCCGATAGTGACTGAAAATAACAGGCATTGAAATCTGAAGAGATCTGTTGCATTCAACCTGCCATGATTCTTCCCTGGTAGACTTGTAACAGCTTCCTCCGAAGGTGGCGTAGTGGATAATCGCAAAGCTCAGCCAACTCGAACTTGGAGACATCTTGTTGAATTCACTACATCATAAGGCTCTCTAGAACCGCTTTCTTATTCAATGACTTGATAAAATACCTTCCGTACCCTTCAAGCCATTACTCATGTGCTCTCTACTCTTGCTCCAACCTGAGTCTCCTGGAATGCAGAAACTCATAGTCTGGCATAGCGTCTCTGACCCATCGCTCAAGCTTTTGCGCCCCTTCTTCACCAAACTCGGCCTTCCACTTGACTGCCTCCTGATCAATATCAACTTTCCCAGCGACTTTACTCTGGTCAATCGTGGTACTGGCGTTGATAGAGCTAAGCATCCTCTGCTCCACATGGCTCAACTTGTTCAGCACTTCCTCTCCTGCCTTATCCCACGAGTATCGGACTTTACTCTCATCAAGACCAGTGAGCTTCGCGTACTTGCCTACCAGTTGAGGACATGTCATGACATCGTCAGCATCAATGACGATAGGCCAGATGCTGTCGTTGGCAAAGTGCTCGGAGTAAAAGTCATACAAGGTTCGATGCCACCTCGTAGTGATCTCTGCTGCCATGGGTTCCTTTCTGGGGCGCTTGAAGCCCTCCCATTCCATCGTGCCAGAACATGTGCGGTACAGAGAGGGAATCATCAGAGCGGGGTGGCGGATGAGGAAGGTTGGATTCCAAGTCTTGAGAAACTCATCCGGAAATAGTGTGAGATTGAGCGGTGATCGTGTTGGTTGAGCGATGTCCTTCATGGGAATTGGTGTCGCCTCTTTCTGGGATCCCGTCGAGCCATTGACATGGTTGTCCTCGATACGAGGATGATTCAACATGATAGAGTGTTCCTTGACATAAATAATCTGTCCTTCCTTCTCGGCCGCAGCGATATAATCTTGGAATCTTTGAGAGCATTCCTGGATTACCTTGTTCACTGTCGCACTATCCTCTTCCGTCCATGTATCCATGGGCTTCTCAGCTATCAAGAAGTGTTTGGGCAAAGATGGAAGGAAGAAGTATCCTCCGTGGATGGCAGGGCGTACATTCTGCTCGCCGAGGTTGAGCATCTTGACCAACAGGTTGGAGGCAGTACGAGGAGACGTAAGAAGCCAGTATCGAGGGCGTTGAGGAGAGTTTGCGCCTTTAGCCATCTTTAGTGCTATTATTTGGGAAATTATTGAAGAGACGAGTTAAATTGAGCAGCTGAAGCCCAGAAATAAGATGTATTTGATGCTGATACAATAGTATGAGAACCTGAGCAGAGGATCTAAACCGAGTAAATGGAATGATTGATGAAGTACTTATAGTAAGTCGAACTGGCAGGTCGCCTACTTTCTGATGTCACAGACACATACAAGGGTGTTTTCGGTTGTCGGTCGCTTGGCTCGTCGCTCCGGGCCGTCGCCATGCATACGAGGTGGTGCAAGTGGGTTCGAACTTGAAACCGGCATTGGTTGATCACTCAAGACATTCATGCGAGACGCTTCTACGGCAATTCTAAAATGTCCGATCCGAATGTGTAAGCGGAGGATTTGTTCCCTGTCAAGATCTTCATCGTAGTCTAGTAGAAAGAGAAGATACGCGAAACTCAGTCGTTTGTGTTCCGTGACACGAGCAACAGCAGGCCTGATCTGGTCACGGGTCCTCTTCTTTATGCTGTCTTACACATCCGATCGTCAGGGGCAAGGCAAAGAGAAAGAGAATCCTATTATTCTCCAAATGTTAGGGACAGCGCCACTGTTTGCTGTGAATATCGGAACTTTCAAGTGCGAACCTCCAGGCAGTTATGTAATGATCGACGGTGTTATGCAGATACGGTTAAGGACGACTCCACTTCGCCAGCAACCCTCGAGTCAAGCAGACCGTATCGCGTGGCATTACAAAGAGCGACTTCCGAAAAATGATTCACGAGCCCAGGGAAGATTGCCGGCCGAGTGCCGCACCGCTCTTGTCATATTTGACCTCGCGCAATAACGGCCTTTTTCAAAGCCCGAAGACTGAGAGAAGCCCGAGTTTGGTGACTTCATCATATCATGCGCAACCAAAAATCTGTCCTTGTCCGACTATACATATCTTGCGTAGCGTTGGGTACTGTCGGTGCAAGTATACAACCTCTCGGGAGCCTGAGTTCATTTTTTGCACCAATCGAAGCTCAACTTCAACGAGAGAAGAGAAATCGTTATCATCTCTGACGTATTCATGTTTGTTTGAGTTATAACTACTAGTCTAGAGGATTACCGATAATAATTTCCTCTCAAGGTTTCGAGATATGTCGAGCTTGAATTCTTGAACTTTGATTGCAATAAGGACTACAAGAACTCTTATGCAAATGAATTATTTGGTCGAGATAAAGAGCATAACCTGATGTTCTGCACGGCACTTGAAGGCTCGATGTTTTCGTGGTCTCCGAGGCGAACAGAGTAACTCAAAATAAAGGAAGCTACATATATTATACTACTTCGAAATCTTAGATCCTTCGCTGTAGAGAAGAGCTTCAACTAGAACTTAATCTCATGCACATGTTGTTGAAATCTTGAACGGCGCTTTTGGCGTTCTGATCGTTCCGATCCTTATGAGAATGGATAGTACTATTTCTTTAATTAGTAATGTACCCCTGATCTTACACTAGTCAATTACTAGATACCGTAATTAGATGCGGCTCATAGATGCATAACATGTCAATTCCACAAATCCAAATCTCACGTCAGCTGTTGCTGCTCCACCACTTGCGCGAATAGTTCTCATTCCATTGCGCACTATTTTGTACTCTATATCTTCTCGTAACTCCTCACAGTAAGAAAAGAATTCCTGAAACGACGCGCAAGTCACAATGGCTTCACCAATTTACGACTACATTGTTGTTGGGGGTGGCCTTGCCGGCTGTGTTCTCTCCAGCCGCATCCGAGAGTACGATGATGCAGCCAAGATCCTTCTCATTGAAGCTGGTAAAGAAACGCGTGGGCGCTCGGACGTACATAACATGCAGGTTTTGAACCTAGGCGGCGAATTGGACTGGCAGTATCAGTCAGAGCCCGTTGAAGCACTTATGGGACGACGGATCACTCTCAACGCTGGAAAGGGCCTGGGTGGCAGTTCAGCTATTAACTCAGGTGAGTAAATGAGTCTTGAATGGTAGGTGAATTGAGTAACGGTTATATTGTGCAGGTGGCTGGACCCGTGGTGCTGCGGCAGACTACGACGAATGGGCAGCTCTTGTTGGCGACGAGCGCTACAGCTACAAGGGCCAACTCCCATGGTTCAGAAAATCAGAGCTCTGGTTCGATGACAAGAACCTGGAACAACACGGCAGAGATGGGCCCATCCGTGTAACTTGCGCCAAGGCATCCAATCGCGTTTTCCCTCTGGCTGAGAACGCCGCTGCTGGATGGGAAGAGCTTGGCGTTTCAACCCTGCCAGATGGCGATCAGAACAGCGGGAATAACCTCGGTCGCGCTTACATCTGTGAGGCGAGGTCTGATGGTAAACGCGAGTGGTCTGCCAATCAGTATTCATTGGATGGAGTCCAAGTCCGTCTTGAGACTTTCGTGAATCGTATCGTCATTCAGAAAATCGATGGGAATCTCAAAGCCACTGGTGTTGAGCTGGCCGACGGGAACGTTGTCAACGGTCACAATATCATAATCTCCGCTGGTGCATTCCGATCTCCTCAGCTCCTTCAGCTCTCTGGTATCGGCCCGAAAACCCATCTTCAAGAGTTCGGCATTGAGCCACTCATCGATCTTCCCGAGGTTGGCAAGAACTTATCCGATCATATGATATTCTTCCAGCACTGGCGGCTACGTGATCCTTCTGCTGGGCATACTATTGGGTCCACCAACCCTCTCTTTCAACAACCCCAATACTCGCAAGGTGTACCTTTTGACTGGATCGTCAACACCGGCATTCCAAGAGATGGCCTTGCTAAAGCTATTGAAAGAGACGAAGGAACAAAACCGCGCGAGTCTGAGCATGTTCTTCTCGCGAAAGATAGAACATTTATCGAAAACATTATCATGTTTGCGAAACTTCCGTTTCCTGGCGTCCCCATGGATGCAGAGCATATTACTAGTGCGTTGGTGAGCTTTCTGCCAACCTCGACGGGCTCTGTGTTGTTGAAGTCTGGGAAGCCTGGCGAACATCCAAAGCGTGAGTAATCTTTCTCGATCTTGTGATAGTCTCCATGTTCGTATCACTAACTGCGGGCAGTGAATCTCAACTATCTCTCCACCGAGGTTGACAAGCATGTATTCCGAGAAGGATTGCGTCAGATGACGAGATTCATGCTGGAGTCCAAATTCAGTGATCAGATTATTGGAGAATCTATCCCAGAAGGACTTCCCGTGGAAGCTCTTGCACTGGATGATAGTGATGATAAGTTGGATCACAGGATAGCTATGACTGGCGGCACCTCGTGGCATCCTTCAGGTACTTGTTCCATGGGAAAAGTGGTTGACACAGAATTTTGCGTTAGAGGTGTTGAAGGACTTCGGGTCGTTGACGCATCAGTCTTCCCTGTCCCACTGAGCGCACATCTCCAAGCCCCCCTCTATGCTCTCTCAGAGCAGGCAGCAGCTATTATCACTGGGAAGGTATAGCCAGACGTAAGACTGGTAGACATTGGAGAAGTTAACGACTGAGGATGGGTCTTGGAGGACGGGGAAAGAAGATTTGAGGGCAGGCTCATTTGCGAAGATATAGGAGGTACTTGCGTCAGAAGACCAAGGGGGATTTATGCAATTTTTTAAAAACAGTTTTTTACTCATTTTGGATTTATCAATCTATTTGCGTGAGAAAGTTCGTCATGCCCCCAATCACATGGGCTAGAGGTGCTCGGGGTAATAAAGCCCGATGAGTACAATCGGTCACTTCTACCCCGGACTTTGGGGGCGACATTATGGCTGACTTTCCTGCTGTTCATAAGAAACCCCGCTGTTTAAATAAGGGACCCCGCTGTTGGTAACACAACTCCTTCTGTTGGAAATACAACACCTGCTGTTAGCAAGACGACACCTGTTGTCCGCTGGTAAGAGCAAACTTGTGCCAAGGAAATGGGATCAAAGTGAGGTCCTGCACGCAATATTCCTTCTTCTTAAGACTAGATAGCTATTATGTCAGCCTCAAAATTATTATGCTGGCTCTTGATGCCGATCTTTACGTTGGCGGTTATTGACAGGTAACGTCATCTCTGGGAATGCTTGAATCCCACTGACTTCGAAGAAAACGAACCGTGACAGAGAACAACATCATCCGCAAAGGGTTGATCACCAATGAAACTACTCCTCTGCAAGTTGGGAACGGTAACTTTGCCTTCAGTGTTGATACGACGGGAATGCAAACATACCTCCCTTTCAACACAATGTCAAGCTGGGCATGGCATAATGACACTGAACCAGCTGGAGAGTACGTTGAGCCCACGTTGAACGCAAACTGCTTCGAAAGCTAACCATTAGTAGCCCAGTAGACGCATATACCGGCATACAGAAACAGACGCATGGTAGAAACGTTTCCTATGATCTGCCTGACCCAACTCTTCCTGATGTTTCTCAATGGCTCATTGGAAATCCAAACCGTATCAATCTTGGACGCATTGGGCTGCGATTTAACGACGATACACTGTCATCAAGCAGAATATCTAATACCCACCAGGAGCTAGACCTCTGGCATGGAACCATCACATCAGTTTTCACGATCGATGGTGTTAAGGTCAAGGTTGTCACGCAAGGAGACTTTGATTCCGATGCAGTTGTTTTCACCATTGACTCACAATTGATCGAGTCGGGAAATCTCAAGGTCGAGCTCGACTTTCCATACCCTCCAATCCATACAGCAAAGTACAAGAACGAAGTCTTCGTTGGTGTCTATGACTTCCCAACAAATCATTCTACAAAGCTTTCAGCGAATCTCGAAAGTAATACAGCGCACATATATCATGAAATGGGTACTAAGTACTACGTAAACCTTCGTTGGCCCAAAAAGGCTTCACTGGAATTGAAGCGCCTCGGCCTGCAGGGCTCTACCAAACCCACAGCTCATCGATATGTCCTTTCATCGAGGCACGAAAAGACCATTTCTTTCGTGGCACACTTCTCTCCGGACAAGAGAGTACCTGACCTGCCATCTACTATTAATAGACGTAGCAAAGCTGGATGGCAAGATTACTGGAGTCAAGGGGGTTTTGTGGATTTGACTGAGTCCACGAACCCCAATGCTACTGAGCTTCAACGTCGAATCATCACATCCCAGTACCATGTCAGAGTTAACAGTGCTGCCGATGGTGAGCCTCCTCAGGAGAGCGGCTTGATGAATAACGGTTGGTATGGTAGGTGCAATTTGACTTGTTTCCATAGTAAATTGCTGACCAAGGTAGGCAAGTTCCACATGGAGATGGTTGTATGGCACAGCGCTCACTGGATCTCATGGGGCCGAGATCGTTACTTTCACAATATCTTCCCTGCGATATATGAGAAACTTCTCCCTACATCACTTACAAGAGCGAGAAAGATGGGATGGGAGGGAGCGCGTTGGCCGAAGATGACCGAAACCATTACTGGTCGAAGTTCGCCTGGCGGGATCAACGCATATCTGATGTGGCAGCAGCCGCACCCAATGTACATGGCCATGCTTGCTTTCAAGAGTCAGCCGACGCAGAAGACGTTGAGGCGCTGGGATCCTATCTTGGAGGCGACTGCGGATTATATGGCGTCCTATGCATGGCTCAACCAGTCGTCTGGCAGATATGATCTGGGTCCGCCGTAAGTAATCAGAAACCTGAGCAAGAGCATGAGTTCCGTTCTGATAACATGGTAGTGCGGTCGGTGTCACTGAAAATACGCCCCCAGAGAACACACTCGATCTTGCTTATGAAGTTGCATACTGGAGATACGGCCTTGACGTCGCCTGCAAGTGGAAGAAGAAACTCGGCTTACCTGTACCTAAGCACTGGGTGACCGTTGCAAAGAATCTGGCGAAGCCTCCTCAGATTGGCGGATTGTACACAGTCTACGAGGGTCTCAACTCGAGCTGGTGGAATGATCCAGCACTCAACCGAGACCCGAGAAGTTTGATCATGCTACAAGGTATTCTACCCGACACACCTGCAGTGGACAGGGAGGTCGCTCGACGAACGGCGGATAAGGTCTGGGACGTCTGGACGGACCAAAACATCCGAGGATGGGGGCGGCCTGTACTGGCAATCAACTCGGCTCGCATTGGGAATCCTGAGCGCGCGATATATCACTTGACAGCATACGATTATTGGAGGTTTGATGACGCAGGTAAGTGATGTTACACATGTCATGGAGATTGGTAGGATGAAACTGAGTCATCTCGCTGTAGGATTTGCTATACGTGGTGGTGACGGAAACACGCCGCCCCCATTCATGCCTGGCAATGCTGGGTTCCTCTTAGCCGGCAAGTTTGCATGCTTCTCGAGAAACAAATTACCGCTCACTGACACTATCCACAGTGGCATATATGGCTAAAGGATGGGATGGATCCAAGGGCGATGCGCCTGGGTTTCCTAAAGATGACGGGTGGGTAGTAAAGTATGAGGGACTTCGCAAGGCGCTGTGAGACACGGGTTCTGCTTAGATCATCTTCAATCGAGGTCTCTTGTTCTACCGGCAGGAATCCCTCTCCACGGCGTATATCGGCTCTATGCTCTTGTCGGGGGATGCTTCACCTGATCAAGCGAGCTTATCCTGTCATTCAAGAACTTAAGTAAATATGCCTGACGCAGATAAGCTTGCATTTGAGTGATACGTCAGAAATTACCGTCCAAAATCGCTGCTAGTTTCGTTGAAATGCTTTGAGCATGGCCTCGGTAGGCGAACGATCCGAGGCGAAGGAATTGTTGCGGGCGGCAATAAGAAAGCTTCTATCAACCCCGCTTCCTTCGCGACATCTACAACAAGACTCCTTGTAGGATCAGCCTACAGCGTCACAGCCCTATCAAAAGACGCCCGTTAGTACAATTGGACTGCAAATCATTCCCCTTTTCTTTCGCTGGCACATTTCTGCCCGCAAGAGAGGGGCGTAAGCTGAGTCAGATGCATCGCGGTCCAAGCATGATAGGGCCTAGCTTATCCTCTCCAAGTCCGTGGTTGGCATGGGGCTCGCACTCCATTGCTCGCACTCAGGAAGCGGCTCGAGCTGTGAACTATGGTTTCTTTTGGGTACTTGTACAAATGTGTAGATAATAAACCTTCGAGCCACCCACTTCTGAACTCAGTGAATTCCTGCTTTTCGGCACATGTACTGCTGCTTGATTGACCATGTTTCACATATTTGATAACAATTCGTCGATTGAGAGGACGAAGCTGTTCCAATACGCGGCCATCTTCTTCGTTTCTTTTAAGCTAATCACATACTTACAACGACTCTTCTTCCATCCGCTCTCCAAATTCCCGGGCCCAAGGATCTGCGCGGCATCGCGGCTGTATGAATTCTATTGGGACTCGTACCAACATGGCCGCTTGTGGGCAAAGCTACCAGATCTTCACAGGCGTTATGGTATGGCATTGTTTCATTCCCCAGACATTCTCTGACAACCATCCAGGGCCCATTGTTCGTATTGGACCAAATGAAGTTCATATCGAAGACTCCGAGTACTTCGATACAATCTTCGGATTTCGCCCTTTGAACAAAGAGGCCATGACAGCTAAAGAGTTTGGAATCAACCACGCCCTATTCGGAGTCGAGGATTACAAGACCTACGTCAAGAAACGTGCTGCCTTTGGAAATGCGTTTTCTCGAACAAAGCTTTCCAAGATACAGGACCAAATCAACGAAGAGATCCAAAAAGGATGCACTTGGGTTGAGGATAACAGTAAGGATGGAAGTCCTGTTGATCTGGCGTATGTTTATCCCAAATGCGCAAAATAATTGCTAAACTCGTACAAGCTTTTTATTTCGGGCTGTTCCGGCAGAAATCATAACCAAGTATCTTTTCGGCCAGGAATATGGGTTTCTGCAACATGTGCAAACCACCAAGAACCTTTACGATAAGAGAATGGACAGATTGCTCGGGTTCTCACATCTGGGTCGATTCATACCCAAAGAGATACCTCTTTTCTTGTCTCTCTTTCGTCAATTGACCTTGAGGGCTTTGGGATTCAACGACCCAGGTTCTGCATTTCTTGATTATTTCTTGGTAAATATCGTGACATTCTAAAGGATTCACAGGCTGACGTGATATAGCTCGCTCAGAAGCTGGTGCAAAAAGTCGTGGCTCAACATAACCACCCGAACCACAATGCCGAAAGCATCACCCAACATACTGTCTTCGATGACTTTCTAGACAGCTCATTACCTCAGGAGGAAAAAGAAAAGGGCCCTCTTACTCAGCAAGCAGTGGCTATCTGGAGTGGAGGATGGGACACAGTTGGCTTCGTGCTGACCATGGCAGCATACCAATTACTACGGAATCCACAAGTTGAGCAGCGCCTTTACCAGGAACTCAAAGAGGCCTGGAAAGACCCTACTGAGTCCCCTGAGATCACGACTTTGGAGGGCTTACCATATCTTACTGCTGTAGTCAAGGAAACATTTCGTCTCTCGCCTGGTGCGCTCTGCCGGCTGAGTCGGGTCAACCCTAGCGGCATTGAACAATATGGCGATTGGGAAATACCCCCGGGCACGATTATTAGCATGTCCATTCCGGATGTTCTCTCAGACAAAGCAATCTGGGGGTCCGATGCTGCTGTTTTCGAACCCGAAAGATGGCTCAGTGGAGGGGCGGACCTTGACAGATACCTGGTGACTTTCAGCAAAGGAACACGAGTTTGTCCAGGAATTGAGTTGGCATGGATCGAGACCCGACTTGTCATTGCGAGCCTTTTCCGAAGGTATGAGATGAGCATCACACCAGAGGCCGGCATATCTGATGATGATATCATGCCGTATTACGAAGGGTTTACGCCTGCAGTCAAGAATTGGATATCACGACTGCCGGTCAGGGTGGAGCCTAGACATTAGATTCTATGTCCAGATGTTGCCGACAGTGCAAGGTGTCCCAGTGATGCTGTGTCGCTGTTGTACGTCATCATAGCTCTTACCAAGTATCCCGATCCTTCAAGTACAATGTGCCTAGGCTTTGCTGATCCATTTCTCGATTGTTTTCGTATTGTCAGCACTAAATCAGGCCTTGCTTGTTGAAGGCTGTTGCAGTGGCATGCATGAGGCGCTAGTGATTAACCTTGTCTGATAATCTTGTCCTTTCGCCCAAAATGAACCCAGGACCCCGCTACAGGTCTCATTCTCGGCCATTCAAAGGCGTCACGGTGCCGCATACCCGTCTTTCTGGGCTGAAGGCGGCCTCCACTAATAAGCACTTGACACAGCAGTGGAAACCGACTTCATTCCCCTCAACCTTGTCACACTCAACTCCAAATTCAATTCATCTTCATCATGTCAAGCGGACGCGGTCGAGGTGGACTATTCCAGCGAGGTGGTCAAGGTGGTCGAGGTGGTCGAGGCGGGGGATTGATAGGGTCCGCGGTCCGCGGCGTAGCAGGCGGTATCGGGCTCGTGTCGGAGAGCGTTAGCTCTTACAAAGAGAAGAGAGCAGTGGAGAAAACCTCCGCATCCTCAGAGTCAAGCCAACAGCCTCAATCAAGCGGAAGCATTGCTTTCGGAAGCGAGCCGCCACCGAACTACGAGACTCAGCCAAGCCAGCATGAGGACTCGACTGAAAGACAATGGGAGCTCGACGAAACACAATCCGAGCTCCTCTCAAGTCCTCAAGATAGTGCCGAGATCGCTCAACAGACTCAAGCTGACAAGGATCTTGTGACCAGCTTTTTGAGAGTGCATGGCTCTTCATCCGGCCGAGCCAATGCTCAATTGGAGTTGCCGGTCATTCTCGCGCAGCGGAGACCAAAAGATCGAACCCGTGGCTTTGTTCGGGGATATGCTCCGATGCTTGAGAATTCCGGTATTGACCAGGCGGCATGGCTAGACTTTTTAGATAAATTCGACCAGTCTACTCGAGCCTCGCCCTGGATCGAGGTCATCAACTTTGCAGAGTTGGGCGGCTTCTTTGTACCGATTGCGCCAAGCATCGCGATCAGTGCAGCCGTGTACAAGACAATTGAGGTTGCGAAGGATGTCCAAGGCAGACAAAGGTAATGTTCTCTGGCAGAGCATGGTGTCCTCTGGAGTAGAAACTTACAAATCGCCACAGGTCAAACAAGTTCATTTCCCAGATGAATGAACAATACTTCTATCCAAAGGGCTTATGCTGTCTGATTATGACCTGGCGACCCGATTCCGGGAGGTCTCACGAGGTTGTTGACTTGACATCAACAGTTGCTTCTTCGATTGGATCGTATGACTCTGGATTTACCAACAAGTTTCAAACCTCAAGCGGAAAGACCTACGGTGATTTCGCTCTCCCCGAGGCTGCCCCTCTCATCTTTCCGACCCTCGATGTACTTGCTGAGGCTGATAGTGAGGAATCGAAGGGTCTGAAGCAAAGCCTGGGTGAGAAGAGAACATACATCCAGGAGTACTATGACAAGAGAGCCCAGGCTCAGTTCGTAAGTCAACGAAGTTGATGGCTTTCAAGAATCTGGACTAAACTCGGCTACAGGCGCTCAATAGACCGGATAATCTCTTGGCTAACCAGCAAGAAGCTCCAAAGTTCACTTCACGATATGCTGATCCTAGCCATCCTTCCAACAATGGCTCCTTGATATCCCTACTCACTGGCGGATATGTCGACCCAACGAAGCTTCGTCGGGGCTTCAGGGGCCAAGCACCAGAGGTCCAGAGTAAAGGACAACCCAGTGGAGCACGAAGTGATAGACAGCCCGGTTTGCCCCTGCCTTACAAGCCGGTCAAGGCGGCAAGAAAATTTCTTTTCAACAAGGTAAAGATATCTGGCGCTTCCCAAAGACTCAAAAAGTGGTAATTAACTTGTATAGGACATTTTATATCTAATGGTTGTTAATATGCCCAGTGACGATGAGCTCCGGGAGGCCAAAGCGGTATTGGACCGCAGATAAGGGATTTCTACATTCCAGAGCGATAGAGTCCAGAGCGATAGATTACTTTGAGTCACAGATCAAGTCCATAAGACTTTAGATGATTGGCAGTAAGTTATCTGGACTGAGCGACTCGCGGTTTCTGGGCCATCTTCGCTCCTCGAGCCATTGTGCAGTTAAGCACGTTGGCCGCTTTTGAGCTTGTTCCTCGGATACAGATCGAGCTGTCACGAACGATAGTGGTTCCAAGACCAAATGAAGAAAATTAACATGTTATTAAAGGCTCCATCTCCTAACTGTGACTGCCTCACAACCTGTCTATAAGCTTAACCCTCCCTCGTATCATGCACGAATTAGGCCTCAACAGCCTGCAAGTGCGACTGCGCCAAGTTTGTGAAGAAACTGGCTCCAAGAACCTTGCTTGGAGTGGCAGGGKCAGTTGCATTGCAGAGCTTGGCAAAGTTGCCGCTTTTCTTGAGTCTGTCCTTGGTAAACTTGGAGTACTTGGACAGAGAGCATGACTTTCCAGGTCCATCCTGGCAAGAAGGCACTGGGTAAACGACATCGTTGATCAGGATCCGAACAAACTTCCTCGAGCCGTAAGCCTTGCTGGAACCGCAGCTGAGACGCTCAAAGGCGATGGTACCTCTCATGGGAGAGATGTTAGAACTGCGCCAGATACGATCCTTGGGAATACGATCCAGAGGGAGAGGAGCTTGCTTGTCAAAGACTCCAGTAGCAACAGCCAACTCGTTCAGCTGGCCGTCGTTCAAGAAGCTCATAAGGATCTTGGGGAGCTTGAAAGGCTTTCCATCAAAGTTCTTGCCCGTGGTATCAGGGCCAGCAACGAAACGCTCGATCAGAGACTCGAGGAAAGGCACCATCATCTTTGAGGCAACCTTGGTGGCGGGTCCAACACCGTAGTAGTATCTAAGATCTTGCTGATACTCGTATGCTTCCAGCTCCTTCTGAGTGAAGGTATCGCAGAATGGCGAGAGCTTGCCTTTGATTTGCGACTCAAAACCACAGATGTAGGGGAAGTCATTCCATGTCGAGTCGTCAAGCTGAAGGTCGCCCTTGATGTATTTGGACAACCGCTTCTTGAAGCCTGGAAGCCATCGCTGACGCCATTCGTCCTGCTGCTTGCTGCTGTCATCGATGAAGGTAGGACACATATCCGATGGAGCAAGGGTATCGCCCAGGTGAGATGGGACGCCTTTGCCAGTCACGGAAACAACGGTTCCCAGGGAAGAGTTGGTTCCCAAAAACCCGTGAAGGAAGAGCTTTGCAGTCTGGAGAACTCGTGTATAGTTGTTAGCCCAAACAATGAAGTCTTCGCCCTCCTGGTACAGATCAGGGTATCTTTCTGAGTTAGTCGAAATCTCAAAAGCCGACAATGCCGAGCTCATACCTTGTTCTTATGGTGTAACCCATATCAAACAGTTCCTTGTATCCAGTCTTGCTCAGCTGAGCGATCTGAATGTCAGGGTTGGTAAGAGGGCTCTCCCAAGTGTGAATGAAAGACAGTGGCCCAGTTGCGGTGTACTTGGACTCTCGGAACTAAATTGTTGGTCAGACCTTTCCGTGATACAAAGTGTTGATCATTTCTTACACGGCGAGCCATCTCGAGCCATCCATTGTGAGCGCCCTGATCAGGATAGCGGGATCCGTGGCGCGAAACGTAGGCAGCTTGGTCGACCTGACATCCTTCAGGGACCTCTGAGGATATTCCGGTCAACTCCTCGCCTGAATCTGTTAGATGAAAGACTCAACTCCGGTCTGATGCCACTTACCGATGTGCCATGGGCCGTTGGCTCCAACATGGGCCAGAGGGTTCTTTGCCGAAGCGCCATCAGGCAATAGAACTGCTTGCACGGGATCAAGCGAAGCGCCGACTCCTACGTTGCGTGCGGAGCATGCTGAGCCAAGCAGGGCAACAGCAACAAATGGGCCTCTCATAATGCCACTATTTATGGATAAAAGTGTTTGGGAATGAGGGCACGGATAGACAAACAAAGAGGGAAGTTCAACGTTCATCAATGAGGAGAAATATATAGAACTACGACAGCCCTTACTCGACCCGGAAATTAAACTCCAATTCTGTATGGACTGAATGTCATCCAGACTCTCTATTTCCGCCCTTCCGCTCGATGTCAATTGAGATCTATCAACTGTGCCGCGATAGCGAACGGGCCTAGCAGGGGATAGTCCGGCACGTGTTCTCGAGGGAATAACCTATTCGGTCGCATAATGCTAAGAAGCTTGGGATCCATCGATGCATTGGTGGAAAAGTCAAACCCTCGGTAAAGACGGGCCAATTGCCAGATTCGGAAATGCTTCAAGAGCAATAGTAGACCAGTAAAACAAAAGAATCAATCTACGTGCCTCACTGACGTAGTGTGTAAATGTGATGGTCTCGATATGCCGCGGTTTATGAAGTTGGAAAGAAGAAGCTGCTTTTCGGACAACGATCGCTTTTGTAGTTTGAAGCCGCGATATCACTTCACGAGGTCCGGCTTTGGACCCCTGACAGGAAGGTATTATGCTGATCACGATGCAACATGACAGATCGGCCCATGAAGCTTGGACTTGCTGTTCTCCTCTTCATGTCGCTCTCCCCATAAATAGACGGTGAATATCAAACAAATCACCATAGCTTCAGTCTTGATCACCTACAAGCCAAGAAAACATGTCAATCCGCACCATGTCCAGCCGGCTCCTTGCCGCCGCCCTCGCTCTTGGTGGTCTCTCAGTAGGACAGACTACTGGAAACTTCAACTTCCTTACCTACAACGTCGCTGGACTTCCTGCTATCATCAACAACAACGAGGTTCCTGGTGACAAGGGAACCAACGCCAACCTCATTGGCACCGTTCTTGCCACTCAAAAGTATGATATTGTTCATATGCAAGAGGACTTCAACTACCATGCCTACATCTATGCGACTGACAACCATCCTTACCGTACTCCTACCTCTGGGGGCGTTCCGTTTGGCGATGGTCTCAACACTGTCGCCAACTATGACTGGACTGGTCTTGTCCGCAAGAAGTGGAACAAGTGCAACCTGAACTCTGGCGATTGTTTGACCCCCAAGGGTTTCAGCTTCATGCGCATGAAGATTCAGAGCATTGAGGTTGATCTTTACAACCTTCATGCTGATGCTGGGTATGTGAGTCGATTGATATATATTGGATGGAAACTGACCTTTCGCCGTTTAGCTCGGACCAAGGTGATGTGGATGCTCGTTCTGCAGGTATCGATCAGATCCTGGCCTACATCAACTCAAACTCTCAGGGAAGGGCCGTGATCGTCGCTGGTGATACCAATGACAGATGGACCAATGCAGGTCGAAGCATCAACAAACTGACCGATGCCGGCTTCAGCGACTCTTGGGTCCAGCTCATCCAGGGAGGAAAGTTTCCTACGGCTGGGGCCACTGCGAACCCATGCAAGGTCCCTGCCGCTGATAACACATGTGAGATTGTTGATAAGGTTTTGTAAGTCACCACCCTCAGTTTCGGTTCAATGTCTTGCTTGTAATATACTAATAAGACGATAGCTATCGCTCGGGCAGCTCTGTAAAGCTTACTGCTAAGAGTTTTAACTATGTTCCTAAGGTCTTTGTGCAGCCTGATGGGAATATTCTATCAGACCACAATCCTGTGCTTGTTGAGTTTGCTTGGTCTATTTAGTTTTATAGTAAATAGCTTTATTACTTATATACTATAATATAAAAGCCCTTTAAGTTATAACTTTACTATACTATAAGCTTACTTACTTATAGTTAAAGGGTAAGTTAACAAAGTAATAGCTTTATAATTAATTTAACTTTATTTAATTTATAAGTTTTTTAAATATATATTTAAAATTATTTAATATTAAATAAAACTTAATTTATTAACTATTAGTAGAATATTTTTATATTAATTAAATTTAATATATATTATTAAATTTATTATTAAAAAATATAATAATTTAATAATTTAATAATTTAAAAATAAATAATAATAATAATAATAATAATAAATGATAATAAAAAACTATAAAAAATATTGATTTTTAATAGCTTTATTTATTATATAGCTTTAATTAAAAATAATTAATAAATAAAATTTAAAGATTTTAATAAATTATAAAAGTATTAATAATAAAGTTTTTAATTAAATTAAAATTTTAATAAATTTAATTAATAAGGTTACTTTTAGGCTATAGTATTTTAAATAACTTTAATTAAAATAAATATATTATTTAATTAACTAAAGAGCTATAAAAAGCTTAATTAATAAAGTTTATAACTTTTTTATTAATTTAACTTTTTTTAATTTATTTATTTTTTTATAAATATTTATTTTGATTATTATAAGTTTATTAAGAAATTAATTAAACTTTAGTTATTTATAAGTTTTTTACTTTTATTATATTAAATTAATAATATAAATTTTAATTATATTTAAAAGATTTTATTAAATAAATTAATTTTAATTATATTTAAAAGATTTTATTAAATAAATTAAAAATTAAAAATTACTATTTATTAATAATATATATAATCTCTTTTAATAGGTTATTAATATAATTAAATAATTAAAAATATAAATATTATATTTTTTTAAATATAAATAATTAATTAAATTAAAAAAAAGTTATAAAAAAAGCTAAATAAATATTAATACTTAACTATAATAGTTAAATAAATAATTAATTATAAAATTTAATTATTTTTAAGTATAATATTTTTTCTTTAGTTTAAAGTACTACTTTTTTATTAATATTACTTTACTTATAGTTCTTAAATATAAGATTAATTAGTTATATACTTAAGTATATATATTTAATTAATAAATATTAATTTAGCTTTTATTAATTAATTTATATAAAGTAAAATTAATTTAATTTCTTTAAACCTTTATAATACTTATTTATTTTAAAACTTTATTTATAAATATATTTAACCTTTATATAAGTAAGAGGAAATTAAATATATATTTAGCTTTAATAATTATATTTTATAGCTACTCTTTATTGCTAGTTAATAGGCCTAAAAAGGCAGTTAAAAAAGTAATTTACTTAGTTATTAAGGTTTTACCTTACTTTATAGCTTTTTTTAAGTCTTTTAGTTATAATAACTCTTTAGCTAGCTAATTTAAAAATATTATATAATTTGAAATATTTAAATTTATATAAATAATTATATTAATTAAAATATAATTAAAAATAGCTATTTTAATTAAATTAAATTAATTTCTTAATAAAAAGTTCTTTTTAATAACTATAGCTATTATATAAAGCTTATAGTATTTATAGCTTATAGCTTTTATTAATATTAATTTAATTATATTAATAAAATTATAATTAATTATATAATAGGCCTAATTAGCCTATAGGCTATTATATATAGGTATTATAATAATAGCTATAATTAATATTAATAATTATAATTAATAAATATAAAAAGTTAAATTAAAGAATATACTTTAAAGGTATAATAAACTTAGCCTAGTTAAAAAGGTTAATTTAAGATCTTTTAGGTAAAATAAAGAAAAAAGGCTAATATAATTACTAAAAGGCAGTATTAATATTACTTAATTAAGGCAATAATTATATTATTAAAGTAAATAAACTTTATATAATTTTAAGATATAGGCCTACTATAAGGGCCTTATTATTTAAGCCTTTAAATAAAAAGTTAAAAGCTTAATAGCCTTATTAAGCTAATAATAAAGGAAAAATAAAAAAAATTTATTATTTATTTAAAAATACTTTTTATAATAAATAGCTTAAAAAAGAAATATAATACTTAAAAGGTATTTACTTTTTAATTAAAATAAATTAATATCTTTATAAATTAAAAATTATTTAATTTAATTATTAAATTATAAATATTTTCTTTTAAAGTTTATATATTAGCCTTAAAAGATAGTTAAATATCTTTAAAGTTTATTATAATTTAAATATTTTTTATTTTTTAAATAATAAAGCTTTATTAAGTTAATATTATTAAATTAATTACTTTAATTATAATTTAAATTTAAATTTATATAATTTAATTAAAAAGCTTTACTTTTTTATTAATTAAAATCTTCTTTTTATAAGCTTACTTTAAAGGTTTTATATATATTTTTATAATAAATTATATTTTAGTTATTTAATATATTTTAATAATAAGTTATTTAATTTAACTTTTTTTTTAATTATAATTATTAGTAATAATATAACTACTTAATTATAATATTTATTAAAAAAAGCCTATAATTTAATTTTAATAAAGCTTATTTAATTAAAGATTTTAATATAATCCTTTTAATTAATTTATTTATTAATAAAAATAATTATAATAACTTTTATAATATAGCTATAAAAGTTATATTACCTTAAAGATATATAAATAATATTAATAATATTAAGTTAATAGTCTTTAATTATATATTATTAAAGTCTTATAGCTTTATTATTAATTAATTAATAAAAATTTCTTTAAGCTTAAAATAATAAAACTTAATAAACTTAAATATAAATTACTTAAAGAGATAACTTTAAGTTATAATTAATTAATACTTATTAAAGCTATTTATTTAAATAGCTTAAATAATTAATAGCTTAAAGGTATTAAATAAAAAATAAAAAGAATATTTAAAAAAATTAAATTATTATAAATATTAAGCTTATTATAATTTTAAGTTATAAAAGTATAAAAATAAAAAAAATAATATATAATAATATAAATAAAAAATTTATAATTTTTTCTTTAATATTAAAACCTTTTTTTTTTAAATTACCTTTTTTTTTTCTTTTTTACTTTTTTTATTTACTTTATAATAGCCTTTAATTTTTATAATATAATAATTAATATATAACTTTAATTTTTATAATTATATAATTTAATTTTTTTTTTTTCCTTATTATTAGCCTTATAAGGCCATTAAGTTATTAACTTTATATATAAAGGCTTAAATAATAAAGGCTTTATAATAGGCCTATATCTTAAAGATTAAAACTTTATAAGGTTTATTTACTTTAATAGTATAATTATTGCCTTAATTAAGTAATATTAATACTACTTACCTTTTAATAGCTATATTAGCTTTCTTTTTTTACTTTAATTAAAAGATTAAAATATTTTTAATTAACCTATTTAATTAAATTAAATCTATTATAAAGTATATTCTTTAACTTAACTTTTCTTTTATTAATTATAGTTATTAATATTAATTATAGCTATTAATATAATATCTATATATAAAAGCCTAAAACTTAATAAAAGCTATTATATAATTAATTATAACTATATTATAGTAATTAAAATAATATTAAATTAAATTAAAAATAGAAATTACTATAAAATTTATATAATAGTTAATCTTTTTTTTAATTTCTTTTTTTATAATAATTACCTTTAATTTTTATAATATAATAATTAATATATTATTTTAATTTTTATAATTATATATTTTAATTTTTTTTTTTTCCTTATTATTAGCCTTATAAGGCCATTAAGTTAAATATAAATAATAAAATTTTATATTTTTATATTAAATATTAA